>NW_026061736.1:13981693-14287977 GCF_023897955.1 Schistocerca gregaria
GGTTAGGGCGACACATGAACTTACAACAAAAAAGTAATAACAGATAGAAATACATGTTCATGAACCTGAGAGAAAATCAGTCCATAAGTTTAAGCAAACGCTATCAGCAGTACAATGAGAATCAGCTTAATTTTTCAATTAACTCCTCGACAGAATAAAAGGAGTGACTCATGAGGAAACACTCCAGTTTCGATTTGAAAGCGCGTGGATTACTGCTAAGAGTTTTGAATTCGAGTGGCAGCTTATTGAAAATTGATGCAGCAGTATACTGCACACATTTTTGCACATGAGTTAAGGAAGTCCGATCCAAATTGAGGTTTGATTTCTGCCGAGTATTAACCGAGTGAAAGCTGCTTATTGTTGGAAATAAACTAATATTGGTAACAAGAAACGACAATAAGGAATATACATATTGAGAGGCCAATGTCAAAATACCCAGACTCCCTGAACAGAAGTCGACAAGAAGTTCGTGAACTCACACCACTTTTTGCCCGAACCTCCAGTTTCTGAGCCAAAAATATCCTTCTAGAATGGGAAGAGTTACCCAAAAACATAATACCATACGACATAAGTGAATGGAAATAAGCAAAGTAGACTAATTTACTTGTCGAAGTATCACTCACTTTCGGCACCGTTCCAATAGTGAAAATGGCAGTATTAAGTCTTTGAACAAGATCCTGAACGTGGGCTTTCCACGACATGTTACTATTTATTTGAACACCTAGGAATGTGAACCGTTCAGTTTCACCAATCATATGCCCATGCTGTGAAATTAAAACGTCAGGTTTTTTTGAATTGTGTGTTAGAAAATGTAAAAACTGAAGCTTACTGTGATTTAACGTTAGTTTATTTTCTACAAGCCATGGACTGAGGTCATGTACTGCACTACTTGAAACGGAGTCAATGTTGCACCCAACATCCTTTACTACCAAGCTAGTGTCATCAGCAAACAGAAATATTTTAGAGTTACCCGTAATACTTGAGGGCATATCATTTATATAAATAAGGAACTGGAGCGGCCCCAACACTGATCCCTGAGGAACCCCCTCCCCCTTGACAGTACACCACTCAGATCCCTCATCACACTGTATTACTTTCCCCCATTCCCGTAGATCGTTCCCTAATGATCTTCCTGAAACACTCTAAAACTTCTGATTCTGTCAGTTCTTTCAGGTCCCATCTCCTTAAATTCCCACCTTTTTCCAGTTTCTTCAGTTTAATCTACAGTTCATAATCAATATATTGTGATCAGAATCCACATTTGCCCCTGGAAATGTCTTACAATTTAAAATCTGGTTCCTAAATCTCTGTCTTACCATTATATAATATATATGAAATATTGCAGTATCTCCAGGTGTCTTCCACGTATACAATCTTCTTTCATGATTTTTGAACCAAGTGTTAGCTATGATTAAGTTATGCTCTGGGCAAAAACCTACCAGGCGGCTTCCTCTTTCATTTTTTACCCCCATTCCATATTCACCTACTACGTTTCCTTTTCTTCCATTTCCTACTGTCGAATTCCAGTCACCCATTAATATTAAATTTTCATCTCCCATCACTATCCGAATGATTTCTTTTATCTCATCACATATTTCATCAATTTCTTCATCATCTGCGGACTACTTTTACGACTTTGGTAGGCGTGGGATTCGTGGCTATCTTGGCCACAACAATGCGTTCACTATGCTGTTTGTAGTAGCTTACCCGCATTCCTATTTTTATTATTTATTAGACCTACTTATGCATTAGCTTCATATTAGCCTTCCTAATACTAAAATCTATATCCGATGTTAACAATGACGCCGGTGGATGGACTATCAGGAAATTACTGACCGTCGAGAAAGTCACAAATATAACCGACAAGCTAATGGGCCCTTCACAGGAAAAGGTTTTTTGCCAGAAAACGGGGAAAATTGAAACCCAGCAAATGAGTAAAAAAATGTATATTCACTGACAAAAAAAATAGTGTACGCACACAACTTACACAACAATAGTCTGGGATTACTCTATTACGTAATACAGTTTTTGTGATTGTATCTTGCAGCTTTAGTTATTTTTAATTAAAAGAGGCTTTAAAAGGACAGAAAGAACGCGTTGGACTACGCTACAGATCGTTCTGTTAGCACAGTCTTTACTTTGTAATCACTTTCGTTGACTTCGGCAACTCTCAACAGAAATCTCCAACCTAACCGAGACAATGTGCTACGATAGAGCCGAGATCATGACAAGAGAATGGGCTACATCTCACTCGAAGTAAATGTATATAGGTAAGGATCCCCATGACCTGTATACGTCTGTTATAAAAAATCTCCAAGCCACTCTCCTCAAATAGACCGCAATCTTCTCTTGACCTTCAACTGTTACTATTTCAGAATTAAAAACCAGATTCAAAGAAAATTTGGCTACAAGGCACAAAACTAGAAAAATAAAAATAATAAAAGTGAGAACGTGAAACATGTGAGCAATAACCATAAACAGGAGATTTACAGAAAATATAATTGAGAAAGGAAATCATTAATATTATCGACCGTTTAGGAACTCTAGGCTACGAAATGGATAAAACCACATATCGAATAAGTGGTGGAAGAGTTAGTGTGTTTTAAGATTAAATCCAAACAAGAATTAGAGAAAAATATATCGAAGCAAGGCCTCTATTACGAAAAATTGCTAAATCTCGAGACAAATTGTGTCCTTCTGTAGTAGATGAAATGTTTTGGCCCCTAGTACGGATGAAACAGTATCTGCAGTATCAACAGGAACTTCGGACATGTGTTTCATATTTCATCCAAGCCTGCAGTCTATAAATATTTAAACAAAATACTAAAACAAAATACCACTACAGGGGAATTACTTACGAAGTAGTTCTTGGTAAAGAAACACAGGACACAATTACGTATGTAGGCTTAATACGAACTACAACTGTGTTTATAAATCGCTATAGTTGCCTTGGACTAACGACGAGCAAATATCAATATAACCTGTACGCTTTTCAAAGCTGTTATCCATGAAAAAGCCAAACTACGTATCGTGAACAAAATACAATTTAACACCGAAACAATGACATTAGCTGACAATGGGCACAGACTTTAGTCAATGGGCACTGTTGAAAATTTGTGCCAGACCAGGATTAGCACCCGAGTCCCCTGGTTACGAGGGAGAGGCAATGATCACTGTGTCCGAATTACACAGTGGTCAACAGAATAGAACGAACTGCCCGAGCATGCCGTTCTTTAGATCCAAATTCTCAATTTCTCCATAGACTGCTAATGCACTGCTCCTTGAACATAATCCTCCTCCCTTTAATTATACAGTACATGGCCAAAAAAACAGACACCGAATATATGCAAACTTGGCCTTACGAACATTGCAGACGTCGTCTATGTAACACACGTCAAACTTCAAAGAATTTACCAATTCGTTGCATTGTTTACTATAGACCACAAATCAAGTAACGTAAAAAAAGCACTGCGTCTATTGAGATCATGATTCAGAGTTAAAAAACACTAATAAGTCGCCTACATACTACAGTTGCTGCCGAAAGAGGAGAACCATTATTTTCCCACAAAAGGAAATATAGTTAAAATTACGCTTCTATTTCGGTTAGTTTATGCGGTTACTAAAATTTGCAGTGAAAGTTACATAGTGGACTCTACCCTCCCCCCACCAGAAACGTAGTTATCGTGGCTGTTGTGAGACTTTTGTACACAGTTAGAGAAAGTGTGTTAAATGTGGCGCGGACGGAAACGCTAGGCTACGCTACAGGGCAATGTGCTCGCACAACGTTTAGTCGGCATTCATAATCGTTGGCGTAAACAACTCTCAATCAAATTACCACCTTCCAACCTAACTTAGATCTCGGGCTACACTACCAATCGGCCTGTCATCACAACCAAAAATTCATTGAGGGGGGTGGGGGGATTTCCTGTAGCTCTCTCTAATGTATCTCTAGGCAAAACTGCCAGTTTTGTCAGACTCAACAGCAAGATTTAGCAATGGTAAACACTTTTGAGACGGCTCGTAATTTTAGAATAGTCCTTTTCGTCTTACTTGGCATAAATTGTTCGCTGGCGTCCCAGCAGCTAGCTCCCTCAGTGTCTGCTTCTGCCATCGCACCACGCTAGTCTGCTGTTGTCCTAGCAGACCGAACGCACCGCACATCCGATACCTTCGGAACCACTCACTGGCCTGTTAGCAACTGAGCGGAACACTGTTTACATCGTGAAAGGAAAACTATGCAAAGATGTACACTTAAATGGCACGACTGAGTAGCACACACACAGTAATATCTGAGGAATGTCCTTCGACACGCGCAGAACGAAAGTCTTCTCGCGAACGTACAGCGTCTCTGAAAAAAAATCTCGTGACTATATTCCGGCGTTACGGCCAGGTTCTCATACAAATGAGCAAAAAAGGGTACATTTGAAATTCTTTTTGAGACAATGAAAATACATTCGAAAGATCTGTTTGGGAATTACGAGTGATAATACTATGAGCTTAATTTTAGATTTTCAATAAAAAATGGCGCCCGTAATTATGATTTGATCAAGGGCCTGCGAGACTGGAGTACGCAGAGCGCGTGCAGTGTGGCACCTCATATGTTACCTGAATTCAAAAATGGGTAACATCAGTTGATACTACATTATTCCTCTGAAATTGAAAATGGATAACATCAGTCGATAAAACATAAAATTTATGGGAGCGTATACCTAACCGCAATGAAACAACCTTAAATTTAACGATACAGTGCTAATTCGAGCTTTGAGTTCGATTTTTGAGGGTTTGTTTCACTCCTTATGCCTACACAAAAATTAGTTAATATTAACAAATGTCATATTATAGCTATAAGTTCCTAAGAAAAGTGTTTACTTTTAGGGGTCAGAGGTAGATGTTAAGAGAACGAACCACTTTTAATTTATGCTGCATGCCGTTCTGAGAAAATAGTTACCCGAAAAAAATGTGTTCAAAGTTTAGGGAAAACATTTAGTTATATTATTACTTCGATTTGCATGAACTGAGTGTTACATATATATTTTTAATGTCGCTGAAAACGAATCTGAAGTCAGATTTTCAATATTCAAAACAGCTAATCCAATACGGAGGGCAATGTATTTTCGTTATTTACGTTTAGTCTGCAAGTCAAGGAGTATTTATCAACCCTTCCTCTACCTCTGATTGTTCCTAGACAGCAACTTCCTGTTCTTCTTGGCAGGAAAAGCCGATCTGTCAAAGCTGGATATGCAGCACTCGGCAGCCTGCACTTGATATTCGTCCGTATTTTCGGTGAGTATGTTTGCATGCATTCTGCAGTATGAATCATTTTGAGCACGTGCGACACGGGACGAGTTATCATCTACATCTATATGGATACCTTGCAAAACACATTTAAGTGCCTGGCAAAGGGTTCATCGAATCACCTTCACAACTGATAATTAATTGAAACCCTCAGCTGCCGACAGGTGTTGTTGATATACTTCGATGGGGACAGCTGAAAAGTGTGCCCCTACTGGGACTCGAACCCAGAATCTCCTGCTTACAAGGCAGACGCTCAATCCATCTGAGCCATCGAGGGCACACATGAACAGCACGACTGCAGGAATTTATCCCTCGCACGCATCCCGTGAGACTCACATCCCCAACCGTCCACAATCCGCATACGTAATGTACTTAATAGGTATTTGTCCATCCACTCATTACTGGCTCACACTAAGGTGACGATTCCCGTAAGAGTTCCGGCAACCTGTGCGCATTCGCACAGACGAAGGTCAATGGCTGGGTAACGTTTAACCATAGATATAAAGATAGTAACTGCTCTCGAAAGAACAGGCGCCACTGACGACCTTGCAACTCTTCTAGAATACATGATAGACCGGCCGATGTGGCCGAGCGGTTGTAGGCGCTTCAGTCGGGAGCCACGCGACCGCTACGGTCGCAGGTTCAAATCCTGCCTCGAGCATGGGTGTGTGTGATGTCCTTAATTTAGTTAGGTTTAAGTCGTTCTAAGTTCTAGGAAACTGATGACCTCAGATGTTAAGTCCCAAAGTGCTCAGAGCCATTTGAACCATCAGTCCCTATGTTTACACACTACTTACAGTAACTTATGCTAAGGACAACACACACACAACCATACCCGAGGGAGGACTCGAACCTCCAACAGGGGGAGCCGCGCGAACCGTGACAAGGCGTTGGACACATGGCGGGTACCCCGCGCGGCTCATGGCAGCCGTGACACTGCTTCAAACAATGGACTGTAGAAACTTTTGTAAAGCACGGATTAAAAAAAAAAAAACTTTCTGTTCCAAGAGTCTAGACAAGTACACCTTTAAAAAATGCAACTACAAAGAAATTGAATTTTCGAACGTTTTGAATGAGAACCTGTCCTTATGGAACACCGTTGATCAAATGTCACAGGGATTATATACTCAGGTTTCACATGTGGATTAACACTTTCTAATCAATATCCGGAATGAGCAGGGCTTAAAACTTTGAAGAGTTAAATTTCAAGGGCCGTTCTCTTGTATGCAAATAGTTTCACAGTAGAAATTTCTCTAGTTTTATTTATTAATTAATTTATTTATTTTTTGCTGTAGGTAAAGAAGGATAGCATTGTGAGGAGGGGGAAGGGGGGGGGGGGGAGGAATCTTGCATCTCCCACCTTGGAATTCTCAGTACAGAATTTTTATTCATTACGAGATTCTTAGCCACTTGCAGAAGTGATTTCGAGTGATTCTGCAAAACTTTTCCTTTAGCCAATCGTAGCAACTATAGGATTCCGTTCCTGCTGCATGACATGTCTCGGAACTTAAACTGACCAACTCATTTGCATAAAGAGCTAGCTTATCATCCGCTTCTTTACTTGCGTAGACCGTTCATGGTCTGCAAAGAATTTTTTTCTTTAATCGTTTTTTTATGTCTTGTATAAACTGCAACACTTTCTAAACTTTCTAAACTTAGCGCCGTTGAAGCATGGTCTTTTACTGAATGATCAAAAAGCAATGCTGACAGCTGGAGTCCAAGGTTTTTATTAATCAAGCCGTTTGTATTCTTGTGGTGATATCTCCGTACAGTCTTTCATTCCCTAACGCATATTTCTTTATATCTAATTGAGAAGTGAAATACCGGTTTTCATAGATGCAGATTTAAAATATTTTAATATAACGCAATAAATATTTCATTAAAATTTTCATCCCCTTATGCTCGAAGTTCCAAAACCAGAAAAACACGTAGTTTTTAAAAATTGTAACATATTAGCCGAATACGAATTGTCAGATATATTTAGCAATCCTTCCATAATGAACCATTTTCTGAAACATCTCACACCCTTTAGGGGTTGGGTTTTCAAAAACAATTAAACACGTATTCTTCTATTTAGAGCCGAGGAGCCAAATTCAAATCTTCATCCATTTAATTCTAAAAATGCTTTCATAGTGAAATATTTCATAAAACATTACATCCCCTATTTCACTCTATTAGTGAGTTAAATTTCCAAAAGCAACGAAACACATTTTTTTTACATCCAACCGAGATGTCAAATACCTATTTTCATAGATGTAGCTATAAAAATGCTTCAGTAGTTCTTTAATAATGATTTATTTTCAAAAAATCTTCACTAATTATTTTATCCCCCAATGGAAGAATTTCGGAAAATGCTAAAAACCTGTTTCTTTTTTGTATCTGACTGAGACACCAAATGTCAATTTTCGTAGTTTTGTAGTTATAGCTTCAATAGGGACATAGGGACATATTTAAAAAAAAAAGACTTTCAACCCATGTTTCACCCCCATAGGAGTGAAATTTCGAACAATCTCTTCTTAAATGATGCTTTCAGCGTAAGATTTACACCTTCATCAAATTTCAAGTCCGTATACTTTGCAGGTTGGGCTGGAAGGCTATGGGTCAGTGAAACCTGTGCCCCTATTGCACCTTCTTGGAGGTTGTAGTTCCAAAAACAGTGAAACACGTAGTTTTCAATAACACAATATTCATAGATTTCGCTTTAAAAACTCTTTCGCACTGAAATACTTTCATAAAACATTACATCCTATATTCCACCCTCTTAATCGTTGAATGTATCAAAAACAGGTTTTCATATATTTCATGAAACATTTCATCCTCTGTGATATGGGGTATGGTAGTGACACACCAAAATCACAATAGTAATCCGTTGTAGTTGCTACATATTTTATTACAATCAAAATCATTATAAAATCACAAGGCCAGATCAGTTGGACAAATAATAAATAAATTTCGTTAAGTGGAACGAGACCCGTAAAACTTGAAATTTGAATATGACTAGGTATATATACTTAGGTAAAGCTTTACTTAAATAGCACAAATGTCCATAAAATTCATAGCAGAACTCTCACTACTTGCAATCAGGGGAGAAACAGATTAAGCGTAAAAATACAGATATTTAACGTTCGGCTTGCCAACTTTCCTAAACAAAACTGTATAAAAATGACTAAAACAATTAAGGGGGTCCTTTAATTTTGACTAAACGGACCTTCAAATTTACTTACTCAGTTGATTAATCAACAATATTCTTAGAATGATTACAACTAGAACATGACTATATGACAATACCCTTAAAATAAGGTTGCTTCAATATTTCGTGTGAATTGGCGATAGACGCGAGCAGACCAAGGATTCAAATCAATACAAGAGATCCACGAGGCAGAGAATGACATAGAAATATACTCAACATGGCAATGCAATTGAACTTTGGATGCTATAGTTCAGCACCGGAAAGATGGAATCACGCAAAAGTGACAACATAACCCAAGATGTAAAGGAGAGGACATGGCCTCAAATATCTCTCTGCCGCCGTGGTGCTCTGCTCCCAGTATGCTAGCGTCGACCGCTGCCAGTTATCTCTAACACAACACACATCAAGAGCAGACAATTTTCTGAGACATAAACTACACAACCCTATCTGGAGAACAGGTGAGCAATACAACTGGACTGAAACCAATGAGCCTCCGTGAGTTACTTGGCCAGTGCCAGCCCTTAAACTTTGATTAATAAGATCGCTAAAAATCATACCGAAGTTAAGATGACGAGACTTATCTCCAGGTTCGCCATATTAGTGGCAGAGACAATAAATTGGCGACGCTCTTATCCGTATGTTCGCGGCAGAGTCTGGGGAAGGCAAGGGCCACGTGGAGCCGGATCTGGGGGTCAATTTCCTTCTCTCCGAGACACCCGGCTTCTTCTGCGACTTAGCCGGCAAACAGGCCGAGGACCCCGGGTGGGGACCGATTCGGCAGCAGTTGGCGGATGGCGAGGTCTTCGGGGGCTGGGGTGGGGGGGGGGGGGTGTCTTGTGTAAAGGGGAAGACAACCGTGGTGAAGGGAAGGTCTGTATTCCACAGGAACGAGTTAGCATGGCACTCAGATATTTCCACGATTCGGCGGTAGGGGATCATTTGGGGTTCTACAAGACCTTGAACAGAGTTCGGGAACACATGTTTTGGCCCAACCTATATGGCGATGGCATGCGATTTGTTGGCAACTGTGTCCAGTGTAAGCGCGGTAAGCCCGATGTTGGGCCGCACAGAGAACTACTACAGTCGGTTAGCGAGCAGTGCCCTCTGGACCGCGACTCAAAGATCGAAACATCGATCGACGGAAACTGGCGCCAGAAACGCACCAGCTCACTCTATTTCATCCCCTTAGGGGTTGAACTTCCAAAAACACGAAAATACGTATTTTCTTATTTGTAACCTTGAAGTCAAATACCAATTTTCGTAGATATAGCCTTAAAAATACTTCCATAGTCCTTCCATAATTTTTTATCTCAAGATAAAATGTTCACCTACTATTTCACCTCATAGAGGTTAAATTCCCAATAATACTGGAACACATATTTCTTTATTTCTGACCTAGAAACCAGATACAAATTTTCGTCTGCCTAGCTTCAAAATTACCTTAATAGCTACATGTTTCAAAAATCCTTTCATTTCCTGTGTATCCCCCTTAGAGGTGGAATTTCGAAATATGCAGTATAAGCGGTATAAGATCAACAACCTTTCCAAATCTCAAGGTTTATTTTCCTTGGCGGTCTGGACTGTGTGAATTTCATAGTAATGGCCTCCACACACACACACACACACACGCACACACACACACACACACACACACACACACACACACACACACACACACCACTAACAATGCCACCACCACCTCCTGGGGAAATTTCTGCAGACGCCCTTGTTCCACTGCAGTCATATTTTGCCGACGACCTACATTTAGCAGCGTGGGAGGGATAGTGTCGTGCAACAGACAGTATACTCAGTAGACAACGAACTGTTCGTTGTGAAATCAGGGACATAGGAACCGAGACTGACACAGAAGGTGCTGAAGGTGAAGCACACTAGACTCGTGTCTACCACGGCTTCAAATAGTATCGATTTACTATGAACGGAAGTTCCGAAAAGTGAGCAAGTAATTTTACAGTAAATTCAGTACCGATGGTGAGGATATACAACGAAAAACATTTCTATAATATTTCAGAAATAATGAAACATTCCACTCAAGTCGCGCGGCAGAAAACGCAATGGATATGCTTGCACTTAAGACGGAAGGCCCCACGTGCTTACGCAGGCTTACGACAGATCGCAAAATTCGGCAGTAGGCGTAAGCCAACCTCTTGTGCTGCCATCTGTTATTGATGCCAGGCATCAAGGTCTCAGTAGTACGACCATCCACTGGAGAGTAGTTGCTTTATAAGTACTCCGTCTTCAGGCCACGAGTGACCTACTGGGACAGCACCATCCGACCGCCGTGTCATCATCCGTGGAGGATGTGAACAGGAGGGGCGGGGATCAGCACACTGTTCTCCCGGTCGTTATGATGGTTTTCTTTGACCGGAGCCGCTACTATTGGGTCGAGTAGCTCCTCGATTGGCATCATGAGGCGGCCTGGATGATCACCCATCCAAGTGCCTTCAACGCCCGACAACGCACTTAACTTCGGTGATCTCACGTGAACCGATGCAACCTCCGCGGCAAGTCCGTTGCTGCAGATATTTTAGAGTAGTTGTTACGTTTCATAATTATCTAGTTTACGGGGAAAATGTAAAAAAGGCGATTGTCACCGAAGCTACAACTAATCTGAATTTCTGGTTAGTTATCAAGTGGTCTTATGTGCAAGCCTGATTTTTTCATCCTTTGCGGTGGGAATGATTCAAACCCGTCATGTTCTTCTTATGAGGTGTTCTATTTATTTTGTACACAATGATCGTTTGTAGTTGTGTTGAGTTACCACCTTGATAAATTTTTGGATGGCGCACGTATCATAACTGAGATCTGCGCTTGCGCTTAATGGCTGAAGGTCAATTAGCGTAATGAGTAGTAGCGAATGTTATAGTAACATGTTTGTAAATTATTTCAGGTAAATTACCTTAGTAGTGTAATATTATCAGTATACCAGTACAGTATGTGGGCCAATTACGTTAGTCATGGAATACTATCCGTATAAGACTATGTCACCTTGATGTCCCGGAATTTGCTTCAATTTTGGAATCCACGAAAGAACTGGAAATTTTCCTTTACACAGCTTTCCATATAATTTCTATTACAGTGATTCAGTCTTGTCTGTCACTCGACTTTTCTGACTGTGAAATAAATTCTATCGCTCATGTGCTTATTACCTCTTCGTGTTTCCATTTGCCGATATTGCGCATAAACACATACATATCTCAACGTTGCTATGTACATTGATGGAACGACACACTTTTCTGTGGCGACACTGCAGTTTAGAGATAGAAAAACCGATCAGTTAAAACGACATGGGTATTTTAGTTCTGAATAACCGATGTCTTTCGGTATTTGTTTGCTCTCGGTTATAACAAGTATCTTTTTATATTTTCCTGATAACCACGTAAAAACAGATATACCAATTAGCCACAGTTGTCGTAGTAAAATTTTTAGTTTTCAAATAAACCTTTTTTAAAAAAGACGAGTAATTTTTATTCGTAAGATTTCCATAGCTCTGAGATACTGCGTTATTACAGAAAAAATGGGAAAAGTGATGTATGCCACTTTAATAACACTGCTGATAGAAACGAGCAACAAGTGAATTGGTCCAACATTGCCGAGACAATACTGTGCCTGTTATACAAGCAGTGCGCGAGAATGGACGCAGTTTCTCGCTGTTGTCGAACGTCAGTTGTAACACAGAATGGCACCATCTGGAAGCCTGGAAGTATTTTACGATATGCGGTACGAGTGAAGCACAATGGTCGATTTGGTCGACTTGCGACATCATACAAGGAAAAAAGTTAAAATTTTACAAATCATTCATAGTTCGGGATAAAAATAGAAAGTGCCTGATCTGCTGCCTGTGTCTACGTTATCTGCTTTTAGCCGTTAACAGAGAAATTAAAACGAAAAAGAGAGTTCTCCTGCCGCAGTTTTCACTCTTTATCGCTGGATTATACGTAATGCCCGCATAGTGCTGTGATAACCGATTTAAATATAATTTTTGAGCAGAGTTCTAAAAACTAAAATCAGTAGGATAATACTGGCAGTTTTCTGTGGTATAGAAGTACTCGCTATATTTTGAGAGAAACAGCGAACAGCGGACAAAGTTTTATTGGACTATTTAATTTAAAGAAATTAGAATTATATTAATACCGTCAGTTGCTCACGGGCGTTGATAAATATCAACGTGGACAAGTGAAAATGTGTGCCACGACCGGGACTCGAACCCGGGATCTCTTGCTAAAATGACAGACGCTCTATGCATCTAGGCCACCGAGGGCACAGTGTATGGTTCGACTGCAGGGACTATCTCGCGCACGCCTCCTGCGAGACTCACATTCTTACCCTGAATGTCCATACACTACAGTCGTAGAGTCCCACTCCAACACACTCATTCCTCGTGGAAGACATGTCCATATCCATATAAGTATATGGTTCTGGCAATACCAGCCATGACCTTCTTCTGTGAAGATGCACAAGTATTCCCCGAACTGTTACGGGACTTGGTAAGAATGTGTTCCACGAGTAATGAATGTGTTGGTGTGGTACACTACGAATGTAGTGCGTGGACATGGAAGGTGAGAATGTGAGTCTCGCGGGAAGCGTGCGCGAGATAGTACCTGCAGTCACACTATCGTCTGTGCCCTCGGTGGCTCAGATGGGCAGAGAGCCTGCCATGTAAGCAGGAGATCCCGGGTTCGAGTCCCAGACAGGCACACATTGTCACCTGTCCCCGTTGATATATATCGACACCCGTGAGCAGCTGACGGTATTAATATAATTCTAATTTCGTTCTGGACGGCTGCAGGTCATCATAAATGTATTTGACGTTTTGATTCCATTTATCAAGAAACTGAGAAAGTAAAAATTTTTATCTTTGTTTGATTTCTACGTTTACAAGAGGAAATAATGTAAATAAAATACTGAAAATCGGTTATTACAAGAACTGGTATTGTGACGGGCTTTAACAATTAGGTTAAAGTGAGGCTGGGAAACTGATAAGAGCCGAAAACCAGTTGTTTGAGCGATAACCGACATTCCCACTGCTGTTGTGAGTGGTAAGATTGACGCGCAAGGACATCTAGAACAGTTTCTCAGAAAGGTTACTGCAACTCTGATGTTCTCAAAATGAACGGGCCAGCCATTGGCGTCCGCGAGGGGGAAGGGGAGGGGGAGGGGAGGAGGTGGGGAGGGGAGGATAGGCAAAAGGGCACTTTCACCCGTCGCCCCTAACCATCCTTGGAATCTGGAGTAAAGAGTTTTTATTCGTTACAGTATACTCATACTCTTCCAGATAAGAATTCTCCACAATACTGCTAAACCTTAGCTTTGACCAGTTGTAGCGCTTATAGAGTTAGGGTCTTGTAGCTTGATGCACCTCGTAACTGACCAGCTGATTTGTACACAGAGTGCCAGTTTCAGAATCATGCACTCCAGCCCCGACGCGCCTTCCCCCCTCCCCACCACTGGAAATATTTCTGCAGACTCCAGTCTGCCACTGTGCATATATTTTGATAACATCCTGGTTTTAATAGCATCGAAGGAACAGCATTGTGGAGTAAAGGGTAGACCTAGCACAGACCACACCATTCACAATGAAACGCATCACTTAGTAGATGGTGAAGTACTTTGAAGCTAGCCAGATAGAAACAGAACCTCCTGGCACTGTATCTAACCCAAATTCTAATCTTACACTAATCTCTTGTATGTACCTACCACGCCCTCAAAGAGCCAACGATTTACTATTATCAAAAGTTCCGAAAAATGAGGAAGAAATTGACCCACACCTTTTTCCGTTGTTCATTATTTCGATTACCCCATAAAGGGAATGGACTTGTAGCCACAGGTTACACAAGCGATAAATGGTTTAAAATACATAAAAAGAGATGACAATAGGAAACGATTTTTAAAAACACAATGATGCGACTTTTACGATTTTTACAGGAAAAAAAAATGGATGACAAAATAAAGGTTTTTCAAAAATATGCTGGTGGACAATATTGGGGATTTTTTATCTTTATAGATGACTAGCGGAAAAGCTTGGTGTTGACCAGGCATTTATTTACAGCTGTGCGTCCACGTCCGTACTATGCAGCGTCTGGCCTTGTCCTGAGTTTTTATGACGTATCTCCTGAAACATGTGTCGTACAATGATATAATTTTGTAGGTGCATTCAGCGTCATATGCGGATACTGTCTGCAAAATTTATTGCGAATATAGTAGCAAAGAAGTAACAAATTTAAATGTCACGAATGCTGTGATCCCCACACACTTGGGTGCAACCAATGTACACAGGATGCTTGGCTCGATCATTATGGCTACCATCACCGCTGGTCGAAATTGGACCAGCTGTGTAGACGTAGTGAAAATATAAATGTGCATAACATGGTAAACGTCCATTCTTTCTAGCCATCAGACCTGATCTACGATCAAAAATATCATGTAAAAGTGGTAGGGGCAACGGCCTTGCCGCAGTGGATACACCGGTTCCCGTCAGATCACTGAAGTTTAGCACTTTCGGGCGTGGTCGGCACTTGGATGGGTGACCATCCGGGCCGCTATGCGCTGTTTCCATTTTTCGGGTTGCACTCAGCCTTGCGATGCCAATTGAGGAACTACTCGACCGAATAGTAGCGGCTCCAGTCAAAGGAAACTACCACAACGAGTGGGAGAGCCAGCTCCTCCTCCACCCTCAGTGAGAATGACGTGGCGGTCGGATGGTCCTGATTGGCCACTTGTGGCCTGAACACGGAGTGCTTTCTTAAAGGAGTGCTCCTACATAAAACTGACAGTCTTGACTCAGGGACTGTCCACGGTAAATGCTGCATTGGACCTACGAATACTATTAAAATAACGGTTTGAGTTCTCTTTAGTTGTCCAATCATCTGAAGTGAGTCCTTATTGAAGTAAGCTGAAAAATAGATTTTATGTTAATGGCGGATAAATTTTATGTTAATGGCGGCAAATTAACTTTACCCTAATGACACAAAAGGTCAATGCCGCTCTATCACGTAGAGTATTCTCAGATCGAAATGTTTTGCATTACCAAATCTCCAATGTAGATCCATCATACCGCAATTATAATTCTCAAAATAATTTGGAGCTACGTTCAATGCATATTTAAATGCATCTTTCAAAACAATACCAGAATTCTCATTAGATCATCATTATCAGTGCCTAGAGTATTCCTATTATTTCGTCTACCAAAAACCGCGTCTCACTATGGCTTTTTCAGTACGCTGTTTTGTTTTCCACTGCTGACAATAGAAACGATCTGGCAGATGTGACATTGTAGATGTCCAGTATGCGTGTCTTAATGCAAATAAACCGTCTGGAACATTTACCCTTGAACCTCCCTAGAATGGGATTTCATGGAACGTTATTACTTTCCTGTGTCCATTTCTATCACACCAGCTGATCGCCACGACTGGGGAGAGTGAGGAGGGGGTGGGGTGAAAGTTGGCAGCACTTTGAGTGGCAGAAACCTCACGTTTCCGTCATTTGTTTTCATAATGACGTAGTGCCAATTCGTCACATTGGACGCTTTTCTCTCGGAAACGTTTACATTCATCGTCTGGATATCAATGTCGCCTTCTGAGGTATGCAGTCGCACCACTCTGTACGAAATAGGTTCTAAGCTGATGCAGTCGACAAGTATCGTCGAAATATATCGTCACCTCGAAATATATCGACACCTCGAAATAAATCCACACCCAGAAATAAATAGCCAACCCGAAATAAATCGCAACCTCGAAATAAATCGACACCATGAAAAAAATCGAAACATCGAAATAAATCGACACCTCCAAAAGACAGCTACGTCGAAATGATTCGATATCCCGAAATATATCGACATCTAGACGCATTTCAGCTTACCATATAGATCGATATCTCGAATCTCACGGACCTCTCGAGATAAATCGAGGTATAGAAATATATCGATATCTTGAAATATATTGGTACCTAGTAATATAAAGATATCTCTAAAAATACAATATCTAGAAATTTATGGATTACTTGAGATATAGAGGTTTCTTGAAATATATGGATATCTCGAAAGGAATCGATATCTGAAGTACACCTATACATGGAAATATATCGATAGCTCGAAATAAACAGACAACCCGATTTGTTTCGGTATATCAAACTAAATCGATATCTCGACATAAACGGATACTTCGAAATCAATTGATACCTCGAAATAAATGGATGCCTCAATATAGATAGATATCTCGAAATAAATCGACATCTCGATATAATGAGTGCTTCGACATAAGTCGATATATCGAAATGAATCGATAATGGGAAAGAATGGACGTCTTGAAAAAAATCTGTACCCCTAAGAAAACGATTCTCGAAATAAATAGGTATATCGAAATATATCGCTATCTCGATAAATACCGATATCTAGTGGTCGGATATATGTTTCAAGTTGACTTGACATATCAGTATAGTTCGATATACATCAAAATACTTTGGATTTTCAATATACCGATAGATTTCTAGACCTCGGGGAAAAAATCGCCGATCCGACCTCAGTGCAAAAACGCAGACCTAGGGAAAAAACGCCGACCTCGGGGAAAAACGCAGACCTCGAGGGAAAAACGTCGACCTCGGGGTAAAACGCCGACCTCGTGGGAAAACGCCGACCTTCGGAAAACTGCCGACCTCAGGAAAAATCTAGTTCCATTAATTTACACAGACACTAATGTATGTCACCATTAGGTTCTCAAAATACAACCAAATTCCTGGTATTTATCACCTCACACAAAAAGTGGTCGTGACAGAAAAGTCTCGTTCTTTAGAAAGTTTAGAATGAGATGTTCTAAATATTGCAGTTTATCCATTTACAATAATCTACAAGCACTGCACAATGAGAAGAGACTGTCAACCACAGCACTTTGAAATAGTGGACAGCCAGGAAGACAGAGGTCGCATTGCTGTTTCTAATCCTCTGGTGCTTGAGATTTAGAATCCAGGATTGCCTCGAATGAGAACAGCAATAATGGATGTCCTGCACCAGTGTAGAACTTACTCTGGAACTCCACAGAAAATCACAAGGCACAATTATATCACATCATTCTCAGCAAACTACAGAAGCCTCTAATGGACGTAATAACGTTGTCACCTCCTTCACCAGTGAAAGATCTTAGTAGCTATTGAGTCAAGAGTAGGTGGCCAATTAATAATTTGTTGTTCAAAGCTAACTTCAGTGTATATGGGAATACTCAGTGGACATCTTTAACCATCATATTTTACTGTCTAAGATATGTCAACTTCCCAGACTATAAGTATAAGCAGAGCTTGGTCTTTCCCAATCCGAGATTGTTTAGAATGGGTATCAAGGGAATCAGATCCACTGGGCATTTAGAGCAACCAGCTTTAAACAATATGAGCAGGCAGTAGACACAGACACAGAATTTGGAATTTCTCTGTGAAGTGGTTACCTTCATCGTCTGAAAACTTATGTTGTGTGCTGCGCTATGTGGAGGTACTAATAGCAACACAGTAAAACACAGAAGAAGCTTATAAGTTGATGTAATCAGCCAGTAAGAAGCAGTAAACTTTAAGTTTTAGTAATCGATTATTGACTTATTATCCGGCTTTGGTGCCTTGACATTACCGACGACCTTAAGATTTTGCATGAAGAGAGGCCTAAAAGCCACGTTACACGAGAGAATGTGAAAAGTGTTCATATGTAGTAAAAACCTAAGAAATAAGCCCGTTTTCGTCATTTGCTATCAAATCGACGTATTGCCAGAGCGTTACATTGGCAGCTTTTCTCTCTGAAACGGTTACATTTATCGTCTGCAAACTTATGTCGCGTGCTAAGGAATGCAGAGACACTAAAAACAACACAGTAGAACATAGAGGAAGCTTCTAGGTTGATGTAATTAGCCCGTAGGAAACAGTACAATTCAGGTTTTAGTTATCGATTAGTTGGGAGCTCCAATGTTAGGCGCGTAATGGGGCCCCTTAGGGATACGGCGGCTAAGGAGGGGAAGAAATCCAGTGTGCACTTCGTGTGCATTCCGGGAGGAGTCATTCCTGATGTGGAAAGGGTCCTTCCGGATGCCATGAAGAGCACAGGGTGCAGCCAGCTGCAGGTGGTGGCACATGTCGGCACTAATGACGTGTGTCGCTTTGGATCTGAGGAAATTCTCTCTGGATTCCAGCGGCTATCTGATTTGGTGAAGGCTGCCGGTCTTTCTTACGAGATGAAGGCAGAGCTGACCATCTGCAGCATCGTTGAGAAAACCGACTGCAGACCTTTGGTGCAGAGCCGGATGGGGGGTCTGAATCAGAGGCTCAGACGGTTTTGCAACCTTATTGGCTGCAGATTCATTGACTTGCGCCATAGGCTGGTGGGGTTTCGGGTTCCGCTGAATAGGTCAGGAGTTCACTACACTCAGCTGGCGGCTACACGGGTAGCGGAGGCTGTGTGGCGTGGACTGGGCGGTTTTTTAGGTTAGAAGGCCTCGGGAAAGTGCGGGATGGGCTGCAATGTCAAAGGGTGCTTGGCAATTACAGGACGTGCTTGGATCAAGGAACAGTCGGAATTATAGTTGTAAATTGTTGTAGTTGCGCTGAAAAAGTCCCTGAGCTTCAAGCGCTAATAGAAAGCACAGAAGCTGATATCGTTATAGGTACAGAAAGCTGGCTAAAGCCTGAAATAAGTTCTGCAGAAATTTTTACGAAGTCTCAGACGGTGTTCAGGAAAGATAGATTAGGCAGAATTGGTGGTGGAGTGTTTGTGTCTGTCAGTAGTGGTTTATCTTGTAGTGAAGTCGAAGTAGATACTCCGTGTGAATTGGTGTGGGTGGAGGTTATACTTAAAAGCCGAATTAAGTTAATAATTAGCTCCTTCTACCGACCCCCAGACTCCGATGATACAGTTGCGGAACAGTTCAGAGAAAGTTTGAGTCTCGTAACAAATAAATACCCAACTCATACGGTTATAGTTGGTGGGGATTTCAACCTACCCTCGGTATGTTGGCAAAAATACTTGTTCAAAACCGGTGGTAGGCAGAAAACGTCTTCCGAGATTGTCCTAAATGCATTCTCCGAAAATTATTTCGAGCAGTTAGTCCACGAACCCACGCGAATTGTAAATGGTTGCGAAAACACACTTGACCTCTTGACCACAAACAATCCAGAGCTGATAGAGAGCATCATGACTGATACAGGGATTAGTGATCACAAGGTCATTGTAGCTAGGCTCAATACCATTTCTTCCAAATCCATCAGAAACAAACGCAAAATAATTTTATTTAAAAAAGCGGATAAAGTGCCACTAGAAGCCTTCCTAAAAGACAATTTCCATTCCTTCCGAACTGACTATGCGAATGTAGACGAGATGTGGCTCAAATTCAAAGACATAGTAGCAACAGCAATTGAGATATTCATACCTCATAAATTGGTAAGAGATGGAACGGATCCCCCGTGGTACACAAAAAAAGTCCGAACGCTGTTGCAGAGGCAACGGAAAAAACATGCGAAGTTCAGAAGAACGCGAAATCCCGAAGATGGGCTAAAATTTACAGACGCGCGAAATTTGGCACGTACTTCGATGCGAGATGCCTTTAATAGGTTCCACAACGAAACATCGTCTCGAAATTTGGTAGAAAATCCGAAGAAATTCTGGTCGTATGTAAAGTAGACAAGCGGCAAGACGCAGTCAATACCTTCGCTGCGCAGTGCCGATGGTACTGTTATCGACGACTGTGCTGCTAAAGCGGAGTTATTGAACGCAGTTTTCCGAAATTCCTTCACCAGGGAAGACGAATGGAATATTCCAGAATTTGAAACACGAACATCTGCTAGCATGAGTTTCTTAGAAGTAGATACCTTAGGGGTTGCGAAGCAACTCAAATCGCTTGATACGGGCAAGTCTTCAGGTCCAGATTGTATACCGATTAGGTTCCTTTCAGATTACGCTGATACTATAGCTCCCTACTTAGCACTCATATACAACCGCTCGCTCACCGATAGATCTATACCTACAGATTGGAAAATTGCGCAGGTCGCACCAGTGTTCAAGAAGGGTACTAGGAGTAATCCATTTAACTACAGACCTATATCATTGACGTCGGTTTGCAGTAGGGTTTTGGAGCATATACTGTATTCAAACATTATGAATCACCTCGAAGGGAACGATCTATTGACACGTAATCAGCATGGCTTCAGAAAACATCGCTCTTGTGCAACGCAGCTAGCTCTTTATTCGCACGAAGTAATGGCCGCTATCGACAGGGGATCTCAAGTTGATTCCGTATTTCTAGATTTCCGGAAAGCTTTTGACACCGTTCCCCACAAGCGACTTCTAATCAAGCTGCGGAGCTATGGGGTATCGTGTCAGTTGTGCGACTGGATTCGTGATTTCCTGTCAGGAAGGTCGCAGTTCGTAGTAATAGATGGCAAATCATCGAGTAAAACTAAAGTGATATCAGGTGTTCCCCAGGGAAGCGTCCTGGGACCTCTACTGTTCCTGATCTATATAAATGACCTGGGTGACAATCTGAGCAGTTCTCTTAGACTGTTCGCAGATGATGCTGTAATTTAACGTCTAGTAAGGTCATCCGAAGACCAGTATCAGCTGCAAAGCGATTTAGAAAAGATTGCTGTATGGTTTGTCAGGTGGCAGCTGACGCTAAATAACGGAAAGTGTGAGATGATCCACATGAGATCCAAAAGAAATCCGTTGGAATTCGATTACTCGATAAATAGTACAATTCTCAAGGCTGTCAATTCAACTAAGTACCTGGGTGTTAAAATTACGAACAACTTCAGTTGGAAGGACCACATAGATAATATTGTCGGGAGGGCCAGCCAAAGGTTGCGTTTCATTGGCAGGACACTTAGAAGATGCAAGAAGTCCACTAAAGAGACAGTTTACACTACACTCGTTCGTCCTCTATTAGAATATTGCTGCGCGGTGTGGGATCCTTACCAGGTGGGATTGACGGAGGACATCGAAAGGGTGCAAAAACGGGCAGCTCGTTTTGTATTATCGCGTTATAGGGGAGAGAGTGTGGCAGATATGATACACGAGTTGGGATGGAAGTCATTACAGCATAGACGTTTTTCGTCATGGCGAGACCTTTTTACGAAATTTCAGTCACCAACTTTCTCTTCCGAATGCGAAAATATTTTGTTGAGCCCAACCTACATAGGTAGGAATGATCATCAAAATAAAATAAGAGAAATCAGAGCTCGAACAGAAAGGTTTAGCTGTTCGTTTTTCCCGCTCGCTGTTCGGGAGTGGAACAGTAGGAGATAGTGTGATTGTGGTTCGATGAACCCTCTGAAAAGCACTTAAATGTGAATTGCAGAGTAGTCATGTAGATGTAGATGTAGATGATTTATTAGACGGCTTTGGTGCCAGTGAAATAACCGACTACCTTAAGATTTGGCATTAAACAAGGTCTGGCAGCCACGTTACACGAGAGAATGTGAAAAGTGTTCATATGTACTAAAAACCAAGGAAACCCGCCCGTTTTCACATCTGCTTTCGAATCCACGTAATGCCAGATCGTCACATTGGCCGTTTCCTCTCTGAAACGGTTACATTTATTGTTTGCATAGCTATGTAGCGTGCTGCGGTTTGCGGAGACACTAAAAGCACCATAGTAAAACACAGAAGAAGCTTTTAATTTGGTGTAATAGCCAGTAAGAAGCAGTACAATTCAAGTTTTAGTTATCGATTATTGAATTTTTAGCCGGCTTTGGTGCCTTGGACATGAGCTAGGACCTTAAGATTTGGCATGAAGGGAGGTCTGGCAGCCACGTTGCACGGGAGAAAGTGAGAAGTTTTTATGTGCAGTAAAAACCTAAGAAATCCGCCCGTTTTCGTCATCTGCTTTCGAATCGACGTAATGCCAGATCGTCACATTGGCCGTTTTCCCTCTGAAACGGTTACATTTATCGTGTGCAAACTTATGTCGCGTGCTGCGGTATGCGGAGACACTAAAAGCACCATAGTAGAACACAGAAGAAGCTTCTAAGTTGATGTAATTGCCAGTAAGAAGTAGTACAATAACGTTTTAGATATCGATTATTGACTTTTTAGCTGGCTTTGGGGCCTTGGACATGGGGTAGGACCTTCAGATTATGCATCTAAGGAGGACTAGCAGCTGCGTTGCACGGGAGAATGTGAAAAGTGTTCATATATAGTAAAAACCTGAGATATCCGTCCGTTTTCGTCATTTGTTATCGAATCGACTTAAAGCCAGATCGTCACACTGGCCGCTCTTCTCTCTGAAACGGTTACATTTATCGTCTGCAAAGCTATGTCGAGTGCTGCGGTATGCAGAGATACTAAAGGCACCATAGTAGAACACAGAAGAAGCTTCTAAGTTGATGTAATAGCCAGTAAGATGTAGTACAATTCAAGTTTTAGTAATCGATTATTGACTATTTAGCCGTCTTTCGTGCCTTGGACATAAGCTGTGACATTAAGATTTGCGCATGAATGGAGGACTAGCAGCTGCGTTGCACAGGCGAGAATGTGAAAAGTGTTGATAAGTAGTAAAAACATGAGAAATCCGTCCGTTTTCCTCATCTGTTATCAAATCGACTTAAAGCCAGAACGTTACATTGGCCGCTATTCTCTCTGTAACGGTTACATTTATCGTCTGCAAAGCTATGTCGCGTGCTGTGGTATGCGGAAACAATATAGGCACCATAGTAGAATACAGAAGAAGCTTCTAAGTTGATGTAATAGCCAGTAAGAAGTAGCACGATAACGTTTTAGATATCGATTATTGACTTTTAGCTGGCTTTGGGGCCTTGAACATGAGCTACGGCATTAAGATTTTGCATCAAAGGAGGACTAGCGGCTGCGTTGCACGGGAGAATGTGAAAAGTGTTCATATGTAGTAAAAACCTGAGAAATCCGTTCGTTTTCGTCATTTCTTATCAAATCGACTTAAAGCCAGATCGTCACATTGGTCGCTCTTTTCTCTGAAACGGTTACATTTATCGCCTGCAAAGCTATGTCGCGTGCTGCGGTATGCGGAGACACTAACAGGACCATAGTAGAAAACAGATGAAACTCCTAAGTTGATGTAATAGCCAGTAAGAAGTAGTGCAATAACGTTTTAGATACCGATTATTGAATTTTTAGCTGGCTTTGGGGCCTTGGACATGAGCTAGGACCTTAAGATTTTGCATCAAAGGAGAACTAGATGCTCCGTTGCACGGGAGAATGTGAAAAGTGTTCATGTGTAGTAAAAACCTGAGAAATCCGTCCGTTTTCGTCATTTCTTACCAAATCGACTTAAAGCAAGATCGTCACATTGGTCGCTCTTCTCTCTGTAACTGTTACATTTATCATCTGCAAAGCTATGTCGCGTGCTGCGGTATGCAGAGACACTAACAGTACCATAGTAGAACCCTGATGAAACTTCTAAGTTGATGTAATAGCCAGTAAGAAGTAGTGCAATATCGTTTTAGATATCGATTATTGACTTTTTAGCTGGTTTTGGGGTCTTGGACATGAGCTAGGGCCTTAAGATCTTGCATCAAAGGAGGACTAGCAGCTGCGTTGCACGGGAGAATGTGAAAAGTGTTCACATGTAGTACAAACCTGAGAAATCCGTCCGTTTTCGTCATTTCTTATCAAATCGACTTAAAGCCAGAACGTTACATTGGCCGCTCTTCTCTCTGAAACGGTACCATTTATCTCCTGCAAAGCTATGTCGCGTGCTGCGGTATGCCGAGACACTAACAGCACCATAGTAGAACACAGAAGAAGCTTCTAAGTTGATGTAATTGCCAGTAAGAAGTAGTACAATAACGTTTTAGATATCGATTATTGACTTTTTAGCTGGCATTGGTGCCTTGGACATGAGCTAGGACCTTAAAATTTTGCATAAAAAGTGGACTAGATGCTCCGTTGCACGGGAGAATGTGAAAAGTATTCATATGCAGTACAAACCTGAGAAATCCGTCCGTTTTCGTAATTTCTTATCAAATCGACTTAAAGCCAGGACGTCACATTGGACGCTCTTCTCTCTGAAAAGGTTACATTACTCGTCTACAGAGCTATGTCGCGTGCTGCGGTATGCAGAGACACTAACAGCACCATAGTAGAACACAGATGAAATTTCTAAGTTGATGTAATAGCCAGTAAGAAGTAGCACAATAACGTTTTAGATATCGATTATTGACTTTTTAGCTGGCTTTGGAGACTTGGACATGAGCTAGGACCTTAAGATTTTGCATCAAAGGAGGACTAGCAGCTGCGTTGCACGGGAGAATGTGAAAAGTTTTCATATGTAGTAAAAACATGAGAAATCCGTCCGTTTTCGTCATTTCTTAACAAATCGACTTAAAGCCAGATCGTCACATTGGTCGCTCTTCTCTCTGAAACGGTTACATTTATCGTCTGCAAAGCTATGTCGCGTGCTGCGGCATGCGGAGACACTAACAGCACCATAGTAGAACACTGGTGAAACTTCTAAGTTGATGTAATAGCCAGTAAGAAGTAGTACAATAAGGTTTTAGATTTCGATTATTGACTTTTTAGCTGGCTTCGGGGCCTTGGACTTGAGCTAGTACCTTAAGATTTTGCATCAATGGAGAACTAGCAGCTGCGTTGCACGGGAGAATGTGAAAAGTGTTCATATGTAGTAAAAACATGAGAAATCCGTCCGTTTTCGTCATTTCTTATCAAATCGACTTAAAGCCAGATCGTCACATTGGTCCCTCTTCTCTCTGAAACGGTTACATTTATCGTCTGCAAAGCTATGTCGCGTGCTGCGGCATGCGGAGACACTAACAGCACCATAGTAGAACACTGATGAAACTTCTAAGTTGATGTAATAGCCAGTAAGAAGTAGTACAATAACGTTTTAGATATCGATTATTGACTTTTTAGCTCGCATTGGGGTCTTGAACATGAGCTAGGACCTTAAGACCTTTCATCAAAGGAGGACTAGCAGCTGCGTTGCACGGGAGAATGTGAAAAGTGTTCATATGTAGTAAAAACCTGAGAAATCCGTCCGTTTTCGTCATTTCTTATCAAATCGACTTAAAGCCAGATCGTCACATTGGTCGCTCTTCTCTCTGAAACGGTTACATTTATCGTCTGCAAAGCTATGTCGCGTGCTGCGGTATGCGGAGACAGTAACAGCACCATAGTAGAACACTGATGAAACTTCTAAGTTGATGTAATAGCCAGTAAGAAGTAGTACAATAACGTTTTAGATATCGATTATTGACTTTTTAGCTGGCTTTGGGGTCTTGGACATGAGCTAGGACCTTAAGACATTGCATCAAAGGAGGTTTAGCAGCTGCGTTGCACGGGAGAATGTGAAAAGTGTTCATGTGTAGTAAAAACCTGAGAAATCCGTCCGTTTTCGTCATTTCTTATCAAATCGACTTAAAGCCAGAACGTCACATTGGCCGCTCTTCTCTCTGAAACAGTAACATTTATCGCCTACAAAGCTATGTCGCGTGCTGCGGTATGCCGAGACACTAACAGCACCATAGTAGAACGCAGAAGAAGCTTCTAAGTTGTAGTAATTGCCAGTAAGAAGTAGTGCAATAACGTTTTAGATATCGATTATTGACTTTTTAGCTAGCTTTGGGGCCTTGGACATGAGCTAGGGCCTTAAGATTTTGCATCAAAGGAGGACTAGCAGCTGCGTTGCACGGGAGAATGTGAAAAGTGTTCATATGTAGTAAAAACCTGAGAAATCCTTCAGGTGTCGTCATTTCTTATCAAATCGACTTAAAGCCAGATCGTCACATTGGTCTCTCTTCTCTCTCAAACTGTTACATTTATCATCTGCAAAGCTATGTCGCGTGCTGCGGTATGCGGAGACACTAACAGCACCATAGTAGAACACAGATGAAACTTCTAAGTTGATGTAATTGCCAGTAAGAAGTAGTACAATAACGTTTTAGATATCGATTATTGACTTTTTAACTGGGTTTGTTGTCTTGGACATGAGCTAGGACCTTAAGACATTGCATCAAAGGAGGACTAGCAGCTGCGTTGCACGGGAGAATGTGAAAAGTGTTCATATGTAGTAAAAACCTGAGAAATCCGTCAGTTTTCGTCATTTCTTATCAAATCGACTTCAAGGCAGAACGTCACATTGGCCGCTCTTCACTGTGAAACAGTTACATTTATCGTCTGCAAAGCTATGTCGCGTGCTGCGGTATGCGGAGACACTAACAGTACCATAGTAGAACACAGATGAAACTTCTATGTTGATGTGATAGCCAGTAAAAAGTAGTACAATAACGTTTTATATATCGATTATTGACTTTTTATTTGGCTTTGGGGCCTTGGACATGACATAGGACTTTAAGATATTGCATCAAAAAAGGAATAGCAGCTGCGTTGCACGGGAGAATGTGAAAAGTGTTCATATGTCGTAAAAACCTGAGAAATCCGTCCGTTTTCGTCATTTCTCATCAAATCGACTTAAAGCCAGATCGTCTCATTGGTCACTCTTCTCTCTGAAACGGTTACATTTATCGTCTGTAAAGCTATGTCACATCCTGCGGTATGCGGAGACACTAACAGTACCATAGTAGAACACAGATGTAACTTCTAAGTTGATGTGATAGCCAGTAATAAAGTAGTACAATAACGTTTTATATATCGATTATTGACTTTTTATTTGGCTTTGGGACCTTGGACATGACCTAGGACCTTAAGATATTGCATCAAAAAAGTACTAGCAGCTGCGTTGCACGGGAGAATGTGAAAAGTGTTCATATGTAGTAAAAACCTGAGAAATCCGTCCGTTTTCGTCATTTCTCATCAAATCGACTTAAAGCCAGATCGTCTCATTGGTCACTCTTCTCTGTGAAACGGTTACATTTATGTTCTGTAAAGCTATGTCGCGTGCTGCGGTATGCGGAGACACTAACAGCACCATAGTAGAACAATGATGAAACTTCTAAGTTGATGTAATAGCCAGTAAAAAGTAGTACAATAACGTTTTAGATATCGATTATTGACTTTTTAGCTGGCATTGGGGTATTGGACATGAGCTAGGACCTTAAGACTTTGCATCAAAGGAGGACTAGCAGCTGCGTTGCACGGGAGAATGTGAAAAGTGTTCATGTGTAGTAAAAACCTGAGAAATCCGTCCGTTTTCGTCATTTCTTTTCAAATCGACTTAAAGCCAGATCGTCACATTGTTCGCTCTTCTCTCTGAAACGGTTACATTTATAGTCTGCAAAGCTATGTCGCGTGCTGCGGTATGCGGAGACACTAACAGCACCATAGTAGAACAATGATGAAACTTCTAAGTTGATGTAATAGCCAGTAAAAAGTAGTACAATAACGTTTTAGATATCGATTATTGACTTTTTAGCTGGCATTGGGGTATTGGACATGAGCTAGGACCTTAAGACTTTGCATCAAAGGAGGACTAGCAGCTGCGTTGCACGGGAGAATGTGAAAAGTGTTCATGTGTAGTAAAAACCTGAGAAATCCGTCCGTTTTCGTCATTTCTGATCAAATCGACTTAAAGCCAGATCGTCACATTGGTCGCTCTTCTCTCTGAAACGGTTACATTTATCGTCTGCAAAGCTATGTCGCGTGCTGCGATATGCGGAGACACTAACAGCACCATAGTAGAACACTGATGAAACTTCTAAGTCGATGTAATAGCCAGTAAGAAGTAGTACAATTCAAGTTTTAGTTATCGATTTTTGACTTTTTAGTCGGCTATGTAATAGCCTGTAAAATGTAGTACACTTCAAGTTCTAATTATCGATTATTGAATATTTAGCCTTCTTTGTTGCCTTGGACATGACCTAGGACTTTAAGATTTTGCATGAAAGGAGGAATAGCAGCCGCGTTTCACGGGAGAATGTGAAAAGTGTTCATATGTAGTAAAACCCTGAGAAATCCGTCCGTTTTCGTCATTTGTTATCGAATCGACTTAAAGCCAGATCGTCACATTGGTCACTCTTCTCTCTGAAACGGTTGTACTTATCGTCTGCTAAGCTATGTCGCGTGCTGCGGTATGCGGAGACAGTAAAAGCACTATAGTAGAACCCAGATGAAGCTTCTAAGTTCATGTAATAGCCAGTAAGAAGTAGTACAATTCAAGTTTTAGGTATCGATTATTGACTTTTTAGCCGGTTTTGGTGCATTGGACATGAGCTAGGACCTTAAGATTTTGCATGAAAGGAGGACTAGCAGCCGCGCTACACGGACGAATGTGAAAAGTGTTCATATGTAGTAAAAACCTGAAAATCCGTCCGCTTTCGTCATTTGTTATCGAATCGACTTAAATCCAGATCGTCACATTGGCCGCTTTTCTCTCGGAAACGCTTACATTTATCGTCTGCAAAGCTATGTCGCGTGCTGCGGTATGCGGAGATACTGAAAGCACCATAGTAGAACACAGAAGAAGCTTCTAAGTTGATGTAATAGCCAGTATGAAGTAGTACAATTCAAGTTTTTGTTATCGATTATTGACTTTTTACCCTTCTTTGGTACCTTGGACATGAGCTAGGAACTTAAGATTTTGCATGAAAGGATGACTAGCAGCCGCGTTGCACGGGAGAATGTGAAAAGTGTTCATATGTGGTATAAAGCTGAGGAATAAGTCCGTATTCGTCATTTGTTATCGTAACGAATTAAAGCCATATCGTCATATTAGCCGCTCTTCTCTCATAAACGGTTGCATTTATCGTCTGCAAAGCTCTGTCGCGAGCTGCGGTATACGGAGACACTAAAAAAAGCATTGCAGAGCACAGATGAAGCCTCTAAGTTGATGTAATAGCCAGTAAGAAGTAGTACAATTCAAGTTTTAGTTATCGATTACTGACTTTTTACCATTCTTTGGTGCTTCGACATGAGCTAGGAAATTAAGATTTTGCATGAAGGGAAGTCTAGTGGAAGCGTTGCAGGGGAGAATGTGAAAAGTGTTCATATGTAGTAAAAATCTGAGAAATTCGTCCGTTTTCGTCATTTGTTATAGAATCGACTTAAAGCCAGATCGTCACATTGGCCGCTCTTCCCTCTGAAACGAATACATTTATCGTCTGCAAAGCTATGTCGCCTGCTACGTTATCCGGAGACACTAAAAGTACCATAGTAGAACACAGATGAAGCTTATAAGTTGATGTAATAGCCAGTAAGAAGTAGTACAATTCAAGTTTTTGTTACCGATTATTGACTTTTTACCCTTCTTTGGTGCTTGGACATGAGCTAGGACCTCAAGATTTTGCATGAAGGGAAGTCTAGTGGCCGCGTTACAGGGGAGAATGTGATAAGTGTTCATATGTAGCAAAAAACTGAAAAATTTGTCCGTTTTCGTCATTTGTTATCGTATCGAATTAAAGCCATATCGTCAAATTAGCCGCACTTCTCTCATAAACGGTTACATTTATCGTCTGCAAAGCTATGTCGCGTGCTGCGGTATACGGAGACACTAAAAGCACCATAGTAGAACACAGATAAAGCTTCTAAGTTGATGTAATAGCCAGTAAGAAGTAGTACAATTCAAGATTTAGTTATCGATTATTGACTTTTTAGCCGGCTTTGTTGCCTTTCACATGAGGTAGGACTATACGATTTTGCATGAAAGGAGGACTAGCAGACGCGCTGCACGGGCGAATGTGAAAAGTGTCATATGTCGTAAAAACCTGAGAAATCCGTCCGTTTTCGTCATTTGTTATCGAATCGACTTAAATAAAGATCGACACATTGGCCGCTCTTCTCTCTGAAACGGTTACATTTGTCTTCTGCAAAGCTATGTTGCGTCCTGGGGTATGCGGCGACACTACAAGCACCATAGTAGAACACAGATGAAGCTTCTAAGTTGATGTAATAGACAGTAAGAAGTCATACAATGCAAGTTTTAGTTATCGATTATTGACTTTTTAGACGGCTTTGGTGCCTTGGATATGGGCTACGTCTATACGATTTTGCAGGAAAGGAGGACTAGCAGCCGCGTTGCACGGGCGAATGTGAAAAGTGTTCATATGTAGTAAAAACCTGAGAAATCCGTCTGTTTTCGTCATTTGTTATCGAATCGACTTAAAGCCACATCGTCACATTGGCCGGTCTTCTCTCTGAAACGGTTGCATTTATCGTCTGCAAAGCTCTGTCGCGTGCTGCGGTATACGGAGACACTGAAAGCACCATAGTAGAACACAGATAAAGCTTCTAAGTTGATATAATAGCCAGTAAGAAGTAGTACAATTCAAGATTTAATTATCGATTATTGAATTTTTAGCCTTCTTGGACATGACCTAGGACTTTAAGATTTTGCATGACAGGAGGAATAGCAGCCGCGTTGCACGGGAGAATGTGAAAAGTGTTCATATGTAGTAAAACCCTGAGAAATCCGTCCGTTTTCGTCACTTGTTATCGAATCGACTTAAAGCCAGATCGTCACATTGGTCACTCTTCTCTCTGAAACGGTTGTACTTATCGTCTGCAAAGCTATGTCGCGTGCTGCGGTATGCGGAGACAGTAAAAGCACTATAGTAGAACCCAGATGAAGCTTCTAAGTTCATGTAATAGCCAGTAAGAAGTAGTACAATTCAAGTTTTAGGTATCGATTATTGACTTTTTAGCCGGTTTTGGTGCATTGGACATGAGCTAGGACCTTAAGATTTTGCATGAAAGGAGGACTAGCAGCCGCGCTACACGGACGAATGTGAAAAGTGTTCATATGTAGTAAAAACCTGAAAATCCGTCCGTTTTCGTCATTTGTTATCGAATCGACTTAAATCCAGATCGTCACATTGGCCGCTTTTCTCTCGGAAACGCTTACATTTATCGTCTGCAAAGCTATGTCGCGTGCTGCGGTATGCGGAGATACTGAAAGCACCATAGTAGAACACAGAAGAAGCTTCTAAGTTGATGTAATAGCCAGTATGAAGTAGTACAATTCAAGTTTTTGTTATCGATTATTGACTTTTTACCCTTCTTTGGTACCTTGGACATGAGCTAGGAACTTAAGATTTTGCATGAAAGGATGACTAGCAGCCGCGTTGCACGGGAGAATGTGAAAAGTGTTCATATGTGGTATAAAGCTGAGGAATAAGTCCGTATTCGTCATTTGTTATCGTAACGAATTAAAGCCATATCGTCATATTAGCCGCTCTTCTCTCATAAACGGTTGCATTTATCGTCTGCAAAGCTCTGTCGCGTGCTGCGGTATACGGAGACACTAAAAGCAGCATTGCAGAGCACAGATGAAGCCTCTAAGTTGATGTAATAGCCAGTAAGAAGTAGTACAATTCAAGTTTTAGTTATCGATTACTGACTTTTTACCATTCTTTGGTGCTTCGACATGAGCTAGGAAATTAAGATTTTGCATGAAGGGAAGTCTAGTGGAAGCGTTGCAGGGGAGAATGTGAAAAGAGTTCATATGTAGTAAAAATCTGAGAAATTCGTCCGTTTTCGTCATTTGTTATAGAATCGACTTAAAGCCAGATCGTCACATTGGCCGCTCTTCCCTCTGAAACGAATACATTTATCGTCTGCAAAGCTATGTCGCCTGCTACGTTATCCGGAGACACTAAAAGTACCATAGTAGAACACAGATGAAGCTTATAAGTTGTTGTAATAGCCAGTAAGAAGTAGTACAATTCAAGTTTTTGTTACCGATTATTGACTTTTTACCCTTCTTTGGTGCTTGGACATGAGCTAGGACCTCAAGATTTTGCATGAAGGGAAGTCTAGTGACCGCGTTACAGGGGAGAATGTGAAAAGTGTTCATATGTAGCAAAAAACTGAAAAATTTGTCCGTTTTTGTCATTTGTTATCGTATCGAATTAAAGCCATATCGTCAAATTAGCCGCACTTCTCTCACAAACGGTTACATTTATCGTCTGCAAAGCTATGTCGCGTGCTGCGGTATACGGAGACACTAAAAGCACCATAGTAGAACACAGATAAAGCTTCTAAGTTGATGTAATAGCCAGTAAGAAGTAGTACAATTCAAGATTTAGTTATCGATTATTGACTTTTTAGCCGCCTTTGTTGCCTTTCACATGAGGTAGGACTATACGATTTTGCATGAAAGGAGGACTAGCTGACGCGCTGCACGGGCGAATGTGAAATGTGTCATATGTAGTAAAAACCTGAGAAATCCGTCCGTTTTCGTCATTTGTTATCGAATCGACTTAAATAAAGATCGACACATTGGCCGCTCTTCTCTCTGAAACGGTTACATTTGTCTTCTGCAAAGCTATGTTGCGTCCTGGGGTATGCGGCGACACTACAAGCACCATAGTAGAACACAGATGAAGCTTCTAAGTTGATGTAATAGACAGTAAGAAGTCATACAATGCAAGTTTTAGTTATCGATTATTGACTTTTTAGACGGCTTTGGTGCCTTGGTTATGGGCTACGTCTATACGATTTTGCAGGAAAGGAGGACTAGCAGTCGCGTTTCACGGGCGAATGTGAAAAGTGTTCATATGTAGTAAAAACCTGAGAAATCCGTCTGTTTTCGTCATTTGTTATCGAATCGAGTTAAAGCCACATCGTCACATTGGCCGGTCTTCTCTCTGAAACGGTTGCATTTATCGTCTGCAAAGCTCTGTCGCGTGCTGCGGTATACGGAGACACTGAAAGCACCATAGTAGAACACAGATAAAGCTTCTAAGTTGATATAATAGCCAGTAAGAAGTAGTACAATTCAAGATTTAATTATCGATTATTGAATTTTTAGCCTTCTTGGACATGACCTAGGACTTTAAGATTTTGCATGAAAGGAGGAATAGCAGCCGCGTTGCACGGGAGAATGTGAAAAGTGTTCATATGTAGTAAAACCCTGAGAAATCCGTCCGTTTTCGTCATTTGTTATCGAATCGACTTAAAGCCAGATCGATACATTGGGCGCTGTTCTCTCTGAAACGGTTACATTTATCGTCTGCAAAGCAATGTCTCGTGTTTCGGTATCCGGAGATACTAATAGCACCATAGTAGAACACAGATGAAACTTATAAGTTGATGTTATAGCCAGTATGAAGTAGTACAATTCAAGTTTTTGTTATCGATTATTGACTTTTTACCCTTCTTTGGTACCTTGGACATGAGCTAGGAACTTAAGATTTTGCATGAAAGGATGACTAGCAGCCGCGTTGCACGGGAGAATGTGAAAAGTGTTCATATGTGGTATAAAGCTGAGGAATAAGTCCGTATTCGTCATTTGTTATCGTAACGAATTAAAGCCATATCGTCATATTAGCCGCTCTTCTCTCATAAACGGTTGCATTTATCGTCTGCAAAGCTCTGTCGCGTGCTGCGGTATACGGAGACACTAAAAAAAGCATTGCAGAGCACAGATGAAGCCTCTAAGTTGATGTAATAGCCAGTAAGAAGTAGTACAATTCAAGTTTTAGTTATCGATTACTGACTTTTTACCATTCTTTGGTGCTTCGACATGAGCTAGGAAATTAAGATTTTGCATGAAGGGAAGTCTAGTGGAAGCGTTGCAGGGGAGAATGTGAAAAGTGTTCATATGTAGTAAAAATCTGAGAAATTCGTCCGTTTTCGTCATTTGTTATAGAATCGACTTAAAGCCAGATCGTCACATTGGCCGCTCTTCCCTCTGAAACGAATACATTTATCGTCTGCAAAGCTATGTCGCCTGCTACGTTACCCGGAGACACTAAAAGTACCATAGTAGAACACAGATGAAGCTTATAAGTTGATGTAATAGCCAGTAAGAAGTAGTACAATTCAAGTTTTGTTACCGATTATTGACTTTTTACCCTTCTTTGGTGCTTGGACATGAGCTAGGACCTCAAGATTTTGCATGAAGGGAAGTCTAGTGGCCGCGTTACAGGGGAGAATGTGATAAGTGTTCATATGTAGCAAAAAACTGAAAAATTTGTCCGTTTTCGTCATTTGTTATCGTATCGAATTAAAGCCATATCGTCAAATTAGCCGCACTTCTCTCATAAACGGTTACATTTATCGTCTGCAAAGCTATGTCGCGTGCTGCGGTATACGGAGACACTAAAAGCACCATAGTAGAACACAGATAAAGCTTCTAAGTTGATGTAATAGCCAGTAATAAGTAGTACAATTCAAGATTTAGTTATCGATTATTGACTTTTTAGCCGGCTTTGTTGCCTTTCACATGAGGTAGGACTATACGATTTTGCATGAAAGGAGGACTAGCAGACGCGCTGCACGGGCGAATGTGAAAAGTGTCATATGTCGTAAAAACCTGAGAAATCCGTCCGTTTTCGTCATTTGTTATCGAATCGACTTAAATAAAGATCGACACATTGGCCGCTCTTCTCTCTGAAACGGTTACATTTGTCTTCTGCAAAGCTATGTTGCGTCCTGGGGTATGCGGCGACACTACAAGCACCATAGTAGAACACAGATGAAGCTTCTAAGTTGATGTAATAGACAGTAAGAAGTCATACAATGCAAGTTTTAGTTATCGATTATTGACTTTTTAGACGGCTTTGGTGCCTTGGATATGGGCTACGACTATACGATTTTGCAGGAAAGGAGGACTAGCAGCCGCGTTGCACGGGCGAATGTGAAAAGTGTTCATATGTAGTAAAAACCTGAGAAATCCGTCTGTTTTCGTCATTTGTTATCGAATCGACTTAAAGCCACATCGTCACATTGGCCGGTCTTCTCTTTGAAACGGTTGCATTTATCGTCTGCAAAGCTCTGTCGCGTGCTGCGGTATACGGAGACACTGAAAGCACCATAGTAGAACACAGATAAAGCTTCTAAGTTGATATAATAGCCAGTAAGAAGTAGTACAATTCAAGATTTAATTATCGATTATTGAATTTTTAGCCTTCTTTGTTGCCTTGGACATGACCTAGGACTTTAAGATTTTGCATGAAAGGAGGAATAGCAGCCGCGTTGCACGGGAGAATGTGAAAAGTGTTCATATGTAGTAAAACCCTGAGAAATCCGTCCGTTTTCGTCACTTGTTATCGAATCGACTTAAAGCCAGATCGTCACATTAGTCACTCTTCTCTCTGAAACGGTTGTACTTATCGTCTGCAAAGCTATGTCGCGTGCTGCGGTATGCGGAGACAGTAAAAGCACTATAGTAGAACCCAGATGAAGCTTCTAAGTTCATGTAATAGCCAGTAAGAAGTAGTACAATTCAAGTTTTAGGTATCGATTATTGACTTTTTAGCCGGTTTTGGTGCATTGGACATGAGCTAGGACCTTAAGATTTTGCATGAAAGGAGGACTAGCAGCCGCGCTACACGGACGAATGTGAAAAGTGTTCATATGTAGTAAAAACCTGAAAATCCGTCCGTTTTCGTCATTTGTTATCGAATCGACTTAAATCCAGATCGTCACATTGGCCGCTTTTCTCTCGGAAACGCTTACATTTATCGTCTGCAAAGCTATGTCGCGTGCTGCGGTATGCGGAGATACTGAAAGCACCATAGTAGAACACAGAAGAAGCTTCTAAGTTGATGTAATAGCCAGTATGAAGTAGTACAATTCAAGTTTTTGTTATCGATTATTGACTTTTTACCCTTCTTTGGTAACTTGGACATGAGCTAGGAACTTAAGATTTTGCATGAAAGGATGACTAGCAGCCGCGTTGCACGGGAGAATGTGAAAAGTGTTCATATGTGGTATAAAGCTGAGGAATAAGTCCGTATTCGTCATTTGTTATCGTAACGAATTAAAGCCATATCGTCATATTAGCCGCTCTTCTCTCATAAACGGTTGCATTTATCGTCTGCAAAGCTCTGTCGCGTGCTGCGGTATACGGAGACACTAAAAGCAGCATTGCAGAGCACAGATGAAGCCTCTAAGTTGATGTAATAGCCAGTAAGAAGTAGTACAATTCAAGTTTTAGTTATCGATTACTGACTTTTTACCATTCTTTGGTGCTTCGACATGAGCTAGGAAATTAAGATTTTGCATGAAGGGATGTCTAGTGGAAGCGTTGCAGGGGAGAATGTGAAAAGAGTTCATATGTAGTAAAAATCTGAGAAATTCGTCCGTTTTCGTCATTTGTTATAGAATCGACTTAAAGCCAGATCGTCACATTGGCCGCTCTTCCCTCTGAAACGAATACATTTATCGTCTGCATAGCTATGTCGCCTGCTACGTTATCCGGAGACACTAAAAGTACCATAGTAGAACACAGATGAAGCTTATAAGTTGATGTAATTGCCAGTAAGAAGTAGTACAATTCAAGTTTTTGTTACCGATTATTGACTTTTTACCCTTCTTTGGTGCTTGGACATGAGCTAGGACCTCAAGATTTTGCATGAAGGGAAGTCTAGTGACCGCGTTACAGGGGAGAATGTGAAAAGTGTTCATATGTAGCAAAAAACTGAAAAATTTGTCCGTTTTCGTCATTTGTTATCGTATCGAATTAAAGCCATATCGTCAAATTAGCCGCACTTCTCTCATAAACGGTTACATTTATCGTCTGCAAAGCTATGTCGCGTGCTGCGGTATACGGAGACACTAAAAGCACCATAGTAGAACACAGATAAAGCTTCTAAGTTGATGTAATAGCCAGTAAGAAGTAGTACAATTCAAGATTTAGTTATCGATTATTGACTTTATAGCCGGCTTTGTTGCCTTTCACATGAGGTAGGACTATACGATTTTGCATGAAAGGAGGACTAGCAGACGCGCAGCACGGGCGAATGTGAAAAGTGTCATATGTCGTAAAAACCTGAGAAATCCGTCCGTTTTCGTCATTTGTTATCGAATCGACTTAAATAAAGATCGACACATTGGCCGCTCTTCTCTCTGAAACGGTTACATTTGTCTTCTGCAAAGCTATGTTGCGTCCTGGGGTATGCGGCGACACTACAAGCACCATAGTAGAACACAGATGAAGCTTCTAAGTTGATGTAATAGACAGTAAGAAGTCATACAATGCAAGTTTTAGTTATCGATTATTGACTTTTTAGACGGCTTTGGTGCCTTGGATATGGGCTACGTCTATACGATTTTGCAGGAAAGGAGGACTAGCAGCCGCGTTGCACGGGCGAATGTGAAAAGTGTTCATATGTAGTAAAAACCTGAGAAATCCGTCTGTTTTCGTCATTTATTATCGAATCGACTTAAAGCCACATCGTCACATTGGCCGGTCTTCTCTCTGAAACGGTTGCATTTATCGTCTGCAAAGCTCTGTCGCGTGCTGCGGTATACGGAGACACTGAAAGCACCATAGTAGAACACAGATAAAGCTTCTAAGTTGATATAATAGCCAGTAAGAAGTAGTACAATTCAAGATTTAATTATCGATTATTGAATTTTTAGCCTTCTTGGACATGACCTAGGACTTTAAGATTTTGCATGAAAGGAGGAATAGCAGCCGCGTTGCACGGGAGAATGTGAAAAGTGTTCATATGTAGTAAAACCCTGAGAAATCCGTCCGTTTTCGTCATTTGTTATCGAATCGACTTAAAGCCAGATCGATACATTGGGCGCTGTTCTCTCTGAAACGGTTACATTTATCGTCTGCAAAGCAATGTCTCGTGTTTCGGTATCCGGAGATACTAATAGCACCATAGTAGAACACAGATGAAACTTATAAGTTGATGTTATAGCCAGTAAGAAGTAGTACAATTCAGGTTTTAGTTATCGATTATTGACTTTTTAGCAGGCTTAGGTGCCTTGGACATTTGCTAATACCTTTGGATTTTGCATGAAAGGAGGACTAGCAGCCGCGGTCCTCGGGCGAAAAAGTGTTCATGTGTAGTAAGAAACTGAGAAATCCGTCCGTTTTCGTCATTTGTTATCGAATCGACTTAACACCAGATCGTCTTTTGGCCGCTCTTCTCTCTGAAACGGCTACATTTATCGTCTGCAAAGATAGGTCGCGTGCTGTGGTATGCAGCGACACTAAAAGCACCATAGAAGAATACAGATCAAACTTCTAAGTTTATGTAATAGCCAGTAAGAAGTAGTAGAATTGAAGTTTTAGCTATCGATTATTGATTTTTTACCCTTCTTTGGCGCTTGGACATGAGTTAGGGCCTTAAGATATTTCATGAAGGGAAGGCTAGTGGCCACGATGCACGGGAGAATGTGAAAAGTGTTCATATGTAGTAAAAATCTGAGAAATTCGTCCGTTTTCGTCATTTGTTATCGAATCGACTGAAATCCAGATCGACACACTTGCCGCTCTTCTCTCTGGAACGATTACATTTATCGTCTGCAAAGCTGTGCTGCGGTATGCGGAGACACTAAAACCATAATAGTAGTACACAGATGAAGCCTCTAAGTTGACGTAATAGCAAGTAAGAAGTAGTACATTTCAAATTTTAGTTATTGATTATTGACTTTTTAGCCGGCTTTGGTGCCTTGGACATGAGCTAGGACCTTAAGATTTTTCATGAAAGTAAGATTAGCAGTCACGTTGCATGGGAGAATGTGAAAAGCGTTCATATGTAATAAAAACCTGAGAAAGTCGTATCGACTTAAATCCAGATCGTCACATTGGCCGCTCTTCTCCCTGAAACGATTACAATTATCATCTGCAAAGCTATGTCGCGTGCTGCGGTATGCGGAGACACTAAAAGCACCTTAGTAGAACACAGATGAAGCTTCTAAGTTGATGTAATAGCCAGTAAGAACTACTGCACTTCAAGTTTTAGTTTTCGATTATTGACCTTTTAGACTTTTTTGGTGCCTTGGACATGAGCTAGGACCTTAAGATTTTGCATGAAAGGAGGACTAGCAGCCGTATTGCACGGGAGAATGTGAAAAGTGTTCATATGTAGTAAAATCCTGAGAAGTCCGTCCGTTTTCGTCATTGTTATCAAATCGACTTAAAGCCAGATCATCACATTGGCCGCTCTTCCCTCTGAAACGGTTAAATTTACCGTCTGCAAACCTATGTCGCTGGGTGCGGTATGCGGAGACACTAAAAGCACCGTAGAACACAGAAGAAGCTTCTAAGTTGATGTAATACCCAGTAAGAAGTAGTACAATTCAAGTTTTAGTTTTCGGGTATTGACTTTTTAGCCGGCTTTGGTGCCTTGGACATGAGCTAGGTCCTTAAGATTTTGCATGAAAGGAAAACTAGCAGCCGCGTTACTGGAGTGAATGTGAAAAGTGTTCATATGTAGTGAAAACCTGAGAAATCGGTATGTTTTCGTCAATTGTTACCGAATCGACTTAAAGCCAGATCGTCACATTGGCCGGTCTTCTCTCTGAAACGGTTAAATTTACCGTCTGCAAACCTATGTCGCTGGGTGCGGTATGCGGAGTCACTAAAATCACCATAGTAGAACACAGAAGTAGCTTCTAAGTTGATGTAATACCGAGTAAAAAGTAGTAAAATTCACGTTTTAGTTATCGATTATTGACTTTTTAACCAATTTTGATGCTTTGGGCATGAGCTAGAACCTTATGATTTTGCATGAAACGAGGACTAGCAGCCGTGTTGCACGGGAGAATGTGAAAAGTGTTCATATGTAGTAAATACCTAAGATATTCGCCTGTGTTCGTCATTTGTTATCAAATCGACTTTAAGTCAGATCCTCACATTAGCCGCTCTTCTCTCTGAAACGGTTACATTTATCGTCTGCAAAGCTATGTCGCGTGCTGCGGTATGCGGAGACACTACAATCACCATAGTAGAACACAGAAGTAGCTTCTAAGTTGACGTAATACCCAATAAGAAGTAGTACAATTAACGTTTTAGTTATCGATTATTGACTTTTCAGCCTTTTTTGTGCCTTGGGCATGAGCTAGGACCTTACGATTTTGCATGAAAGGACGACTAGCATCCGCGTTGCACGGGAGAATGTAAAAAGTGTTCATATGTAGTAAAAACCTCAGAAATCCGTCCGTGTTCGTCATTTGTTATCGAATCGACTTATAGCGAGATCGTCACATTGCCCGCTCTTCTTACTGAAACGGTTTTATCTGTCGTCTGCAAAGCTATGTCGCTGGGTGCAGTATGCATAGACACTTAAGGCACCATAGTACAACACAGAAGAAGCTTCTAAGTTAATGTAATAGCCCACAAGAAGTTGTACAATTCAAAGTTTTCGTTATCGATTATTCACTTTTTAGCTGGCTTTGGTGAGTTGTACATGAGCTAGGACCTTAAGATTTTGCATGAAAGGAGGACTATTAGCCGCGTTGCACGGGAGAATGCAAAAAGTGTTCATATGTAGTAAAAACCTGAGAAATCCGTCCATTGTTGTCATTTGTTATCGAATCGACTTAAAGACACATCGTCACATTTAACGCTCTTCTCCCTGAAACGGTTACATTTATCGTCTGCAAAGCTATGTCACTTATTGCTGTATGCGGTGAGGCTAAAAGCAAACATAATAGAACACAGAAGAAACTTCTAAGTTGAAGTAATAGCCAGTAAGAAGCAGTACAATTCAAGTATTGGTTATCAATTATTGATTTTTAGCCGGCTTTGGTTCCTTGGACATGAGGTGGAATCATAAGATTTTGCATGAAAGGAGGACTAGCAGCCGCGTTGCACGGGAGAATGTGAAAAGGGTTCATATGTATTGAAAACCTGAGAAATCCGTATGTTTTCTTCAATTGTTATCGAATCGAATTAATGCCAGGTAGATACATTGGCCGCTCTTCCCTCTGAAACCGTTATATTTATCGTCTCCAAAGATAGGTCGCGAGCTATGTAATGCTGAGACACTAAAAGCACTATACTAGAACGCAGATGAAGCTTCTAAGTTGATGTCATAGCCAGTAAGAAGTAGTGCAATTCAAGTATTCGTTATCGATTATTCACTTTTCACCCGGCTTTGGTGCCTTGTACAGCAGCTAGGACATTAAGATTTTGCATGAAAGGAGGACTATTAGGCGCGTAGCACGGGAGAATGTGAAAAGTGTTCATATGTAGTAAAAACCTGAGAAATCCGTCCGTTTTCGTAATTTGTTATCGAATCGACTTAAAGCCAGGACGTACATTGGCCGCTCTTCTCTCTGAAACGGTTATATTTACCGTCTGCAAAGCTATGACGCGTGCTGCGGTATGCGGAGACACTAAAAGCACCATAGTAGAATACAGAAGAAGCTTCTAAGTTGATGTAAGAGCCAGAAAGAAACAGTAAATTTCAAGTTTTAGTTATCGATTATTGACCATTTAATTTTCTTTGGTGCTTTGGAAATGAGCTAGGACTTTACGATTTTGCATGTAGGGAAGTGTAAGAGCCGCTTCGCACGGGATAATGTGAAAAATGTTCATATATACTAAAAACATGAGAAAACCCTCCGTTTTCGTCATTTGTTATCGAATCGACTTAAAGCCAGATAGTCACATTGGGGGCTCTTATCTCTGAAACGGTTATATTTACCGTCTACAAAGCTATGTCGCGTTCTGCGGTATGCGGAGACACTAAAAGCACCATACTAGAACACTGAACAATCTCCTAAGTTTATGTAATAGCCAGTAAGAAGTAGTACAATTCACGTTTTAGCTATCGATTATTGACTTTTTAGCCGGCTTTGGTGCCTTGAGCATGAGCTAGGACCTTAAGATTTTGTGTGAAAGGAGGACTAGCAGCCGCGTTACACGGGTGAATATGAAAAGTGTTCATATGTAGTGAAAACCTGAGAAATCCGACCGTGTTCGTCAATTCTTATCGAATCGACTTAAAGCCAGATTGTCACATTGGCCGCTCTTCCCTCTGAAACGGTTTTATTTATCGTCTGCAATGCTATGTCGCTGGGTGCAGTATGCATAGACACTTAAAGCACCATAGTACAACACAGAAGAAGCTTCTAAGTTAATGTAATAGCCCGTAAGAAGTAGTACAATTCAAGTTTTCGTTATCGATTATTCACTTTTTAGCCTGCTTTGGTGCCTTGTACATCAGCTACGACCTTAAGTTTTTGCATGAAAGGAGGACTATTAGCCGCGTTGTACGGGACAATGTAAAAAGTGTTCATAAGTAGTAAAAACCTGAGAAATCCGGCCCTTTTCGTCATTTCTTATCGAAAGGACTTAAAGCCAGATCATCACATTGGCCGCTCTTCTCAATGAAACGATTACAATTATCATCTGCAAAGCTATGTCGCATGCTGCGGCATGCGGAGACACTAAAAGCACCATAGTAGAACACAGATGAAGCTTCTAAGTTGATGTAATAGCCAGTAAGAAGTACTGCAATTCAAGTTTTAGTTTTCGATTATTGACTTTTTACCTTTCTTTGGTTCCTTGGACATGAGCTAGGATCTTAAGATTTTGCATGAAAGGAGGACTAGCAGCCGCGTTGAACGGGAAAATGTGAAAAGTGTTCATATGTAGTAAAACCCTGAGAAATCCGTCCGTTTTCGTCACTTGTTATCGAATCGACTTAAAGCCAGATCGTCACATTAGTCACTCTTCTCTCTGAAACGGTTGTACTTATCGTCTGCAAAGCTATGTCGCGTGCTGCGGTATGCGGAGACAATAAAAGCACTATAGTAGAACCCAGATGAAGCTTCTAAGTTCATGTAATAGCCAGTAAGAAGTAGTACAATTCAAGTTTTAGGTATCGATTATTGACTTTTTAGCCGGTTTTGGTGCATTGGACATGAGCTAGGACCTTAAGATTTTGCATGAAAGGAGGACTAGCAGCCGCGCTACACGGACGAATGTGAAAAGTGTTCATATGTAGTAAAAACCTGAAAATCCGTCCGTTTTCGTCATTTGTTATCGAATCGACTTAAATCCAGATCGTCACATTGGCCGCTTTTCTCTCGGAAACGCTTACATTTATCGTCTGCAAAGCTATGTCGCGTGCTGCGGTATGCGGAGATACTGAAAGCACCATAGTAGAACACAGAAGAAGCTTCTAAGTTGATGTAATAGCCAGTATGAAGTAGTACAATTCAAGTTTTTGTTATCGATTATTGACTTTTTACCCTTCTTTGGTAACTTGGACATGAGCTAGGAACTTAAGATTTTGCATGAAAGGATGACTAGCAGCCGCGTTGCACGGGAGAATGTGAAAAGTGTTCATATGTGGTATAAAGCTGAGGAATAAGTCCGTATTCGTCATTTGTTATCGTAACGAATTAAAGCCATATCGTCATATTAGCCGCTCTTCTCTCATAAACGGTTGCATTTATCGTCTGCAAAGCTCTGTCGCGTGCTGCGGTATACGTAGACACTAAAAGCAGCATTGCAGAGCACAGATGAAGCCTCTAAGTTGATGTAATAGCCAGTAAGAAGTAGTACAATTCAAGTTTTAGTTATCGATTACTGACTTTTTACCATTCTTTGGTGCTTCGACATGAGCTAGGAAATTAAGATTTTGCATGAAGGGATGTCTAGTGGAAGCGTTGCAGGGGAGAATGTGAAAAGAGTTCATATGTAGTAAAAATCTGAGAAATTCGTCCGTTTTCGTCATTTGTTATAGAATCGACTTAAAGCCAGATCGTCACATTGGCCGCTCTTCCCTCTGAAACGAATACATTTATCGTCTGCATAGCTATGTCGCCTGCTACGTTATCCGGAGACACTAAAAGTACCATAGTAGAACACAGATGAAGCTTATAAGTTGATGTAATAGCCAGTAAGAAGTAGTACAATTCAAGTTTTTGTTACCGATTATTGACTTTTTACCCTTCTTTGGTGCTTGGACATGAGCTAGGACCTCAAGATTTTGCATGAAGGGAAGTCTAGTGACCGCGTTACAGGGGAGAATGTGAAAAGTGTTCATATGTAGCAAAAAACTGAAAAATTTGTCCGTTTTCGTCATTTGTTATCGTATCGAATTAAAGCCATATCGTCAAATTAGCCGCACTTCTCTCATAAACGGTTACATTTATCGTCTGCAAAGCTATGTCGCGTGCTGCGGTATACGGAGACACTAAAAGCACCATAGTAGAACACAGATAAAGCTTCTAAGTTGATGTAATAGCCAGTAAGAAGTAGTACAATTCAAGATTTAGTTATCGATTATTGACTTTTTAGCCGGCTTTGTTGCCTTTCACATGAGGTAGGACTATACGATTTTGCATGAAAGGAGGACTAGCAGACGCGCTGCACGGGCGAATGTGAAAAGTGTCATATGTCGTAAAAACCTGAGAAATCCGTCCGTTTTCGTCATTTGTTATCGAATCGACTTAAATAAAGATCGACACATTGGCCGCTCTTCTCTCTGAAACGGTTGCATTTATCGTCTGCAAAGCTCTGTCGCGTGCTGCGGTATACGGAGACACTGAAAGCACCATAGTAGAACACAGATAAAGCTTCTAAGTTGATATAATAGCCAGTAAGAAGTAGTACAATTCAAGATTTAATTATCGATTATTGAATTTTTAGCCTTCTTGGACATGACCTAGGACTTTAAGAATTTGCATGAAAGGAGGAATAGCAGCCGCGTTGCACGGGAGAATGTGAAAAGTGTTCATATGTAGTAAAACCCTGAGAAATCCGTCCGTTTTCGTCATTTGTTATCGAATCGACTTAAAGCCAGATCGATACATTGGGCGCTGTTCTCTCTGAAACGGTTACATTTATCGTCTGCAAAGCAATGTCTCGTGTTTCGGTATCCGGAGATACTAATAGCACCATAGTAGAACACAGATGAAACTTATAAGTTGATGTTATAGCCAGTAAGAAGTAGTACAATTCAGGTTTTAGTTATCGATTATTGACTTTTTAGCAGGCTTAGGTGCCCTGGACATTTGCTAGGACCTTTGGATTTTGCATGAAAGGAGGACTAGCAGCCGCGGTCCTCGGGCGAAAAAGTGTTCATATGTAGTAAGAAACTGAGAAATCCGTCCGTTTTCGTCATTTGTTATCGAATCGACTTAACACCAGATCGTCTTTTGGCCGCTCTTCTCTCTGAAACGGCTACATTTATCGTCTGCAAAGATAGGTCGCGTGCTGTGGTATGCAGCGACACTAAAAGCACCATAGAAGAATACAGATCAAACTTCTAAGTTTATGTAATAGCCAGTAAGAAGTAGTAGAATTGAAGTTTTAGCTATCGATTATTGATTTTTTACCCTTCTTTGGCGCTTGGACATGAGTTAGGGCCTTAAGATATTTCATGAAGGGAAGGCTAGTGGCCACGATGCACGGGAGAATGTGAAAAGTGTTCATATGTAGTAAAAATCTGAGAAATTCGTCCGTTTTCGTCATTTGTTATCGAATCGACTGAAATCCAGATCGACACACTTGCCGCTCTTCTCTCTGGAACGATTACATTTATCGTCTGCAAAGCTGTGCTGCGGTATGCGGAGACACTAAAACCATAATAGTAGTACACAGATGAAGCCTCTAAGTTGACGTAATAGCAAGTAAGAAGTAGTCCATTTCAAATTTTAGTTATTGATTATTGACTTTTTAGCCGGCTTTGGTGCCTTGAACATGAGCTAGGACCTTAAGATTTTGCATAAAAGTATGATTAGCAGTCACGTTGCATGGGAGAATGTGAAAAGTGTTCATATGTAATAAAAACCTGAGAAAGTCGTATCGACTTAAATCCAGATCGACACATTGGGCGCTCTTCTCCCTGAAACGTTTACGTTTTCACGTCTGCAAAGCTATGTCGCGTGCTGCGGTATCCGGAGACACTAAAAGCAGCATAGTAGAGCACAGATGAAGCCTCTAAGTTGATGTAATAGCCAGTAAGAAGTAGTACAATTCAAGTTTTAGTTATCGATTACTGACTTTTTACCCTTCTTTGGAGCCTTGGACTTGAGGTAGGACCTTAAGATTTTACATGAAGGGAAGTCTATCAGCCGCGTTGCACGGGCGATTGTGAAAAATGTTCATATGTAGTAAAAACCTGAGAAATCCGTCCGTTTTCGTCATTTGGTATCGAATCGACTTTAATCCAGAACGACACGTTGGCCGCTCTTCTCTCTGAAACGGTTACGTTTATCGTCTGCAAAGCTATGTCGCGTGCTTCGGTATCCGGAGGTACTAATAGCACCATAGTAGAAAACAGATGAAACTTATAAGTTGATGTAATAGCCAGTAAGAAGTAGTAGAATTCAAGGTTTTGTTATTGATTATTGACTTTTTAGCCGGCTTTGGTGCCTTGGACATGAGCTAGGACCTTAAGATTTTTCATGAAAGTAAGATTAGCAGTCACGTTGCATGGGAGAATGTGAAAAGCGTTCATATGTAATAAAAACCTGAGAAAGTCGTATCGACTTAAATCCAGATCGTCACATTGGCCGCTCTTCTCCCTGAAACGATTACAATTATCATCTGCAAAGCTATGTCGCGTGCTGCGGTATGCGGAGACACTAAAAGCACCTTAGTAGAACACAGATGAAGCTTCTAAGTTGATGTAATAGCCAGTAAGAACTACTGCACTTCAAGTTTTAGTTTTCGATTATTGACCTTTTAGACTTTTTTGGTGCCTTGGACATGAGCTAGGACCTTAAGATTTTGCATGAAAGGAGGACTAGCAGCCGTATTGCACGGGAGAATGTGAAAAGTGTTCATATGTAGTAAAATCCTGAGAAGTCCGTCCGTTTTCGTCATTGTTATCAAATCGACTTAAAGCCAGATCATCACATTGGCCGCTCTTCCCTCTGAAACGGTTAAATTTACCGTCTGCAAACCTATGTCGCTGGGTGCGGTATGCGGAGACACTAAAAGCACCGTAGAACACAGAAGAAGCTTCTAAGTTGATGTAATACCCAGTAAGAAGTAGTACAATTCAAGTTTTAGTTTTCGGGTATTGACTTTTTAGCCGGCTTTGGTGCCTTGGACATGAGCTAGGTCCTTAAGATTTTGCATGAAAGGAAAACTAGCAGCCGCGTTACTGGAGTGAATGTGAAAAGTGTTCATATGTAGTGAAAACCTGAGAAATCGGTATGTTTTCGTCAATTGTTACCGAATCGACTTAAAGCCAGATCGTCACATTGGCCGGTCTTCTCTCTGAAACGGTTAAATTTACCGTCTGCAAACCTATGTCGCTGGGTGCGGTATGCGGAGTCACTAAAATCACCATAGTAGAACACAGAAGTAGCTTCTAAGTTGATGTAATACCGAGTAAAAAGTAGTAAAATTCACGTTTTAGTTATCGATTATTGACTTTTTAACCAATTTTGATGCTTTGGGCATGAGCTAGAACCTTATGATTTTGCATGAAACGAGGACTAGCAGCCGTGTTGCACGGGAGAATGTGAAAAGTGTTCATATGTAGTAAATACCTAAGATATTCGCCTGTGTTCGTCATTTGTTATCAAATCGACTTTAAGCCAGATCCTCACATTAGCCGCTCTTCTCTCTGAAACGGTTACATTTATCGTCTGCAAAGCTATGTCGCGTGCTGCGGTATGCGGAGACACTACAATCACCATAGTAGAACACAGAAGTAGCTTCTAAGTTGACGTAATACCCAATAAGAAGTAGTACAATTAACGTTTTAGTTATCGATTATTGACTTTTCAGCCTTTCTTGTGCCTTGGGCATGAGCTAGGACCTTACGATTTTGCATGAAAGGACGACTAGCATCCGCGTTGCACGGGAGAATGTAAAAAGTGTTCATATGTAGTAAAAACCTCAGAAATCCGTCCGTGTTCGTCATTTGTTATCGAATCGACTTATAGCGAGATCGTCACATTGCCCGCTCTTCTTACTGAAACGGTTTTATCTGTCGTCTGCAAAGCTATGTCGCTGGGTGCAGTATGCATAGACACTTAAGGCACTATAGTACAACACAGAAGAAGCTTCTAAGTTAATGTAATAGCCCACAAGAAGTTGTACAATTCAAAGTTTTCGTTATCGATTATTCACTTTTTAGCTGGCTTTGGTGAGTTGTACATGAGCTAGGACCTTAAGATTTTGCATGAAAGGAGGACTATTAGCCGCGTTGCACGGGAGAATGCAAAAAGTGTTCATATGTAGTAAAAACCTGAGAAATCCGTCCATTGTTGTCATTTGTTATCGAATCGACTTAAAGACACATCGTCACATTTAACGCTCTTCTCCCTGAAACGGTTACATTTATCGTCTGCAAAGCTATGTCACTTATTGCTGTATGCGGTGAGGCTAAAAGCAAACATAATAGAACACAGAAGAAACTTCTAAGTTGAAGTAATAGCCAGTAAGAAGCAGTACAATTCAAGTATTGGTTATCAATTATTGATTTTTAGCCGGCTTTGGTTCCTTGGACATGAGGTGGAATCATAAGATTTTGCATGAAAGGAGGACTAGCAGCCGCGTTGCACGGGAGAATGTGAAAAGGGTTCATATGTATTGAAAACCTGAGAAATCCGTATGTTTTCTTCAATTGTTATCGAATCGACTTAATGCCAGGTAGATACATTGGCCGCTCTTCCCTCTGAAACCGTTATATTTATCGTCTCCAAAGATAGGTCGCGAGCTATGTAATGCTGAGACACTAAAAGCACTATACTAGAACACAGATGAAGCTTCTAAGTTGATGTCATAGCCAGTAAGAAGTAGTGCAATTCAAGTATTCGTTATCGATTATTCACTTTTCACCCGGCTTTGGTGCCTTGTACAGCAGCTAGGACATTAAGATTTTGCATGAAAGGAGGACTATTAGGCGCGTAGCACGGGAGAATGTGAAAAGTGTTCATATGTAGTAAAAACCTGAGAAATCCGTCCGTTTTCGTAATTTGTTATCGAATCGACTTAAAGCCAGGACGTACATTGGCCGCTCTTCTCTCTGAAACGGTTATATTTACCGTCTGCAAAGCTATGACGCGTGCTGCGGTATGCGGAGACACTAAAAGCACCATAGTAGAATACAGAAGAAGCTTCTAAGTTGATGTAAGAGCCAGAAAGAAACAGTAAATTTCAAGTTTTAGTTATCGATTATTGACCATTTAATTTTCTTTGGTGCTTTGGAAATGAGCTAGGACTTTACGATTTTGCATGTGGGGAAGTGTAAGAGCCGCTTCGCACGGGATAATGTGAAAAATGTTCATATATACTAAAAACATGAGAAATCCCTCCGTTTTCGTCATTTGTTATCGAATCGACTTAAAGCCAGATAGTCACATTGGGGGCTCTTATCTCTGAAACGGTTATATTTACCGTCTACAAAGCTATGTCGCGTTCTGCGGTATGCGGAGACACTAAAAGCACCATAGTAGAACACTGAACAATCTCCTAAGTTTATGTAATAGCCCGTAAGAAGTAGTACAATTCAAGTTTTCGTTATCGATTATTCACTTTTTAGCCTGCTTTGGTGCCTTGTACATGAGCTACGACCTTAAGTTTTTGCATGAAAGGAGGACTATTAGCCGCGTTGTACGGGACAATGTAAAAAGTGTTCATAAGTAGTAAAAACCTGAGAAATCCGGCCCTTTTCGTCATTTCTTATCGAAAGGACTTAAAGCCAGATCATCACATTGGCCGGTCTTCTCAATGAAACGATTACAATTATCATCTGCAAAGCTATGTCGCATGCTGCGGCATGCGGAGACACTAAAAGCACCATAGTAGAACACAGATGAAGCTTCTAAGTTGATGTAATAGCCAGTAAGAAGTACTGCAATTCAAGTTTTAGTTTTCGATTATTGACTTTTTACCTTTCTTTGGTTCCTTGGACATGAGCTAGGACCTTAAGATTTTGCATGAAAGGAGGACTAGCAGCCGCGTTGAACGGGAAAATGTGAAAAGTGTTCATATGTAGTAAAACCCTGAGAAATCCGTCCGTTTTCGTCACTTGTTATCGAATCGACTTAAAGCCAGATCGTCACATTAGTCACTCTTCTCTCTGAAACGGTTGTACTTATCGTCTGCAAAGCTATGTCGCGTGCTGCGGTATGCGGAGACAGTAAAAGCACTATAGTAGAACCCAGATGAAGCTTCTAAGTTCATGTAATAGCCAGTAAGAAGTAGTACAATTCAAGTTTTAGGTATCGATTATTGACTTTTTAGCCGGTTTTGGTGCATTGGACATGAGCTAGGACCTTAAGATTTTGCATGAAAGGAGGACTAGCAGCCGCGCTACACGGACGAATGTGAAAAGTGTTCATATGTAGTAAAAACCTGAAAATCCGTCCGTTTTCGTCATTTGTTATCGAATCGACTTAAATCCAGATCGTCACATTGGCCGCTTTTCTCTCGGAAACGCTTACATTTATCGTCTGCAAAGCTATGTCGCGTGCTGCGGTATGCGGAGATACTGAAAGCACCATAGTAGAACACAGAAGAAGCTTCTAAGTTGATGTAATAGCCAGTATGAAGTAGTACAATTCAAGTTTTTGTTATCGATTATTGACTTTTTACCCTTCTTTGGTAACTTGGACATGAGCTAGGAACTTAAGATTTTGCATGAAAGGATGACTAGCAGCCGCGTTGCACGGGAGAATGTGAAAAGTGTTCATATGTGGTATAAAGCTGAGGAATAAGTCCATATTCGTCATTTGTTATCGTAACGAATTAAAGCCATATCGTCATATTAGCCGCTCTTCTCTCATAAACGGTTGCATTTATCGTCTGCAAAGCTCTGTCGCGTGCTGCGGTATACGTAGACATTAAAAGCAGCATTGCAGAGCACAGATGAAGCCTCTAAGTTGATGTAATAGCCAGTAAGAAGTAGTACAATTCAAGTTTTAGTTATCGATTACTGACTTTTTACCATTCTTTGGTGCTTCGACATGAGCTAGGAAATTAAGATTTTGCATGAAGGGATGTCTAGTGGAAGCGTTGCAGGGGAGAATGTGAAAAGAGTTCATATGTAGTAAAAATCTGAGAAATTCGTCCGTTTTCGTCATTTGTTATAGAATCGACTTAAAGCCAGATCGTCACATTGGCCGCTCTTCCCTCTGAAACGAATACATTTATCGTCTGCATAGCTATGTCGCCTGCTACGTTATCCGGAGACACTAAAAGTACCATCGTAGAACACAGATGAAGCTTATAAGTTGATGTAATAGCCAGTAAGAAGTAGTACAATTCAAGTTTTTGTTACCGATTATTGACTTTTTACCCTTCTTTGGTGCTTGGACATGAGCTAGGACCTCAAGATTTTGCATGAAGGGAAGTCTAGTGACCGCGTTACAGGGGAGAATGTGAAAAGTGTTCATATGTAGCAAAAAACTGAAAAATTTGTCCGTTTTCGTCATTTGTTATCGTATCGAATTAAACCCATATCGTCAAATTAGCCGCACTTCTCTCATAAACGGTTACATTTATCGTCTGCAAAGCTATGTCGCGTGCTGCGGTATACGGAGACACTAAAAGCACCATAGTAGAACACAGATAAAGCTTCTAAGTTGATGTAATAGCCAGTAAGAAGTAGTACAATTCAAGATTTAGTTATCGTTTATTGACTTTTTAGCCGGCTTTGTTGCCTTTCACATGAGGTAGGACTATACGATTTTGCATGAAAGGAGGACTAGCAGACGCGCTGCACGGGCGAATGTGAAAAGTGTCATATGTCGTAAAAACCTGAGAAATCCGTCCGTTTTCGTCATTTGTTATCGAATCGACTTAAATAAAGATCGACACATTGGCCGCTCTTCTCTCTGAAACGGTTACATTTGTCTTCTGCAAAGCTATGTTGCGTCCTGGGGTATGCGGCGACACTACAAGCACCATAGTAGAACACAGATGAAGCTTCTAAGTTGATGTAATAGACAGTAAGAAGTCATACAATGCAAGTTTTAGTTATCGATTATTGACTTTTTAGACGGCTTTGGTGCCTTGGATATGGGCTACGTCTATACGATTTTGCAGGAAAGGAGGACTAGCAGCCGCGTTGCACGGGCGAATGTGAAAAGTGTTCATATGTAGTAAAAACCTGAGAAATCCGTCTGTTTTCGTCATTTGTTATCGAATCGACTTAAAGCCACATCGTCACATTGGCCGGTCTTCTCTCTGAAACGGTTGCATTTATCGTCTGCAAAGCTCTGTCGCGTGCTGCGGTATACGGAGACACTGAAAGCACCATAGTAGAACACAGATAAAGCTTCTAAGTTGATATAATAGCCAGTAAGAAGTAGTACAATTCAAGATTTAATTATCGATTATTGAATTTTTAGCCTTCTTGGACATGACCTAGGACTTTAAGATTTTGCATGAAAGGAGGAATAGCAGCCGCGTTGCACGGGAGAATGTGAAAAGTGTTCATATGTAGTAAAACCCTGAGAAATCCGTCCGTTTTCGTCATTTGTTATCGAATCGACTTAAAGCCAGATCGATACATTGGGCGCTGTTCTCTCTGAAACGGTTACATTTATCGTCTGCAAAGCAATGTCTCGTGTTTCGGTATCCGGAGATACTAATAGCACCATAGTAGAACACAGATGAAACTTATAAGTTGATGTTATAGCCAGTAAGAAGTAGTACAATTCAGGTTTTAGTTATCGATTATTGACTTTTTAGCAGGCTTAGGTGCCTTGGACATTTGCTAGGACCTTTGGATTTTGCATGAAAGGAGGACTAGCAGCCGCGGTCCTCGGGCGAAAAAGTGTTCATATGTAGTAAGAAACTGAGAAATCCGTCCGTTTTCGTCATTTGTTATCGAATCGACTTAACACCAGATCGTCTTTTGGCCGCTCTTCTCTCTGAAACGGCTACATTTATCGTCTGCAAAGATAGGTCGCGTGCTGTGGTATGCAGCGACACTAAAAGCACCATAGAAGAATACAGATCAAACTTCTAAGTTTATGTAATAGCCAGTAAGAAGTAGTAGAATTGAAGTTTTAGCTATCGATTATTGACTTTTTACCCTTCTTTGGCGCTTGGACATGAGTTAGGGCCTTAAGATATTTCATGAAGGGAAGGCTAGTGGCCACGATGCACGGGAGAGTGTGAAAAGTGTTCATATGTAGTAAAAATCTGAGAAATTCGTCCGTTTTCGTCATTTGTTATCGAATCGACTGAAATCCAGATCGACACACTTGCCGCTCTTCTCTCTGGAACGATTACATTTATCGTCTGCAAAGCTATGTTGCGTGCTGCGGTATGCGGAGACACTAAAACCATAATAGTAGTACACAGATGAAGCCTCTAAGTTGACGTAATAGCAAGTAAGAAGTAGTACATTTCAAATTTTAGTTATTGATTATTGACTTTTTAGCCGGCTTTGGTGCCTTGAACATGAGCTAGGACCTTAAGATTTTGCATAAAAGTATGATTAGCAGTCACGTTGCATGGGAGAATGTGAAAAGTGTTCATATGTAATAAAAACCTGAGAAAGTCGTATCGACTTAAATCAAAGATCGACACATTGGGCGCTCTTCTCCCTGAAACGTTTACGTTTTCACGTCTGCAAAGCTATGTCGCGTGCTGCGGTATCCGGAGACACTAAAAGCAGCATAGTAGAGCACAGATGAAGCCTCTAAGTTGATGTAATAGCCAGTAAGAAGTAGTACAATTCAAGTTTTAGTTATCGATTACTGACTTTTTACCCTTCTTTGGAGCCTTGGACTTGAGGTAGGACCTTAAGATTTTACATGAAGGGAAGTCTATCAGCCGCGTTGCACGGGCGATTGTGAAAAATGTTCATAAGTAGTAAAAACCTGAGAAATCCGTCCGTTTTCGTCATTTGGTATCGAATCGACTTTAATCCAGAACGACACGTTGGCCGCTCTTCTCTCTGAAACGGTTACGTTTATCGTCTGCAAAGCTATGTCGCGTGCTTCGGTATCCGGAGGTACTAATAGCACCATAGTAGAAAACAGATGAAACTTATAAGTTGATGTAATAGCCAGTAAGAAGTAGTAGAATTCAAGTTTTTGTTATTGATTATTGACTTTTTAGCCGGCTTTGGTGCCTTGGACATGAGCTAGGACCTTAAGATTTTTCATGAAAGTAAGATTAGCAGTCACGTTGCATGGGAGAATGTGAAAAGCGTTCATATGTAATAAAAACCTGAGAAAGTCGTATCGACTTAAATCCAGATCGTCACATTGGCCGCTCTTCTCCCTGAAACGATTACAATTATCATCTGCAAAGCTATGTCGCGTGCTGCGGTATGCGGAGACACTAAAAGCACCTTAGTAGAACACAGATGAAGCTTCTAAGTTGATGTAATAGCCAGTAAGAACTACTGCACTTCAAGTTTTAGTTTTCGATTATTGACCTTTTAGACTTTTTTGGTGCCTTGGACATGAGCTAGGACCTTAAGATTTTGCATGAAAGGAGGACTAGCAGCCGTATTGCACGGGAGAATGTGAAAAGTGTTCATATGTAGTAAAATCCTGAGAAGTCCGTCCGTTTTCGTCATTGTTATCAAATCGACTTAAAGCCAGATCATCACATTGGCCGCTCTTCCCTCTGAAACGGTTAAATTTACCGTCTGCAAACCTATGTCGCTGGGTGCGGTATGCGGAGACACTAAAAGCACCGTAGAACACAGAAGAAGCTTCTAAGTTGATGTAATACCCAGTAAGAAGTAGTACAATTCAAGTTTTAGTTTTCGGGTATTGACTTTTTAGCCGGCTTTGGTGCCTTGGACATGAGCTAGGTCCTTAAGATTTTGCATGAAAGGAAAACTAGCAGCCGCGTTACTGGAGTGAATGTGAAAAGTGTTCATATGTAGTGAAAACCTGAGAAATCGGTATGTTTTCGTCAATTGTTACCGAATCGACTTAAAGCCAGATCGTCTCATTGGCAGGTCTTCTCTCTGAAACGGTTAAATTTACCGTCTGCAAACCTATGTCGCTGGGTGCGGTATGCGGAGTCACTAAAATCACCATAGTAGAACACAGAAGTAGCTTCTAAGTTGATGTAATACCGAGTAAAAAGTAGTAAAATTCACGTTTTAGTTATCGATTATTGACTTTTTAACCAATTTTGATGCTTTGGGCATGAGCTAGAACCTTATGATTTTGCATGAAACGAGGACTAGCAGCCGTGTTGCACGGGAGAATGTGAAAAGTGTTCATATGTAGTAAATACCTAAGATATTCGCCTGTGTTCGTCATTTGTTATCAAATCGACTTTAAGCCAGATCCTCACATTAGCCGCTCTTCTCTCTGAAACGGTTACATTTATCGTCTGCAAAGCTATGTCGTGTGCTGCGGTATGCGGAGACACTACAATCACCATAGTAGAACACAGAAGTAGCTTCTAAGTTGACGTAATACCCAATAAGAAGTAGTACAATTAACGTTTTAGTTATCGATTATTGACTTTTCAGCCTTTTTTGTGCCTTGGGCATGAGCTAGGACCTTACGATTTTGCATGAAAGGACGACTAGCATCCGCGTTGCACGGGAGAATGTAAAAAGTGTTCATATGTAGTAAAAACCTCAGAAATCCGTCCGTGTTCGTCATTTGTTATCGAATCGACTTATAGCGAGATCGTCACATTGCCCGCTCTTCTTACTGAAACGGTTTTATCTGTCGTCTGCAAAGCTATGTCGCTGGGTGCAGTATGCATAGACACTTAAGGCACCATAGTACAACACAGAAGAAGCTTCTAAGTTAATGTAATAGCCCACAAGAAGTTGTACAATTCAAAGTTTTCGTTATCGATTATTCACTTTTTAGCTGGCTTTGGTGAGTTGTACATGAGCTAGGACCTTAAGATTTTGCATGAAAGGAGGACTATTAGCCGCGTTGCACGGGAGAATGCAAAAAGTGTTCATATGTAGTAAAAACCTGAGAAATCCGTCCATTGTTGTCATTTGTTATCGAATCGACTTAAAGACACATCGTCACATTTAACGCTCTTCTCCCTGAAACGGTTACATTTATCGTCTGCAAAGCTATGTCACTTATTGCTGTATGCGGTGAGGCTAAAAGCAAACATAATAGAACACAGAAGAAACTTCTAAGTTGAAGTAATAGCCAGTAAGAAGCAGTACAATTCAAGTATTGGTTATCAATTATTGATTTTTAGCCGGCTTTGGTTCCTTGGACATGAGGTGGAATCATAAGATTTTGCATGAAAGGAGGACTAGCAGCCGCGTTGCACGGGAGAATGTGAAAAGGGTTCATATGTATTGAAAACCTGAGAAATCCGTATGTTTTCTTCAATTGTTATCGAATCGACTTAATGCCAGGTAGATACATTGGCCGCTCTTCCCTCTGAAACCGTTATATTTATCGTCTCCAAAGATAGGTCGCGAGCTATGTAATGCTGAGACACTAAAAGCACTATACTAGAACACAGATGAAGCTTCTAAGTTGATGTCATAGCCAGTAAGAAGTAGTGCAATTCAAGTATTCGTTATCGATTATTCACTTTTCACCCGGCTTTGGTGCCTTGTACAGCAGCTAGGACATTAAGATTTTGCATGAAAGGAGGACTATTAGGCGCGTAGCACGGGAGAATGTGAAAAGTGTTCATATGTAGTAAAAACCTGAGAAATCCGTCCGTTTTCGTAATTTGTTATCGAATCGACTTAAAGCCAGGACGTACATTGGCCGCTCTTCTCTCTGAAACGGTTATATTTACCGTCTGCAAAGCTATGACGCGTGCTGCGGTATGCGGAGACACTAAAAGCACCATAGTAGAATACAGAAGAAGCTTCTAAGTTGATGTAAGAGCCAGAAAGAAACAGTAAATTTCAAGTTTTAGTTATCGATTATTGACCATTTAATTTTCTTTGGTGCTTTGGAAATGAGCTAGGACTTTACGATTTTGCATGTAGGGAAGTGTAAGAGCCGCTTCGCACGGGATAATGTGAAAAATGTTCATATATACTAAAAACATGAGAAATCCCTCCGTTTTCGTCATTTGTTATCGAATCGACTTAAAGCCAGATAGTCACATTGGGGGCTCTTATCTCTGAAACGGTTATATTTACCGTCTACAAAGCTATGTCGCGTTCTGCGGTATGCGGAGACACTAAAAGCACCATACTAGAACACTGAACAATCTCCTAAGTTTATGTAATAGCCAGTAAGAAGTAGTACAATTCACGTTTTAGCTATCGATTATTGACTTTTTAGCCGGCTTTGGTGCCTTGAGCATGAGCTAGGACCTTAAGATTTTGTGTGAAAGGAGGACTAGCAGCCGCGTTACACGGGTGAATGTGAAAAGTGTTCATATGTAGTGAAAACCTGAGAAATCCGACCGTGTTCGTCAATTCTTATCGAATCGACTTAAAGCCAGATTGTCACACTGGCCGCTCTTCCCTCTGAAACGGTTTTATTTATCGTCTGCAATGCTATGTCGCTGGGTGCAGTATGCATAGACACTTAAAGCACCATAGTACAACACAGAAGAAGCTTCTAAGTTAATGTAATAGCCCGTAAGAAGTAGTACAATTCAAGTTTTCGTTATCGATTATTCACTTTTTAGCCTGCTTTGGTGCCTTGTACATGAGCTACGACCTTAAGTTTTTGCATGAAAGGAGGACTATTAGCCGCGTTGTACGGGACAATGTAAAAAGTGTTCATAAGTAGTAAAAACCTGAGAAATCCGGCCCTTTTCGTCATTTCTTATCGAAAGGACTTAAAGCCAGATCATCACATTGGCCGCTCTTCTCAATGAAACGATTACAATTATCATCTGCAAAGCTATGTCGCATGCTGCGGCATGCGGAGACACTAAAAGCACCATAGTAGAACACAGATGAAGCTTCTAAGTTGATGTAATAGCCAGTAAGAAGTACTGCAATTCAAGTTTTAGTTTTCGATTATTGACTTTTTACCTTTCTTTGGTTCCTTGGACATGAGCTAGGACCTTAAGATTTTGCATGAAAGGAGGACTAGCAGCCGCGTTGAACGGGAAAATGTGAAAAGTGTTCATATGTAGTAAAAACCTGAGAAATCCCTCCGTTTTCGTCATTGTTATCAAATCGACTTAAAGCCAGATCGTCACATTGGCCGCTCTTCCCTCTGAAACGGTTAAATTTACCGTCTGCAAAGCTGTGTCGCGTGCTGCGGTATGCGGAGATACTAAAAGCACAGTAGTAGAACACTGAAAAAACTTCTAAGTTTATGTAATAGCCAGTAAGGTGTAGTACAATTCACGTTTTAGCTATCGATTATTGACTTTGTAGCCGGCTTTGGTGCCTTGGGCATGAGCTAGGACCTTACGATTTTGCGTGAAAGGAGGACTAGCAGCCGCGTTACTAGGGTGAATGTGAAAAGTGTTCATATGTAGTGAAAACCTGAGAAATCCGTATGTTTTCGTCAATTGTTGTCGAATCGACTTAAAGCCAGATCGTCACATTGGTGGCTCTTGCCTCTGAAACGGTTATATTATTCGTCTGCAATGCTATGTCGCTGGGTGCAGTATGCATAGACACTTAAAGCACCATAGTACAACACAGATGAAGCTTCTAAGTTAATGTAATAGCCCGTAAGAAGTAGTACAATTCAAGTTTTCGTTATCGATTATTCACTATTTAGCCTGCTTTGATGCCTTGTACATGAGCTAGGACCTTAAGTTTTTGCATGAAAGGAGGACTATTAGCCGCGTTGCACCGGACAATGTTAAAAGTGTTCATATGTAGTAAAAACCTGAGAAATCCGGCACTTTTCGTCATTTGTTATCGAATCGACTTAAAGCTAGGACGTACATTCGGTGCTCTTCTCTCTGAAACGGTTATATTTACCGTCTGCAAAGCTACGTCGCGTGCTGCGGTAAGCGAAAACACTAAAAGCGTCATAGTAGAATACAGATGAAGCTTCTAAGTTCATGTAATAGCCAGTAAGAAGTAGTACAATTCAAGTTTTAGGTATCGATTATTGACTTTTTAGCCGGTTTTGGTGCGTTGGACATGAGCTAGGACCTTACGATTTTGCATGAAAGGAGGACTAGCAGCCACATTGCACGGGAGAATGTGAAAAATGGTCATATATAGTAAAAACCTGAGAAATCCCTCCGTTTACGTCATTTGTTATCGAATCGACTTAAAGCCAGATCGTCACATTGGCGGCTCTTCCCTCTGAAACGGTTAAATTTACCGTCTGCAAACCTATGTCGCTGGGTGCGATATGCGGAGACACTAAAAGCACCGTAGAACACAGAAGAAGCTTCTAAGTTGATGTAATACCCAGTAAGAAGTAGTACAATTCAAGTTTTAGTTTTCGGTTATTGACTTTTTAGCCGGCTTTGGTGCCTTGGACATGAGCTAGGTCCTTAAGATTTTGCATGAAAGGAAAACTAGCAGCCGCGTTACTGAGGTGAATGTGAAAAGTGTTCATATGTAGTGAAAACCTGAGAAATCGGTATGTTTTCGTCAATAGTTGTCTAATCGACTTAAAGCCAGATCGTCACATTGGCCGCTCTTCCCTCAGAAACGATTAAATTTACCGTCTTCAAAGCTATGTCGCTGTGTGCGGTATGCGGAGACACTAAAAACACCATAGAAACCAGAAGAACCTTCTTAGTTGATGTAATAGCCAGTAAGAAGTGGTACAATTCATGTTTTAGTTATCGATTATTGACTTTTTAGCCGGCTTTGGTGCCTTGGACGTGAGCTAATACTATAAGATTTTGCATGAAAGGAGGACTAGTAGCTGCGTTGCACGGGAAAGTGCGTAAAGTGTTCATATGTAGTAAGAACCTAAGATATTGGCTCGTTTTCGTCATTTGTTATCAAATCGACTTTAAGCCAGATCGCTACATTGGAAGCTCTTCTCTCTGAAACGGTTACATTTATCGTCTGCAAAGCTATGTCGCGTGCACCGGTATGCGGAGACACTAAAAGCACCATAGTAGAACACATAAGTAGCTTCTACGTTGATGTAATAGCCAGTTAGAAGTAGTACAATTCAAGTTTTAGTTATCGATTATTGATTTTTACCCGGCTTTGGTGCCTTGGACTTGGGCTAGGACCTAAAGATTTTTCATGAAAGGAGGACTAGCAGCCGCGTTGCACGGTAGAATGTGAAAAGTGTTCATATGTAGTAAAAACCTGAGAAATCGGTCCGTTTTCGTCATTTGTTGTCGAAAAGACTGAAAGCCAGATTGACACATTGGGCGCTCTTCTCTCTGAAAGGGTTACATTTATCGTCTGCAAAGCTATATCGCGTGCTGCGGTATTCGGAGACACTAAAAGCACCATAGTAGAACACAGAAGAAGCTTCTAAGTTGATGTAATAGCGAGTAAGAAGCAGTACAATTCAAGTTTTAGTTATTGATTATTGACTTTTTACCCTTCTTTGGTGCCCTGGACATGAGCTAGGACCTTAAGATTTTGCACGAAAGGAGGACCAGCAGCCGCGTTGCACGGGAGAATGTGAAAAGTGTTCATATGTAGTAAAAACCTGAGAAATTCATCCGTTTTCGTCATTTATTATTGAAACGACTGGAAGCGATATCGTCACTGTGGCCCCTCTTCTCTCCGAAACGGTTACATTTATCGTCTGTAAAGCTATGTCACGTGCTGCGGTATGCGGAGACACGAAAAGGATAATACTAGAACACAGATGAAGCTTCTAAGCTGATGTAATAGAAAGTAGGAAGTAGTACAATTCAAGTTTATTTATCGATTATTGAATTTTTAGCCGGCTTTGGTGCCTTGGACATGAGCTGGTACCTTAAGATTTTGCATGAAAGGAGGACTAGCAGCCGTGTTGCACGGGAGAATGTGAAAAGTGTTCATATGTAGTAAAAACCTGAGAAATCCGTTTTCGTCATTTGTTATCGAATCGACTTAAAGCCAGAACGTCACATTGGCCGCTCTTCTCTCTGAAACGGTTACATTTAGCGTCTGCAAAGCTATGTCGCGTGCTGCGGTATGCGTAGACACTAAAAGCACCATAGTAGAACAGAGACGAAGCTACTAAGTTGATGTAATAGCCAGTTAGATGTAGTACAATTCAAGTGTTAGTTATCGATTATTGACTTTTTACCCGGCTTTTGTGCCTTGGACATGGGCTAGGACCTTAAGGTTTAGCATGAAAGGAGGACTAGCAGTCGCGTTGCAGGGGAGAATGTGAAAAGTGTTCATATGTAGTAAAAACCTGAGAAAACCGTCCGTTTTCGTCATTTGTTGTCGAAACGACTGAATGCCAGATCGTCACATTGGCCGCACTTGCCTCTGAAACGGTTACATTTATCGTCTGCAAAGCTATGTTGCGTGCTGCGGTATGCGGAGACACTAAATCGCCATAGTAGAACACTGAAGAAGCTTCTAAGTTGATGTAATATCCAGTAAGAAGCAGTACAATTCAAATTTTAGTTATCGATTATTGACTTTTACCCTTCTTTGGTGCCTTGCACATGAGTTATGATCTTACGATTTTTCATAAAAGGAGGAATAGCAGCCGCGTTGCACGGGAGAATGTGAAAAGTTTACATATGAAGTAAAAACCTGAGAAATCCATCCATTTTCTTCATTTTTAAACGAATCGACTTAAAGCCAGATCGTCATATTGGCCGCTCTTCTCTTTGAAATGGTTACATTTCTCGGCTGCAAAGCTATGTCGCGTGCTGCTCTATGCGTAGACACTAAAAGCACCATAGTAGAACACAGAAGAAGCTACTATGTTGATGTAATAGCCAGTAAGAATCAGTACAATTCAAGTTTTAGTTATCGATTATTGACTTTATACCCTTCTTTGGTGATTTGGACATGAGCTAGGACCTTACGATTTTGCATGAAAACAGGACTAGCAGCCGCATTGCACGGGCGAATGTGAATAGAGTTCATATGTAGTAAAAACCTGAGAAACTTATTCGTTTTCATCATTTGATATCGAATCGATTTAAGCCAGAGCGTTACATTGGCCGCACTTCTCTCTGAAACGGTTACATTTATCGTCTGCAAAGCTATGTCGCGTGCTGCAGTATGCGGAGACACTAAAAGCACCATAGTAGAACACAGACGAAGCTTCTAAGTTGATGTAATAGCCCGTTAGATGTAGTACAATTCAAGTGTTAGTTATCGATTATTGACCTTTTACCCGACTTTTGTAGCTTGGACATGGGCTAGGACCTTAAGATTTTGCATGAAAAGAGGACTAGCAGCCACGTTGCACGGTAGAATGTGAAAAGTGATCATATGTAGTAAACACCTGAGAAATCCGTCCGTTTCCGTCATTTGTTGTCGAAACGACTGAAAGCCAGATCGTCACATTGGCCGCTCTTCTCCCTGAAACGGTTACATTTATCGTCTGCAAAGCTATATCGCGTGCTGCGGTATTCGGAGACACTAAAAGCACCATAGTAGAACACAGATGAATCTTCGAAGCTGATGTAATAGAAAGTATGAAGTAGAACAATTCAAGTGTTAGTTATCGATTATTGACTCTTACCCGGCTTTCGTGCCTTGGACTGGAGCTAGGGCCTTAAGATTTTGCATGAAACGAGGACTAACTGACGAGTTGCACGTGAGAATCTGAAAAGTGTTCATATGTAGTAAAAACATGAGAAATTCTTCCGTTTTATCCTTTTTTCCCGAATCGACTTAAAGCCAGATCCTCACGTAGGATGCTCTTCTCTCTGAAACGGTTACATTTAACGTCTGCAAAGCTATGTCGCGTGCTGCTGTATGCGGAGACACTAAAAGGACCATAGTAGAACACAGATGAAGCTTCCAAATTGATGTAATAGAAAGCAAGAAATGGTACAATTCAAGTTTGATAACGTAACGACTTAAGCTTGATCCTCACATTGGCCGCTCTTCTCGCTGAAACGATTACATTTATCGTCTGCAAATCTATGTTGCGTGCTGCGGAATGCGGTGACACTAAAAGCACCATAGTAGAACACAGAAGAAATATCTAACTTGATGTAATAGCCAAAAGAAGCAGTACAATTCAAGCTTTTGTACTCGATTATTGACTTTTTAGGCGGCTTGTGTGCCTTGGGCATGACCTAGGACCTTAAGATTTAGCATTAAAGAAGGACTAGCAGCCGCGTTGCACGGGAGAATGTGAAAAGTGTTCATATGTAATAAAAACCTGAGAAATTCATCCGTTTTCGTCATTTTTTATCGAATTGACTTAAAGCCAGATCGTCACATTGGGGGCTCTTCTCTCTGAAACGGTTACATTTATCGTCTGCAAAGCTATGTCGCGTTCTGCGGTATGCGGAGACACTGAAAGCACCATAGTAGAACACAGAAGAAGCTTCTAAGTTGATGTAATAGCCAGTACGAAGCAGTTCAATTTAGATTTTAGTTATCGATTATTGACTTTTTACTCTTCTTTGGTGCCTTGGACATGAGCTTAGACCTTAAGATTTTGTATGAAAGGAGGACTAGGAACCGCGTTGTACGGGGGAATGTGAAAAGTGTTCATATGTAGTAAAAACCTGAGAAATCCGTCCGTTTCCGTCATTTCATAACGAATCGACTAAAACCTGGTCGTCACTTTAGCCGCTCTTCTCGATGAAACGGTTACATTTATCGTCTGCATATCTATGTCGCGTGCTGCAGTATGCGGAGAGACTAAAAGCACCATAGTAGAACACAGAAGAAGCTTCTAAGTTAATGTAATAGCCAGTAAGAAGCAGTAAAATTCAAGTTTCAGTTATCGATTATTGACTTTTTAGGCGGCTTGTGTGCCTTGGGCATGAGCTAGGACCTTAAGATTTTGCATGAAAGGAGGACTGGCAGCCGCGTTGCATGGGTGACTGTGAAAAGTGTTCATATGAAGCTTAAACCTGAGAAATCCGTCCGTATTCGTCATTTGTTTTCGAATCGACTGTAAGCCAGATCGTCACATTGGCCGCTCTTCTCTCTGAAACGGTTACATTTATCGTCTGTAGAGCTATGTCACGTGCTGCGGTATTCGGAGACACTAAAAGCAGCATAGCAAAACACATAATAGGCTACTAAGTTGATGTAATAGCCAGTAATAAGCAGCACAATTCAAGTTTTAGTTTTCGATTATTGACTTTTCACCCTTCCTTGCTGCCTTGGAAATGAGCTAGGATCTTAAGATTTAGCATGAAAGGAGGACTCGTAGCCGCGTTGCACGGGAGAATGTGAAAAGTGTTCATATGTAGTAAAAACCTGAGAAATCCGTCCGTTTTCGTCATTTGTTATCGAATCGACTAAAAGCCAGATCGTCACATTGGCCGCTCTTCTATCTGAAACGGTTATATTTATCGTCTGCAAAGCTATGTCGCGTGCTGCGGTATGCATAGACACTAAAAGCACCATAGTAGAACACAGATGAAGGTCCTAAGTTGATGTAATAGCCAGTAACAAGTAGTACAATTCAAGTTTCACTTACCGATTATTAACTTTTTACCCTTCTTTGGTGCTTTGGACATGGGCTAGGACCTTAAGATTTTGCATGAAAGGAGGACTGGCAGCCGCGTTGCAAGGGATAATGTGAAAAGTGTTCATATGTAGCATAAACCTGAGAAATCCGTCCGTTTTCGTCATTTGTTTTCGAATGGACTTAAAGCCAGATCGTCACATAGTCCGCTCTTCTCTCTGAAACGGTTACATTTATTGTCTGCAAAGCTATGTCACGCTCTGCGTTATGCGGAGACACTAAAAGCACCATGGTAGAACACAGATGAAGCTTCTAAGTTGATGTAATAGCCAGTAAGAGGTAGTAAATTCATGTTTTAGTTATCGATTATTGACTTTTTACCCTACTTTGGTGCATTGGTCATGAGCTAGGACCTTAAGATTTAGCCTGAATGGAGGACTGGGAGCCACTTTGCATGGGTGAATGTGAAACGTGTTCGTATGTAGCATAAACCTGAGAAATCCGTCCGTTTTCGTCTTTTGTTATCTCCTCGGCTTAAAGCTAGATCGTCACATTGGCCGCTCTTCTCTCTGAAACGTTTACTTTTATAGTCTGCAAAGCAATGTCGCGTGCTCCGGTATGCGGAGAGACTAAAAGCAGAATAGCAGAACACATAAGAGGTTTCTAAGTTGATCTAATAGCCAGTAAGGAGCAGTACAATTCATGTTTTAGTTATCGATTATTGCCTTTTTACCCTTCTTTGGTGCCTTGGACATGAGCTAGGACCTTAAGATTCTGCATGAAAGGAGAACTAGCAGCCGCGTTACATTGGAGAATGTGAAAAGCGTTCATATGTAGTAAAAACCTGAGAAATTCGTCCGTTTTCGACATTTGTTATCGAATCGACTTAAAGATAAATCGTCACATTGGCCGGTCTTCTCTCTGAAACGGTTACATTTATCGTCTGCAAATCTATGTCGCGTGCTTGCAGTATGCGGAGACACTAAAAGCAGCATAGCAGAACACATAAGAGGCTTCTAAGTAGATGTAATAGGCAGTAAGAAGCAGTACAATTCAAGTTTTAGTTATCGATTATTAACTTTTTAGATGGATTTGGTGCCTTAGACATTAGCTAGGACCGTAAGATTTAGCTTGAAAGGAGGACTGGCAGCCGCGTTGCAAGGGAGAATGTGAAGTGTGTTAATATGTAGCATAAACTTGAGAAATCCGTCCGTTTTCGTCATTTGTTTTCGAATTGACTTGAAGCCAGATCACCACATTGGCCGCTCTTCTCTCTGAAACGGTTACATTTATCGTCTGCAAAGCTATGTCGCGTGCTGCGGTATGCGGAAACACTAAAAGCACCATAGTAGAACACAGATGTAGCTTCCAAGTTGATGTAATAGCCAGTAAGAAGTAGTACAATTCAAGTTTTAGCTATGGATTATTGACTTTTTAGCCGGCTTTGGTGCCTTGGACATCAGCTATCACGTTAAGATTCTGCATTAAAGGAGGACTAGCAGTCGCTTTGCACGGGAGATTGTGAAAAGTGTTCATATGAAGTCAAAACCTGAGAAATCCGTCCATTTTCGTCATTTGTTATCGTTTCGACTTAAAGCCAGATCGTCACATTGGCCGCTCCTCTCTCTGAAACGGTTACATTTCTCTTCAGCAAAGCTATGTCGAGCGCTGCGGTATGCGGCGTCACTAAAAACACCATAGTAGAACACAGATGAAGCTTCTACGTTCATGTAATAGCCAGTAAGAAGCAGTAGAATTCGAGCATTAGTTTTCGATTATTGACTTTTTACCCTTCTTCGGTGCCTTGGACATGAACTAGGACCTTACGATTTTGCATGAAAGGAGTTCTAGCAGCCGCGTTGCACGAGAGAGGGTGTAAAGTGTTCATATGTTGTAAAAACCTGTGAAATCCGTCCGTTTCCGTCATTTCATAACGAATCGACTTAAAGCCAGATCGTCACATTGGCCGCTCTTCTCTCTGAAACGGTTACATTTATCGTCTGCAAAACTGTGTCGCATGCTGCGGTGTGCAGAGACACTAAAAGCACCATAGTATAACACATTTGAAGCTTCTACGTTGGTGTGATACACAGTAACAAGTAGTACAATTCATGTTTTAGTTATCGATTATTGAATGTTCACCCCTCTTTCGTGCCTTGGACATGAGCTAGTACCTTAAGATTTTGCATGAACACAGGACTAGCAGCCGCGTTGCACGGGAGAATGTGAAAAGGTTTCATATGTAGTAAAAACCTGAGAAATCCGTTTATTTTCGTCATTTGTTATCGAATCGACTTAAAGCCAGATCGTCATATTGGCCGCTCTTCTCTTTGAAATGGTTACATTTATCGGCTGCAAAGCTATGTCGCGTACTGCTCTATGCGTAGACACTAAAAGCACCATAGTAGAACACAGAAGAAGCTACTATGTTGATGTAATAGCCAGTAAGAATCAGTACAATTCAAGTTTTAGTTATCGATTATTGACATTATACCCTTGTTTGGTGATTTGGACATGAGCTAGGACCTTACGATTTTGCATGAAAACAGGACTAGCAGCCGCATTGCACGGGCGAATGTGAATAGAGTTCATATGTAGTAAAAACCTGAGAAACTTATTCGTTTTCATCATTTGATATCGAATCGATTTAAGCCAGAGCGTTACATTGGCCGCACTTCTCTCTGAAACGGTTACATTTATCGTCTGCAAAGCTATGTCGCGTGCTGCAGTATGCGGAGACACTAAAAGCACCATAGCAGAACACAGACGAAGCTTCTAAGTTGATGTAATAGCCCGTTAGATGTAGTACAATTCAAGTGTTAGTTATCGATTATTGACCTTTTACCCGACTTTTGTAGCTTGGACATGGGCTAGGACCTTAAGATTTTGCATGAAAAGAGGACTAGCAGCCACGTTGCACGGTAGAATGTGAAAAGTGATCATATGTAGTAAACACCTGAGAAATCCGTCCGTTTCCGTCATTTGTTGTCGAAACGACTGAAAGCCAGATCGTCACATTGGCCGCTCTTCTCCCTGAAACGGTTACATTTATCGTCTGCAAAGCTATATCGCGTGCTGCGGTATTCGGAGACACTAAAAGCACCATAGTAGAACACAGATGAATCTTCGAAGCTGATGTAATAGAAAGTATGAAGTAGAACAATTCAAGTGTTAGTTATCGATTATTGACTCTTACCCGGCTTTCGTGCCTTGGACTGGAGCTAGGGCCTTAAGATTTTGCATGAAACGAGGACTAACTGACGCGTTGCACGTGAGAATCTGAAAAGTGTTCATATGTAGTAAAAACATGAGAAATTCTTCCGTTTTATCCTTTTTTCCCGAATCGACTTAAAGCCAGATCCTCACGTAGGATGCTCTTCTCTCTGAAACGGTTACATTTAACGTCTGCAAAGCTATGTCGCGTGCTGCTGTATGCGGAGACACTAAAAGGACCATAGTAGAACACAGATGAAGCTTCCAAATTGATGTAATAGAAAGCAAGAAATGGTACAATTCAAGTTTGATAACGTAACGACTTAAGCTTGATCCTCACATTGGCCGCTCTTCTCGCTGAAACGATTACATTTATCGTCTGCAAATCTATGTTGCGTGCTGCGGAATGCGGTGACACTAAAAGCACCATAGTAGAACACAGAAGAAATATCTAACTTGATGTAATAGCCAAAAGAAGCAGTACAATTCAAGCTTTTGTACTCGATTATTGACTTTTTAGGCGGCTTGTGTGCCTTGGGCATGACCTAGGACCTTAAGATTTAGCATTAAAGAAGGACTAGCAGCCGCGTTGCACGGGAGAATGTGAAAAGTGTTCATATGTAATAAAAACCTGAGAAATTCATCCGTTTTCGTCATTTTTTATCGAATTGACTTAAAGCCAGATCGTCACATTGGGGACTCTTCTCTCTGAAACGGTTACATTTATCGTCTGCAAAGCTATGTCGCGTTCTGCGGTATGCGGAGACACTGAAAGCACCATAGTAGAACACAGAAGAAGCTTCTAAGTTGATGTAATAGCCAGTACGAAGCAGTTCAATTTAGATTTTAGTTATCGATTATTGACTTTTTACTCTTCTTTGGTGCCTTAGACATGAGCTTAGACCTTAAGATTTTGTATGAAAGGAGGACTAGGAACCGCGTTGTACGGGGGAATGTGAAAAGTGTTCATATGTAGTAAAAACCTGAGAAATCCGTCCGTTTCCGTCATTTCATAACGAATCGACTAAAACCTGGTCGTCACTTTAGCCGCTCTTCTCGATGAAACGGTTACATTTATCGTCTGCATATCTATGTCGCGTGCTGCAGTATGCGGAGAGACTAAAAGCACCATAGTAGAACACAGAAGAAGCTTCTAAGTTAATGTAATCGCCAGTAAGAAGCAGTAAAATTCAAGTTTCAGTTATCGATTATTGACTTTTTAGGCGGCTTGTGTGCCTTGGGCATGAGCTAGGACCTTACGATTTTGCATGAAAGGAGGACTGGCAGCCGCGTTGCAAGGGATAATGTGAAAAGTGTTCATATGTAGCATTAACCTGAGAAATCCGTCCGTTTTCGTCATTTGTTTTCGAATGGACTTAAAGCCAGATCGTCACATAGTCCGCTCTTCTCTCTGAAACGGTTACATTTATTGTCTGCAAAGCTATGTCACGCTCTGCGTTATGCGGAGACACTAAAAGCACCATGGTAGAACACAGATGAAGCTTCTAAGTTGATGTAATAGCCAGTAAGAGGTAGTAAATTCATGTTTTAGTTATCGATTATTGACTTTTTACCCTACTTTGGTGCATTGGTCATGAGCTAGGACCTTAAGATTTAGCCTGAATGGAGGACTGGGAGCCACTTTGCATGGGTGAATGTGAAACGTGTTCGTATGTAGCATAAACCTGAGAAATCCGTCCGTTTTCGTCTTTTGTTATCTCATCGGCTTAAAGCTAGATCGTCACATTGGCCGCTCTTCTCTCTGAAACGTTTACTTTTATAGTCTGCAAAGCAATGTCGCGTGTTCCGGTATGCGGAGAGACTAAAAGCAGAATAGCAGAACACATAAGAGGTTTCTAAGTTGATCTAATAGCCAGTAAGGAGCAGTACAATTCATGTTTTAGTTATCGATTATTGCCTTTTTACCCTTCTTTGGTGCCTTGGACATGAGCTAGGACCTTAAGATTCTGCATGAAAGGAGAACTAGCAGCCGCGTTACATTGGAGAATGTGAAAAGCGTTCATATGTAGTAAAAACCTGAGAAATTCGTCCGTTTTCGACATTTGTTATCGAATCGACTTAAAGATAAATCGTCACATTGGCCGGTCTTCTCTCTGAAACGGTTACATTTATCGTCTGCAAATCTATGTCGCGTGCTTGCAGTATGCGGAGACACTAAAAGCAGCATAGCAGAACACATAAGAGGCTTCTAAGTAGATGTAATAGGCAGTAAGAAGCAGTACAATTCAAGTTTTAGTTATCGATTATTAACTTTTTAGATGGATTTGGTGCCTTAGACATTAGCTAGGACCGTAAGATTTAGCTTGAAAGGAGGACTGGCAGCCGCGTTGCAAGGGAGAATGTGAAGTGTGTTAATATGTAGCATAAACTTGAGAAATCCGTCCGTTTTCGTCATTTGTTTTCGAATTGACTTGAAGCCAGATCACCACATTGGCCGCTCTTCTCTCTGAAACGGTTACATTTATCGTCTGCAAAGCTATGTCGCGTGCTGCGGTATGCGGAAACACTAAAAGCACCATAGTAGAACACAGATGTAGCTTCCAAGTTGATGTAATAGCCAGTAAGAAGTAGTACAATTCAAGTTTTAGCTATGGATTATTGACTTTTTAGCCGGCTTTGGTGCCTTGGACATCAGCTATCACGTTAAGATTCTGCATTAAAGGAGGACTAGCAGTCGCTTTGCACGGGAGATTGTGATAAGTGTTCATATGAAGTCAAAACCTGAGAAATGCGTCCATTTTCGTCATTTGTTATCGTTTCGACTTAAAGCCAGATCGTCACATTGGCCGCTCCTCTCTCTGAAACGGTTACATTTCTCTTCTGCAAAGCTATGTCGAGCGCTGCGGTATGCGGCGTCACTAAAAACACCATAGTAGAACAACACAGATGAAGCTTCTACGTTCATGTAATAGCCAGTAAGAAGCAGTAGAATTCGAGCATTAGTTTTCGATTATTGACTTTTTACCCTTCTTCGGTGCCTTGGACATGAACTAGGACCTTACGATTTTGCATGAAAGGAGTTCTAGCAGCCGCGTTGCACGAGAGAGGGTGTAAAGTGTTCATATGTTGTAAAAACCTGTGAAATCCGTCCGTTTCCGTCATTTCATAACGAATCGACTTAAAGCCAGATCGTCACATTGGCCGCTCTTCTCTCTGAAACGGTTACATTTATCGTCTGCAAAACTGTGTCGCATGCTGCGGTGTGCAGAGACACTAAAAGCACCATAGTATAACACATTTGAAGCTTCTACGTTGGTGTGATACACAGTAACAAGTAGTACAATTCATGTTTTAGTTATCGATTATTGAATGTTCACCCCTCTTTCGTGCCTTGGACATGAGCTAGTACCTTAAGATTTTGCATGAACACAGGACTAGCAGCCGCGTTGCACGGGAGAATGTGAAAAGGTTTCATATGTAGTAAAAACCTGAGAAATCCGTTTATTTTCGTCATTTGTTATCGAATCGACTTAAAGCCAGATCGTCATATTGGCCGCTCTTCTCTTTGAAATGGTTACATTTATCGGCTGCAAAGCTATGTCGCGTACTGCTCTATGCGTAGACACTAAAAGCACCATAGTAGAACACAGAAGAAGCTACTATGTTGATGTAATAGCCAGTAAGAATCAGTACAATTCAAGTTTTAGTTATCGATTATTGACCTTATACCCTTCTTTGGTGATTTGGACATGAGCTAGGACCTTACGATTTTGCATGAAAACAGGACTAGCAGCCGCATTGCACGGGCGAATGTGAATAGAGTTCATATGTAGTAAAAACCTGAGAAACTTATTCGTTTTCATCATTTGATATCGAATCGATTTAAGCCAGAGCGTTACATTGGCCGCACTTCTCTCTGAAACGGTTACATTTATCGTCTGCAAAGCTATGTCGCGTGCTGCAGTATGCGGAGACACTAAATGCACCATAGCAGAACACAGACGAAGCTTCTAAGTTGATGTAATAGCCCGTTAGATGTAGTACAATTCAAGTGTTAGTTATCGATTATTGACCTTTTACCCGACTTTTGTAGCTTGGACATGGGCTAGGACCTTAAGATTTTGCATGAAAAGAGGACTAGCAGCCACGTTGCACGTTAGAATGTGAAAAGTGATCATATGTAGTAAACACCTGAGAAATCCGTCCGTTTCCGTCATTTGTTGTCGAAACGACTGAAAGCCAGATCGTCACATTGGCCGCTCTTCTCCCTGAAACGGTTACATTCATCGTCTGCAAAGCTATATCGCGTGCTGCGGTATTCGGAGACACTAAAAGCACCATAGTAGAACACAGATGAATCTTCGAAGCTGATGTAATAGAAAGTATGAAGTAGAACAATTCAAGTGTTAGTTATCGATTATTGACTCTTACCCGGCTTTCGTGCCTTGGACTGGAGCTAGGGCCTTAAGATTTTGCATGAAACGAGGACTAACTGACGCGTTGCACGTGAGAATCTGAAAAGTGTTCATATGTAGTAAAAACATGAGAAATTCTTCCGTTTTATCCTTTTTTCCCGAATCGACTTAAAGCCAGATCCTCACGTAGGATGCTCTTCTCTCTGAAACGGTTACATTTAACGTCTGCAAAGCTATGTCGCGTGCTGCTGTATGCGGAGACACTAAAAGGACCATAGTAGAACACAGATGAAGCTTCCAAATTGATGTAATAGAAAGCAAGAAATGGTACAATTCAAGTTTGATAACGTAACGACTTAAGCTTGATCCTCACATTGGCCGCTCTTCTCGCTGAAACGATTACATTTATCGTCTGCAAATCTATGTTGCGTGCTGCGGAATGCGGTGACACTAAAAGCACCATAGTAGAACACAGAAGAAATATCTAACTTGATGTAATAGCCAAAAGAAGCAGTACAATTCAAGCTTTTGTACTCGATTATTGACTTTTTAGGCGGCTTGTGTGCCTTGGGCATGACCTAGGACCTTAAGATTTAGCATTAAAGAAGGACTAGCAGCCGCGTTGCACGGGAGAATGTGAAAAGTGTTCATATGTAATAAAAACCTGAGAAATTCATCCGTTTTCGTCATTTTTTATCGAATTGACTTAAAGCCAGATCGTCACATTGGGGGCTCTTCTCTCTGAAACGGTTACATTTATCGTCTGCAAAGCTATGTCGCGTTCTGCGGTATGCGGAGACACTGAAAGCACCATAGTAGAACACAGAAGAAGCTTCTAAGTTGATGTAATAGCCAGTACGAAGCAGTTCAATTTAGATTTTAGTTATCGATTATTGACTTTTTACTCTTCTTTGGTGCCTTGGACATGAGCTTAGACCTTAAGATTTTGTATGAAAGGAGGACTAGGAACCGCGTTGTACGGGGGAATGTGAAAAGTGTTCATATGTAGTAAAAACCTGAGAAATCCGTCCGTTTCCGTCATTTCATAACGAATCGACTAAAACCTGGTCGTCACTTTAGCCGCTCTTCTCGATGAAACGGTTACATTTATCGTCTGCATATCTATGTCGCGTGCTGCAGTATGCGGAGAGACTAAAAGCACCATAGTAGAACACAGAAGAAGCTTCTAAGTTAATGTAATAGCCAGTAAGAAGCAGTAAAATTCAAGTTTCAGTTATCGATTATTGACTTTTTAGGCGGCTTGTGTGCCTTGGGCATGAGCTAGGACCTTAAGATTTTGCATGAAAGGAGGACTGGCAGCCGCGTTGCATGGGTGACTGTGAAAAGTGTTCATATGAAGCTTAAACCTGAGAAATCCGTCCGTATTCGTCATTTGTTTTCGAATCGACTGTAAGCCAGATCGTCACATTGGCCGCTCTTCTCTCTGAAACGGTTACATTTATCGTCTGTAGAGCTATGTCACGTGCTGCGGTATTCGGAGACACTAAAAGCAGCATAGCAAAACACATAATAGGCTACTAAGTTGATGTAATAGCCAGTAATAAGCAGCACAATTCAAGTTTTAGTTTTCGATTATTGACTTTTCACCCTTCCTTGCTGCCTTGGAAATGAGCTAGGATCTTAAGATTTAGCATGAAAGGAGGACTCGTAGCCGCGTTGCACGGGAGAATTTGAAAAGTGTTCATATGTAGTAAAAACCTGAGAAATCCGTCCGTTTTCGTCATTTGTTATCGAATCGACTAAAAGCCAGATCGTCACATTGGCCGCTCTTCTATCTGAAACGGTTATATTTATCGTCTGCAAAGCTATGTCGCGTGCTGCGGTATGCATAGACACTAAAAGCACCATAGTAGAACACAGATGAAGGTCCTAAGTTGATGTAATAGCCAGTAACAAGTAGTACAATTCAAGTTTCACTTACCGATTATTGACTTTTTACCCTTCTTTGGTGCTTTGGACATGGGCTAGGACCTTAAGATTTTGCATGAAAGGAGGACTGGCAGCCGCGTTGCAAGGGATAATGTGAAAAGTGTTCATATGTAGCATAAACCTGAGAAATCCGTCCGTTTTCGTCATTTGTTTTCGAATGGACTTAAAGCCAGATCGTCACATTGTCCGCTCTTCTCTCTGAAACGGTTACATTTATTGTCTGCAAAGCTATGTCACGCTCTGCGTTATGCGGAGACACTAAAAGCACCATGGTAGAACACAGATGAAGCTTCTAAGTTGATGTAATAGCCAGTAAGAGGTAGTAAATTCATGTTTTAGTTATCGATTATTGACTTTTTACCCTACTTTGGTGCATTGGACATGAGCTAGGACCTTAAGATTTAGCCTGAATGGAGGACTGGGAGCCACTTTGCATGGGTGAATGTGAAACGTGTTCGTATGTAGCATAAACCTGAGAAATCCGTCCGTTTTCGTCTTTTGTTATCTCATCGGCTTAAAGCTAGATCGTCACATTGGCCGCTCTTCTCTCTGAAACGTTTACTTTTATAGTCTGCAAAGCAATGTCGCGTGCTCCGGTATGCGGAGAGACTAAAAGCAGAATAGCAGAACACATAAGAGGCTTCTAAGTTGATCTAATAGCCAGTAAGGAGCAGTACAATTCATGTTTTAGTTATCGATTATTGCCTTTTTACCCTTCTTTGGTGCCTTGGACATGAGCTAGGACCTTAAGATTCTGCATGAAAGGAGAACTAGCAGCCGCGTTACATTGGAGAATGTGAAAAGCGTTCATATGTAGTAAAAACCTGAGAAATTCGTCCGTTTTCGACATTTGTTATCGAATCGACTTAAAGATAAATCGTCACATTGGCCGGTCTTCTCTCTGAAACGGTTACATTTATCGTCTGCAAATCTATGTCGCGTGCTTGCAGTATGCGGAGACACTAAAAGCAGCATAGCAGAACACATAAGAGGCTTCTAAGTAGATGTAATAGGCAGTAAGAAGCAGTACAATTCAAGTTTTAGTTATCGATTATTAACTTTTTAGATGGATTTGGTGCCTTAGACATTAGCTAGGACCGTAAGATTTAGCTTGAAAGGAGGATTGGCAGCCGCGTTGCAAGGGAGAATGTGAAGTGTGTTAATATGTAGCATAAACTTGAGAAATCCGTCCGTTTTCGTCATTTGTTTTCGAATCGACTTGAAGCCAGATCACCACATTGGCCGCTCTTCTCTCTGAAACGGTTACATTTATCGTCTGCAAAGCTATGTCGCGTGCTGCGGTATGCGGAAACACTAAAAGCACCATAGTAGAACACAGATGTAGCTTCCAAGTTGATGTAATAGCCAGTAAGAAGTAGTACAATTCAAGTTTTAGCTATGGATTATTGACTTTTTAGCCGGCTTTGGTGCCTTGGACATCAGCTATCACGTTAAGATTCTGCATTAAAGGAGGACTAGCAGTCGCTTTGCACGGGAGATTGTGAAAAGTGTTCATATGAAGTCAAAACCTGAGAAATCCGTCCATTTTCGTCATTTGTTATCGTTTCGACTTAAAGCCAGATCGTCACATTGGCCGCTCCTCTCTCTGAAACGGTTACATTTCTCTTCTGCAAAGCTATGTCGAGCGCTGCGGTATGCGGCGTCACTAAAAACACCATAGTAGAACACAGATGAAGCTTCTACGTTCATGTAATAGCCAGTAAGAAGCAGTACAATTCGAGCATTAGTTTTCGATTATTGACTTTTTACCCTTCTTCGGTGCCTTGGACATGAACTAGGACCTTACGATTTTGCATGAAAGGAGTTCCAGCAGCCGCGTTGCACGAGAGAGGGTGTAAAGTGTTCATATGTTGTAAAAACCTGAGAAATCCGTCCGTTTCCGTCATTTCATAACGAATCGACTTAAAGCCAGATCGTCACATTGGCCGCTCTTCTCTCTGAAACGGTTATATTTATCGTCTGCAAAACTGTGTCGCATGCTGCGGTGTGCAGAGACACTAAAAGCACCATAGTATAACACAGATGAAGCTTCTACGTTGGTGTGATACACAGTAACAAGTAGTACAATTCATGTTTTAGTTATCGATTATTGAATATTCACCCCTCTTTCGTGCCTTGGACATGAGCTAGTACCTTAAGATTTTGCATGAACACAGGACTAGCAGCCGCGTTGCACGGGAGAATGTGAAAAGGTTTCATATGTAGTAAAAACCTGAGAAATCCGTTTATTTTCGTCATTTGTTATCGAATCGACTTAAAGCCAGATCGTCACTTGGCCGCTCTTCTCTCTGAAACGGTTACATTTATCGTCTGCAAAGCTATGTCGCGTGCTGTGGTATGCGGAGATACTAAAAGCACCATAGTAGAAAACAGAAGAAGCTTATAAGTAGATGTAATAGCCAGTAAGAAGAGGTACAATTTAAGTTTTAGTTATCGATTATTGACGTTGTACCCTTCTTTGGGGCCTTGGACATGAGTCAGGACCTTAAGATTTTGCATGAAAGGAGGACTAGCAGCCGCGTTGCACAGGAGAATGTGAAAAGTATTCATATGTAGTAAAAACCTGAGAAATCCGTCCGTTTTCGTCATTTGTTATCGAATAGACTAAAAGCCAGATCGCCACATAGGCCGCTCTTCTCTCTGAAACGCTTACATTTATCGTCTGCAAATCTATGACGCGTGCTGCGGTATGCGGATACACTAGAAGCACCATAGTAGAACACAGATGAAGATTCTAAGTTGATGTATTAGCCAATAAGAAGTAGTACAATTAAAGTTATAGCTATCAATTATTGAGTTTTTCTCTTCTTTGATTCCTTGGACATGAGCTAGGACCTTAAGGTTTTGCATGAATGGAGGTCTAGCAGCCGCGTTGCACGAAAGAGTGTGAAAAGTGTTCATATGTTGTAAAAACCTGAGAAATTAGTCCGTTTTCGGCATTTGTTATCTCATCGGCTTAAAGCTAGATCGTCACATTGGCCGGTCTTCTCTCTGAAACTGTTACATTTATCGTCTGCAAAGCTATGTCGCGTGCTCCGGTATGCGGAGGGACTAAAAGTAGCATAGCAGAACACATATTAGGCTTCTAAGTTTATCTAATAGCCAGTAAGAAGCAGTACAATTCAAGATTTAGTTATCGATTTTTGATTCTTTGGTGACTTGGACATTAGCTAGGACCTTACGATTTTGCATGAAAGGAGGACTAGCAGCCACGTGTCACGGGTGAATGTGAAAAGTGTTCATATGTAGTAAAAACCTGAGAAATCCGACCGTTTTCATCATATGTTACTGAATCGACTTACAGCAAGATCGCCACATTTTCCGCTCTTCTCTCTGAAACGGATGCATTTATCGTCTGCAAAGCTATGTCGCGTGCTGCGGTATGCGGAGACGCTAAAAGAACCATAGTAGAAGACTGATGAAGCTTCTAAGTTGATGTATTAGCCAGTAAGAAGTGGTACAAACCAAGTTTTAATTATCGATTATTGACTTTTTAGCCGGCTTTGGTGCCTTGGACATAAGCTAGGACCTTAAGATTTTGCATGAAAGGATCACTAGCAGCCGCGTTCCACGGGAGAATATGATATGTGTTCATATGTAGCAAAAACCTTGGAAATTCGTCGGTTTTCGTCATTTGTTATCGAATAGACTTAAAGCCAGATCGTCACATTTGCCGCTCTTCTCGCTAAACGGTTACATTTATCGTCTGCAAAGCTATGTCGCGTGCTGCGGTAAAAGGAGTCACTAAAAGCACTATAGTAGAACAGAGAAGAAGCTTCTAAGTTGATGTAACGGCCATAAGAAGCAGTACAATTCAAGTTTTAGTTATCGATTAATGACTTTTTACCCTTCTTTGGTGCCTTGGACATGAGCTAGGACCTTATGATCTTGTATGACAGTAGGACTAGCAGCCGCGTTGGACGGGAGAATGTGAAAAGTGTTCGTATGTATAAATACCTCAGAAATCCGTCCGTTTTCGTCATTTGTTATCGAATCGACTTAAAGCCAGATCGTCACATTGGCCGCCCTTCTCTCTGAAACGGTTACATTTATCGTCTGCAAAGCTATGTCGCGTGCTGCGGTATGCGGGGACACTAAAAGCACTATAGTAGAACACAGAATAAGCTTCTAAGTTGATGTAATAGCCAATAAGAAGCAGTAAAATTCAAGTTGTAGTTATCGATTATTTTATTTTTACCCTTCTTTGGTGCCCTGGACATGAGCTAGTACCTTAAGATTTAGCATGAACACAGGAGGACTAGCAGCCGCGTTGCACGGGAGAATGTGAAAAAGGTTCATATGTAGTAAAAACCTGAGAAATCCGTTCGTTTTCGTCATTTCTTATCAAATCGACTTAAAGCCAGATCGTCACATTGGTCGCTCTTCACTCTGAAACGGTTACATTTATCGTCTGGAAAGCTATGTCGCGTGCTACGGTATGCGGAGACACTAACAGCACCATAGTAAAACACAGATGAAACTTCTAAGTTGATGTAATAGCCAGTAAGAAGTAGTACAATAACGTTTTAGATATCGATTATTGACTTTTTAGCTGGCTTTGGGGTCTTGGACATGAGCTAGGACCTTAAGACTTTGCATCAAAGGAGGACTAGCAGCTGCGTTGCACGGGAGAATGTGAAAAGTGTTCATATGTAGTAAAAACCTGAGAAATCCGTCCGTTTTTGTCATTTCTTATCAAATCGACTTAAAGCCAGGACGTCACATTGGACGCTCTTCTCTCTGAAAAGGTTACATTTATCGTCTGCAAAGCTATGTCGCGTGCTGCAGTATGCGGAGACACTAACAGCACCATAGTAGCACACAGATGAAAGTTCCAAGTTGATGTAATTGCCAGTAAGAAGTAGTGCAATAACGTTTTAGATATCGATTATTGACTTTTTAGCTGGCTTTGGGGAATTGGACATGAGGTAGGACCTTAAGATTTTGCATCAAAGGAGGACTAGCAGCTGCGTTGCCCGGGAGAATGTGAAAAGTGTTCATATGTAGTAAAATCCTGAGAAATCCGTCCGTTTTCATAATTTCTTATCAAATCGACTTAAAGCCAGGTCTTCATATTGGTCGCTCTTCTCTCTGAAACGGTCACATTTATCGTCTGCAAAGCTATGTCGCGGGCTGCGGTACGCAGAGACACTAACAGCACCATAGTAGAACACTGATGAAAGTTCTAACTTGATGTAATAGCCAGTATGTAGTAGTACAATAACGTTTTGGATATCGACTATTGACTTTTTAGCTGGCTTTTGGGTCTTGGACATGAGCTAGGAACTTAAGACTTTGCATCAAAGGAGGACCAGCAGCTGCGTTGCACGGGAGAATGTGATAAGTGTTCATATGTAGTAAAAACCCGAGAAATCCGTTCGTTTTCGTCATTTCTTATCAAATCGACTTAAAGCCAGATCATCATATTGTTCGCTATTCTCTCTGAAACGGTTACATTTATCGTCTGCAAAGCTAAGTCGCGTGCTGCGGTATGCGGAGACACTAACAGCACTATAGTAGAACACAGATGAAACTTCCAAGTTGATGTAATAGCCAGTACGAAGTAGTACAATAACGTTTTAGATATCGATTATTGACTTTTTAGCTGGCTTTGGGGCCTTGGACATGCGATAGGACCTTAAGATTTTGCATCAAAGGAGAACTAGCAACTGCGTTGCACGGGAGAGAGTGAAAAGTGTTCATATGTATTAAGAACCTGAGAAATCCGTCCGTTTTCGTCATTTCTTATCAACTCGACTTAAAGCCAGATCGTCACATTGGTCGCTCTTCTCTCTGAAACGGTTACATTTATCGTCTGCAAAGCTATGTCTTGTGCTGCGGTTTGCGGAGACACTAACAGCACCATAGCAGAACAGTGATGAAACTTCTAAGTTGATGTAATAGCCAGTAAGAAGTAGTACAATAACGTTTTAGATATCGATTATTGACTTTTTAGCTGGCTTTGGGGTCTTGGACATGAGCTAGGACCTTACGACATTGCATCAAAGGAGGACTAGCAGCTGCGTTGCATGGGAGAATGTGAAAAGTGTTCATATGTAGTAAAAACCTGAGAAATCCGTCAGTTTTCGTCATTCCTTATCAAATCGACTTAAAGGCAGAACGTCACATTCGCCGCTCATCTCTTTGAAACGGTTACATTTATCGTCTGCAAAGCTATGTCGCGTGCTCCGGTATGCGGAAACACTAACAGCGCCATAGTAGAACACAGATGAAACTTCTATGTTCATGTGATAGTCAGTAAAAAGTAGTAAAATAACGTTTTATATATCGATTATTGACTTTTTATTTGGCTTTGTGGCCTTGGACATGACCTAGGTCCTTCAGATATTGCATCAAAAAAGGACTAGCAGCTGCGTTGCACGGGAGAATGTGAAGATTGTTCATATGTAGTAAAACCTCAGAAATCCGTCCGTTTTCGTCATTTCTTATCAAATCGACTTAAAGCCAGATCGTCACATTGGTCGCTCCTCTCTGAAACGGTTACATTTATCGTCTGCAAAGCTATGTCGCGTGCTGCGGTATGCGGAGACACTAACAGCACCATAGTAGAAAACAGATGAAACTTCTAAGTTGATGTAATAGCCAGTAAGAAGTAGTACAGTAAAGTTTTAGATATCGATTATTGACTTTTTAGCTGGCTTTGGGGCCTTGGACATGACCTCCGACCTTAAGACTTTGCATCAAAGGAGGACTAGCAGCTGCGTTGCACGGGAGAATGTGAAAAGTGTTCATATGCAGTAAAAACCTGAGAAATCCGTCCGTTTTCGTAATTTCTTATCAAATCAACTTAAAGCCAGGACGTCACATTGGACGCTCTCCTCTCTGAAAAGGTTACATTTATCGTCTGCAAAGCTATGTCGCGTGCTGCGGTATGCGGAGACACTAACAGCACCATAGTAGAACACAGATGAAACTTCCAAGTTGATGTAATTGTCAGTAAGTAGTGGTACAATAACGTTTTAGATATCGATTATTGACTTTTTAGCTGGCTTTGGGGAATTGGACATGAGCTAGGACCTTAAGATTTTGCATCAAAGGAGGACTAGCAGCTGCGTTGCCCGGGAGAATGTGAAAAGTGTTCATATGTAGTAAAATCCTGAGAAATCCGTCAGTTTTCGTCATTTCTTATCAAATCGACTTAAAGCCAGGTCATCATATTGGTCGCTCTTCTCTCTGAAACGGTCACATTTATCGTCTGCAAAGCTATGTCGCGTGCTGCGATATGCAGAGACACTAACAGCACCATAGTAGAACACTGATGAATCTTCTAAGTTGAAGTTATAGCCAGTAAATGTAGTACAATAACGTTTTAGATATCGATTATTGACTTTTTAGCTGGCATTGGGGTCTTGGACATGAGCTAGGACCTAAAGACTTTGCATCAAAGGAGGACTAGCAGCTGCGTTGCACGGGAGAATGTGAAAAGTGTTCATGTGTAGTATAAACCTGAGAAATTCATCCGTTTTCGTCATTTCTGATCAAATCGACTTAAAGCCAGATCGTAACATTGGTCGCTCTTCTCTCTGAAACGGTTACATTTATCGTCCTCAAAACTATGTCGCGTGCTGCGGTATGCGGAGACACTAACAGCACCATAGTAGAACACTGATGAAAGTTCTAACTTGATGTAATAGCCAGTAAGAAGTAGTACAATAACGTTTTAGATATCAACTATTGACTTTTTAGCTGGCTTTGGGGCCTTTGACATGAGCTAGGACCTTAAGATTTTGCATCAAAGGAGAACTAGCAGCTGCGTTGTACTGGAGAAAGTAAAAAGTGTTCATATGTATTAAGAAACTGAGAAATCCGTCCGTTTTCGTCATTTCTTATCAAATCGACTTAAAGTGAGATCGTCACATTGGTCGCTCTTCTCTCTGAAACGGTTACATTTATCGTCTGCAAAGCTATGTCGCGTGCTGCGGTATGCGGAGACACTAACAGCACGATAGTAGAATACTGATGAAACTTCTAAGTTAATGTAACAGCCAGTAAGAAGTAGTGCAATAACGTTTTAGATATCGATTATTGACTTTTTAGCTGGCTTTGGGGTCTTTGACATGAGCTGGGACCTTAAGACTTTGCATCAAAGGAAGACTAGCAGCTGCGTTGCACGGGAGAATGTGAAAAGTGTTCATATGTAGTAAAAACCTGAGAAATCCGTCCCCTTTCGTCATTTCTTATCAAATCGACTTAAAGCCAGATCGTCACATAGGCCGCTCTTCTCTCTGAAACGGTTACATTTGTCGTCTGCAAAGCTATGTCGCGTGCTGCGGTATGCGGAGACACTAACAGCACCATAGTAGAAAACAGATGAAACTTCTAAGTTGATGTAACAGCCAGTAAGAAGTAGTACAATAACGTTATAGATATCGATTATTGACTTTTTAGCTGGCTTTGGGGTATTGGACATGAGCTAGGACCTTAAGACTTTGCATCAAAGGAAGACTAGCAGCTGCGTTGCACGGGAGAATGTGAAAAGTGTTCATATGTAGTAAAAACCTGAGAAATCCGTCCCCTTTCGTCATTTCTTATCAAATCGACTTAAAGCCAGATCGTCACATTGGTCGCTCTTCTCTCTGAAACGGTTACATTTATCGTCTGCAAAGCTATGTCGCGTGCTGCGGTTTGCGGAGACACTAACAGCACCATAGTTGAAATCAGATGAAACTTCTAAGTTGATGTGACAGCCAGTAAGAAGTAGTACAATAACGTTGTAGATATCGATTATTGACTTTTTAGCTGGCTTTGGGGTATTGGACATGAGCTAGGACCTTAAGACTTTGCATCAAAGGAGGACTAGCAGCTGCGTTGCACGGGCGAATGTGAAAAGAGTTCATATGTATTAAAAACCTGAGAATCCGTCCGTTTTCGTCATTTGTTATCGAATCGACCTAAAGCCAGATCGTCACACTGGCCTCTCTTCTCTCTGACACGGTTAAATTTATCCTCTGCAAAATTATGTCGCGTGGTGCGGTGTCAGGAGAGACTAAAAGCATCATAGTAAAACACAAATGAACCTTCTAAGTTGATGTAATAACCAAGAAGAAGTAGTAAAACTAAAGTTTTAGCTATCGATTATTGACTTTTTAGGTGGCTTTGGTGAGTTGGACATGAGATGGGACCTTAAGATTTTGCATGAAAGGAGGACTAGCAGCCGCGCTACACGGGTGAATGTGAAAAGTGTTCATATGTGGTAAAACCTGAGAAATCCGTCCGTTTTCGTCATTTGTTATCGAATCGACTTAAAGCCAGATCGTCACATTATCCGATCTTCTCTCTGAAACGATTACATTTATCGTCTGCAAAGCTATGTCGCGTGCTACGTTATCCGGAGACACTAAAAGCATCATAGTAAAACACAGATGAACCTTCTAAGTTGATGTAATAGCCAGTAAGAAGTAGTACTATTCAAGTTTTTGTTATCGATTATTGACGTTTTACCATTCGTTGGTGCATGGACATGAGCTAGGACCTTAAGATTTTGCATGAAGGGACGTCTAGTGGCCGCGTTGCAGGGGAGAAAGTGACAAGTTTGCAAATGTAGTAAAAATCTGAGAAATTCGTCCGTTTCCGTCATTTGTTTTCGAATCGACTTAAATCCAGATCGAATCATTGGCCGCTCTTCTCTCTGAAACGATTACATTTATCGTCTGCAAAGCTATGTCCGGTGCTGCGGTATACGGAGACACTAAAAGCACCATAATACAATACAGATGAACCTTCTAAGTTAATGTAATAGCCAGTAAGAAGTAGTACAATTCAAGTTTAAGTTATAGATTATTGAATTTTTAGCCGGCTTTGCTGCCTTTGACATGAAATAGGACCTTAAGATTTTGCATGAAAGGCAGGACTAGCAACCGCGTTGCACAGGGGAATGTGAAAAGTTTTCATATGTAGTAAAAACCTGATAAATCGGTTCGTTTTCGTGATTTGTTATCGAATAGACTTAAATCCAGATCGCCACATTGGCCGCTCTTCTCTCTGAAACGGTTACGTTTTGTCATCTGCAAAGCTATGTCGCGTGCTGCAGTATCCGGAGACACTAAAAGCAGCATAATAGAGCACAGATGAAGCCTCTAAGTTGATGTAATACCCAGTAGGAAGTAGTACAATTCAAGTATTAGTTATCGATTACTGACTTTTTACGCTTCTTTGGAGCCTTGGACTTGAGGTAGGACCTTAAGATTTTGCATGAAGGGAAGTCTATCAGCCCCGTAGCACGGAAGAAAGTGAAAAGTGTTGATACATAGTAAAAACCTGATAAATCTGTTCGTTTTCGTCATTTGTTATCGAATCGACTTAAATCCAGATCGCCACATTGGCCGCTCTTCTCTCGGAAACGGTTACATTTATAGTCTGCAAAGCTATGTCGCGTGCTGTGGTATCCGGAGACACTAGAAGCACCATAGTAGAACACAGATGAACCTTCTAAGTTGATATAATAGCCAGTAAGAAGTAGTACAATTCAAGTTTTAGTTATCGATTATTGAGTTTTTAGCCAGCGTTGGTGTCTTGGACATGAGCTAAGACTTTACGATTTTGCATGAAAGGAGGACTAGCAACCACGTTGCACGGACGAGTGTGAAAAGTGTTCATATGTAGTAAAAACCAGAGAAATCCGTCCGTTTTCGTCATTTGTTATCGAATCGACTTAAAGCCAGATCGATACATTGGGCGCTCTTCTCTCTGAAACGGTTACATTTATCGTCTGCAAAGCAATGTCTCGCGTTTCGGTATCCGGAGATACTAATAGCACCATAGTGGAACACAGATGAAACTTATAAGTTGATGTAATAGCCAGTAAGAAGTAGTACAATTCAGGTTTTAGTTTTCGATTATTGACTTTCTAGCAGGCTTTGGTGCCTTGGACATTTGGTAGGACCTTAGGATTTTGCATGAAAGGAGGACTAGCAGCCGCGGTCCTCGGGCGAATGTGAAAAGTGTTCATATGTAGTAAGAAACTGAGAATCCGTCCAATTTCGTCATTTGTTATCGAATCGACTTAACACCAGATCGTCTTATTGGCCGCTCTTCTCTCTGAAACGGCTACATTTATCGTCTGCAAAGCTATGTCGCGTGCTGTGGTATGCGGCGACACTAAAATCACCATAGAAGAATACAGATGAATCTTCTAAGTTTATGGAATAGCCAGTAAGAAGTAGTAGAATTCAAGTTTTAGCTATCGATTATTGACTTTTTACCCTTCATTGGCGCTTGGACATGAGTTATGGCCTTAAGATATTTCATGAAGGGAAGGCTAGTGGCCACAATGCACGGGAGAATGTGAAAAGTGTTCATATGTAGTAAAAATCTGAGAAATTCGTCCGTTTTCGTCATTCGTTATCGAATCGACCTAAATCCAGATCGACACATTTGCCGCTCTGCTCTCTGGAACGATTACATTTATCGTCTGCAAAGCTATGTCGCGTGCTGCGGTATGCGGAGACACTAAAACCATTATAGTAGTACACAGATGAAGCTTCTAAGTAATGTAATAGCCAGTAAGCAGTAGTACAATTCAGGTTTTAGTTATTGGTTATTGACTTTTTAGCACGCTTTGGAGACTTGGACATTTGCTGGAGCTTAGGATTTTGCATGAAAGGATGACTAGCAACTGCGTTGCACGGGAGAATACGATAAGCGTTCATATGTAGTAAGAAACTGAGAAATCCGTCCGTTTTCGTCATTTGTTATTGATTCGACTTAAATCCAGATCGACACATTGGCCGCTCTTCTCTCTGAAAGGATTACATTTATCGTCTGCAAAGCTATGTCACGTGCTACGTTATCCGGAGACACTAAAAGCATCAGAGTAAAACACAGATGAACCTCGTAAGTTGATGTAATAGCCAGTAAGAAGTAGTACTATTCAAGTTTTTGTTATCGATTATTGACTTTTTACCATTCTTTGGTGCTTCGACATGAGCTAGGAAATTAAGATTTTGCATGAAGGGAAGTCTAGTGGCCGCGTTGCAGGGGAGAATGTGAAAAGTGTTCATACGTAGTAAAAATCTGAGAAATTCGTCCGATTTCGTCATTTGTTATGGAATCGACTTAAAGCCAGATCGTACAATTGGCCGCTCTTCTCTCTGAAACGGTTACATTTATCGTCTGCAAAGCAATGTCTCGTGTTTCGGTATCCGGAGATACTAATAGCACCATAGTAGAACACAGATGAAACTTATAAGTTGATGTAATAGCCAGTAAGAAGTAGCAGAATTCAGGTTTTAGTTATCGATTAGTGACTCTTTAGCAGGCTTTGGTGCCTTGGACATTTGCTAGGACCTTAGGATTTTGCATGAAAGGAGGACTAGCAGCCGCGGTCCTCGGGCGAATGTGAAAAATGTTCATATGTAGTAAGAAACTGAGAAATCCGTCCGTTTTCGTCATTTGTTATCGAATCGACTTAACACCAGATCGTCTTATTGGCCGCTCTTCTCTCTGATACGGCTACATTTAGAGTCTGCAAAGCTATGTCGCGTGCTGTGGTATGCGGCGACACTAAAAGCACCATGGAAGAATACAGATGAAACTTCTACGTTTATGTAATAGCCAGTAAGAAGCAGTAGAATTAAAGTTTTAGCTATCGATTATTGACTTTTTACCCTTCTTTGGCGCTTGGACATGAGCTAGGACCTTAAGATTTTGCTTGAAGGAGGACTAGCAGCCGCGTTGCACGGGAGAATGTGAAAAGTGTTCATATGTAGTAAACACCTGAGAAATCCATCCGTGTTCCTCATTTGTTATCGAATCGACTTAAAGACACATCGTCACATTTAACGCTCTTCTCTCTGAAACGGTTACATTTATCGTCTGCAAAGCTATGTCACGTATTGCGGTATGCGGTGAGGCTAAAAGCAAACATAATAGAACACAGAAGAAGCTTCTAAGTTGAAGTAATAGCCAGTAAGAAGCAGTACAATTCAAGTATTGGTTATCAATTATTGATTTTTAGCCGGCTTTGGTTCCTTAGACATTACGTGGAACTATAAGATTTTGCATGAAAGGAGGACTAGCAGCCGCGTTGCACGGGAAAATGTGAAAAGGGTTCATATGTAGTGAAAACCTGAGAAATCCGTATGTTTTCTTCAATTGTTATCGAATCGACTTAATGCCAGATCGTTACATTGGCCGCTCTTCCCTCAGATACCGTTATATTTATCGTCTCCAAAGATAAGTCGCGAGCTACGTAATGCGGAGACACTAAAAGCAATATACTAGAACACTGATGAAGCTTCTAAGTTGATGTCATAGAAAGTAAGAAATAGTACAATTCAAGATTTAGTTATCGATTATTGACTTTTTAGCCGGCTTTGGTGCCTTTCACATGAGGTAGCACTATACGATTTTGCATGAAAGGAGGACTAGCAGCCGCGTTGCACGAGCGAATGTGAAAAGTGTTCATATGTAGAATAAAACCTGAGAAATCCGTCCGTTTTCGTCATTTGTTATCGAATCGACTTAAATCCAGATCGTCACATTTTCCGCTTTTATCTCGGAAACGCTTACATTTATCGTCTGCAAAGATATGTCGCGTGCTGCGGTATGCGGAGATACTGAAAGCACCATAGTAGAACACAGAAGAAGCTTCTAAGTTGATGTAATAGCCAGTAAGAAGTAGTACAATTCAAGTTTTAGTTATTGATTATTGACTTTTTAGCCAGCTTTGGTGCCTTGGACATTAGCTAGGACCTTGAGATTTTTCGTGAAAAGAAGACTAGCAACCACGTTGCAAGGGACAATGTGAAAAGTGTTCATATGTAGTAAAAACCTGAGAAATCCGTCCGTTTTCGTCATTTGTTATCGAATCGACTTAAATCCAGATCGACACGTTGGCCGCTCTTCTCTCTGAAACGGTTACATTTGTCTTCTGCAAAGCTATGTTGCGTCCTGGGGTATGCGGCGACACTACAAGCACCATTGTAGAACACAGATGAAGCTCTTAAGTTGATGTAATAGACAGTAAGAAGTCATACAATGCAAGTTTTAGTTATCGATTTTTCACTTTTAGCCGCCTTTGGGGCCTGGGTATGGGCTACGTCTATACGATTTTGCATGAAAGGAGGACTAGAAGCCGCGTTGCACGGGCGAATGTGAAAAGTGTTCATATGTAGTAAAAACCTGAGAAATCCGTCCGGTTTCGTTATTTGTTATCGAATCGACTTAAAGCCAGATCGATACGTTGGCCGCTCTTCTCTCTGAAACGGCTACATTTATCATCTGCAAAGATATGTCGCGTGCTGTGGTATGCGGCGACACTAAAAGCACCATAGAAGAATACAGATGAATCTTCTAAGTTTATGGAATAGCCAGTAAGAAGTAGTAGAATTCAAGTTTTAGCTATCGATTATTGACTTTTTACCCTTCTTTGGCGCTTCGACATGAGTTAGGGCCTTAAGATATTTCATGAAGGGAAGGCTAGTGGCCACGATGCACGGAGAATGTGAAAAGTGTTCATATGTAGTAAAAATCTGAGAAATTCGTCCGTTTTCGTCATTCGTTATCGAATCGACTTAAATCCAGATCGACACATTTGCCGCTCTTCTCTCTGGAACGATTACATTTATCGTCTGCAAAGCTATGTCGCGTGCTGCGGTATGCGGAGACACTAAAACTATAATAGTAGTACACAGATGAAGCCTCAAAGTTGATGTAATAGCCAGTAAGAAGTAGTACAATTCAAGTTTTCGTTATCGATTATACTTTTTAGCCGGCTTTGGTGCAATTGCGTGAGCTAGGACCTTAAGATTTTGTATGAAAGGAGGACTAGCAGCCGCGTTGCACGAGCGAATGTGAAAAGTGTTCATATGTAGTACAAACCTGAGAAATCCGTCCGGTTTCGTTATTTGTTATCGAATCGACTTAAAGCCAGATCGATACATTGGGCGCTCTTCTCTCTGAAACGGTTCCATTTATCGTCTGCAAAGCAATGTCTCGTGTTTCGGTATCCGGAGATACTAATAGCACCATAGTAGAACACAGATGAAACTTATAAGTTGATGTAATAGCCAGTAAGAAGTAGTACAATTCAATTTTAGTTATTGATTATTGACTTTTTAGCCGGCTTTGGTGCCTTGGACATGAGCTAGGACCTTAAGATTTTGCATGAAAGTAAGACTAGCAGTCACGTTGCATGGGAGAATGTGAAAAGTGTTCATATGTAATAAAAACCTGAAAAAGTCGGATCGACTTAATTCCAGATCGACACATTGGCCGCTCTTTTCTCTGAAACGGTTACGTTTTGTCGTCTGCAAAGTTATGTCGCGTGCTGCGGTATGCGGAGACACTAAAAGCAGCATAGTAGAGCACAGATGAAGCCACTAAGTTGATGTAATAGCCAGTAAGAAGTAGTACAATTCAAGTTTTAGTTATCGATTACTGCCTTTTTACCCTTCTTTTGAGCATTGCACTTGAGGTAGGACCTTAAGATTTTACATGAACGGAAGTCTATCAGCCCCGTAGCACGGGAGAAAGTGAAAAGTGTTCATATATGGTAAAAACCTGATAAATCCGTTCGTTTTCGTCATTTGTTATCGAATCGACTTAAATCCAGATCGCCACATTGGCCGCTCTTCTCTCGGAAACGGTTACATTTATAGTCTGCAAAGCTATGTCGCATGCTGTGGTATCCGGAGACACTAAAAGCACCATAGTAGAACACAGGAGAAGCTTCAAATTTGATGTAATACCCAGTACGAAGAAGTACATTTCAAGTTTTAGTTATCGATTATTGAGTTTTTATCCAGCGTTGGTGTCCTGGACATGAGCTAAGACTTTACGATTTTGCATGAAAGGAGGACTAGCAACCGCGTTGTACGGGCGAGTGTGATAAGTGTTCTTATGTAGTAAAAACCTGAGAAATCCGTCCGTTTTCGTCATTTGTTATTAATTCGACTTAAATCCCGATCGACACATTGGCCGCTCTTCTCTCTGTAACGGTTACATTTATCGTCTGCAAAGCTACGTCGAGTGCTGCGGTATGCGGAGATACTGAAAGCACCATAGTAGAACACAGATGAATCTTTTAAGTTGATGTAATGCCAGTAAGAAGTAGTACAATTCAAGTTTATTTATCGATTATTGACTTTTTAGCCGGCTTTGGTGCACTGGACATGAGCTAGGACTTTAAGATTTTGCATGAAAGGAGGACTAGCAGCCGCGCTGCACGGGCGAATGTGAAAAGTGTCATATGTAGAAAAAACCTGAGAAATCCGTCCGTTTTCGTCATTTGTTATCGAATCGACTTAAATCCAGATCGTCACATTGGCCGCTTTTCTCTCGGAAACGCTTACATTTATCATCTGCAAAGCTATGTCGCGTGCTGCGGTATGCGGAGATACTGAAAGCACCATAGTAGAACACAGAAGAAGCTTCTAAGTTGATGTAATAGCCAGTAAGAAGTAGTACAATTCAAGTCTTAGTTATTGATTATTGACTTTTTAGCCGGCTTTGGTGCCTTGGACATGAGTTAGGACCTTAAGATTTTGCATGAAAGGAAGACTAGCAGCCACGTTGCAAGGGACAATGTGAAAAGTTTTCATATGTAGTCAAAACCTGAGAAATCCGTCCGTTTTCGTCATTTGTTATCGAATCGACTTAAATCCAGATCGTCATATTCACCGCTCTTCTCTCTGAAACGGTTACATTTATCGTCGGCAAAGCTCTGTCGACTGCTGCGGTATGCGGAGACACTAAAAGCACCATAGTAGAACACAGAAGAAGCTTCTAAGTTGATGTAATAGCCAGTAAGATGTAGTACTATTCAATTTTTGTTATCGATTATTGACTTTTTACCATCCATTGGTGCTTCGACATGAGCTAGGAAATTAAGATTTTGCATGAAGGGAAAACTAGTGGCCGCGTTGCAGGGGAGAATGTGAAAAGTGTTCATATGTAGTAAAAATCTGAGAAATTCGTCGGTTTTCGTCATTTGTTATCAATTCGACTTAAAGCCACATCTTCACATTGGCCGCTCTTCTCTCTGAAACGATTACATTTATCGTCTGCAAAGCTATGTCGCGTGCTACGTTATCCGGAGACACTAAAAGTACCATAGTAGAACACAGATGAAGCTTATAAGTTGATGTAATAGCCAGTAAGAAGTAGTACAATTCAAGTTTTGTTACCGATTATTGACTTTTTACCCTTCTTTGGTGCTTGGACATGAGTTAGGACCTCAAGATTTTGCATGAAGGGAAGTCTAGTGGCCGCGTTGCAGGGGAGAATCTGAAAAGTGTTCATGTGTAGCAAAAACCTGAAAAATTTGTCCGTTTTCGTCATTTGTTATCGTATCGAATTAAAGCCATATCGTCATATTAGCCGCTCTTCTCCCATAAACGGTTACATTTATCGTCTGCAAAGCTATGTCGCGTGCTGCGGTATACGGAGACACTAAAAGCACCATAGTAGAACACAGATAAAGCTTCTAAGTTGATGTAATAGCCAGTAAGAAGTAGTACAATTCAAGATTTAGTTATCGATTATTGACTTTTTAGCCGGCTTTGGTGCCTTTCACATGAGGTAGGACTATACGATTTTGCATGAAAGGAGGACTAGCAGCCGCGTTGCACGAGCGAATGTGAAAAGTGTTCATATGTAGTAAAAACCTGAGAAATCCGTCCGTTTTCGTCATTTGTTATTAATTCGACTTAAATCCCGATCGACACATTGGCCGCTCTTCTCTCTGTAACGGTTACATTTATCGTCTGCAAAGCTACGTCGAGTGCTGCGGTATGCGGAGATACTGAAAGCACCATAGTAGAACACAGATGAATCATTTAAGTTGATGTAATGCCAGTAAGAGGTAGTACAATTCAAGATCATTTATCGATTATTGACTTTTTAGCCGGCTTTGGTGCACAGGACATGAGCTAGGACTTTAAGATTTTGCATGAAAGGAGGACTAGCAGCCGCGTTGCACGGGAAAATGTGAAAAGGGTTCATATGTAGTGAAAACCTGAGAAATCCGTATGTTTTCTTCAATTGTTATCGAATCGACTTAATGCCAGATCGTTACATTGGCCGCTCTTCCCTCAGATACCGTTATATTTATCGTCTCCAAAGATAAGTCGCGAGCTACGTAATGCGGAGACACTAAAAGCAATATACTAGAACACTGATGAAGCTTCTAAGTTGATGTCATAGAAAGTAAGAAATAGTACAATTCAAGATTTAGTTATCGATTATTGACTTTTTAGCCGGCTTTGGTGCCTTTCACATGAGGTAGCACTATACGATTTTGCATGAAAGGAGGACTAGCAGCCGCGTTGCACGAGCGAATGTGAAAAGTGTTCATATGTAGAATAAAACCTGAGAAATCCGTCCGTTTTCGTCATTTGTTATCGAATCGACTTAAATCCAGATCGTCACATTGGCCGCTTTTATCTCGGAAACGCTTACATTTATCGTCTGCAAAGATATGTCGCGTGCTGCGGTATGCGGAGATACTGAAAGCACCATAGTAGAACACAGAAGAAGCTCTTAAGTTGATGTAATAGACAGTAAGAAGTCATACAATGCAAGTTTTAGTTATCGATTTTTGACTTTTAGCCGCCTTTGGGGCCTGGGTATGGGCTACGTCTATACGATTTTGCATGAAAGGAGGACTAGAAGCCGCGTTGCACGGGCGAATGTGAAAAGTGTTCATATGTAGTAAAAACCTGAGAAATCCGTCCGGTTTCGTTATTTGTTATCGAATCGACTTAAAGCCAGATCGATACGTTGGCCGCTCTTCTCTCTGAAACGGCTACATTTATCGTCTGCAAAGATATGTCGCGTGCTGTGGTATGCGGCGACACTAAAAGCACCATAGAAGAATACAGATGAATCTTCTAAGTTTATGGAATAGCCAGTAAGAAGTAGTAGAATTCAAGTTTTAGCTATCGATTATTGACTTTTTACCCTTCTTTGGCGCTTCGACATGAGTTAGGGCCTTAAGATATTTCATGAAGGGAAGGCTAGTGGCCACGATGCACGGAGAATGTGAAAAGTGTTCATATGTAGTAAAAATCTGAGAAATTCGTCCGTTTTCGTCATTCGTTATCGAATCGACTTAAATCCAGATCGACACATTTGCCGCTCTTCTCTCTGGAACGATTACATTTATCGTCTGCAAAGCTATGTCGCGTGCTGCGGTATGCGGAGACACTAAAACTATAATAGTAGTACACAGATGAAGCCTCAAAGTTGATGTAATAGCCAGTAAGAAGTAGTACAATTCAAGTTTTCGTTATCGATTATACTTTTTAGCCGGCTTTGGTGCAATTGCGTGAGCTAGGACCTTAAGATTTTGTATGAAAGGAGGACTAGCAGCCGCGTTGCACGAGCGAATGTGAAAAGTGTTCATATGTAGTACAAACCTGAGAAATCCGTCCGGTTTCGTTATTTGTTATCGAATCGACTTAAAGCCAGATCGATACATTGGGCGCTCTTCTCTCTGAAACGGTTCCATTTATCGTCTGCAAAGCAATGTCTCGTGTTTCGGTATCCGGAGATACTAATAGCACCATAGTAGAACACAGATGAAACTTATAAGTTGATGTAATAGCCAGTAAGAAGTAGTACAATTCAATTTTAGTTATTGATTATTGACTTTTTAGCCGGCTTTGGTGCCTTGGACATGAGCTAGGACCTTAAGATTTTGCATGAAAGTAAGACTAGCAGTCACGTTGCATGGGAGAATGTGAAAAGTGTTCATATGTAATAAAAACCTGAAAAAGTCGGATCGACTTAATTCCAGATCGACACATTGGCCGCTCTTTTCTCTGAAACGGTTACGTTTTGTCGTCTGCAAAGTTATGTCGCGTGCTGCGGTATGCGGAGACACTAAAAGCAGCATAGTAGAGCACAGATGAAGCCACTAAGTTGATGTAATAGCCAGTAAGAAGTAGTACAATTCAAGTTTTAGTTATCGATTACTGCCTTTTTACCCTTCTTTGGAGCATTGCACTTGAGGTAGGACCTTAAGATTTTACATGAACGGAAGTCTATCAGCCCCGTAGCACGGGAGAAAGTGAAAAGTGTTCATATATGGTAAAAACCTGATAAATCCGTTCGTTTTCGTCATTTGTTATCGAATCGACTTAAATCCAGATCGCCACATTGGCCGCTCTTCTCTCGGAAACGGTTACATTTATAGTCTGCAAAGCTATGTCGCATGCTGTGGTATCCGGAGACACTAAAAGCACCATAGTAGAACACAGGTGAAGCTTCAAATTTGATGTAATACCCAGTACGAAGAAGTACATTTCAAGTTTTAGTTATCGATTATTGAGTTTTTATCCAGCGTTGGTGTCCTGGACATGAGCTAAGACTTTACGATTTTGCATGAAAGGAGGACTAGCAACCGCGTTGTACGGGCGAGTGTGATAAGTGTTCTTATGTAGTAAAAACCTGAGAAATCCGTCCGTTTTCGTCATTTGTTATTAATTCGACTTAAATCCCGATCGACACATTGGCCGCTCTTCTCTCTGTAACGGTTACATTTATCGTCTGCAAAGCTACGTCGAGTGCTGCGGTATGCGGAGATACTGAAAGCACCATAGTAGAACACAGATGAATCTTTTAAGTTGATGTAATGCCAGTAAGAAGTAGTACAATTCAAGTTCATTTATCGATTATTGACTTTTTAGCCGGCTTTGGTGCACTGGACATGAGCTAGGACTTAAAGATTTTGCATGAAAGGAGGACTAGCAGCCGCGCTGCACGGGCGAATGTGAAAAGTGTCATATGTAGAAAAAACCTGAGAAATCCGTCCGTTTTCGTCATTTGTTATCGAATCGACTTAAATCCAGATCGTCACATTGGCCGCTTTTCTCTCGGAAACGCTTACATTTATCATCTGCAAAGCTATGTCGCGTGCTGCGGTATGCGGAGATACTGAAAGCACCATAGTAGAACACAGAAGAAGCTTCTAAGTTGATGTAATAGCCAGTAAGAAGTAGTACAATTCAAGTCTTAGTTATTGATTATTGACTTTTTAGCCGGCTTTGGTGCCTTGGACATGAGTTAGGACCTTAAGATTTTGCATGAAAGGAAGACTAGCAGCCACGTTGCAAGGGACAATGTGAAAAGTTTTCATATGTAGTCAAAACCTGAGAAATCCGTCCGTTTTCGTCATTTGTTATCGAATCGACTTAAATCCAGATCGTCATATTCACCGCTCTTCTCTCTGAAACGGTTACATTTATCGTCGGCAAAGCTCTGTCGACTGCTGCGGTATGCGGAGACACTAAAAGCACCATAGTAGAACACAGAAGAAGCTTCTAAGTTGATGTAATAGCCAGTAAGATGTAGTACTATTCAATTTTTGTTATCGATTATTGACTTTTTACCATCCATTGGTGCTTCGACATGAGCTAGGAAATTAAGATTTTGCATGAAGGGAAAACTAGTGGCCGCGTTGCAGGGGAGAATGTGAAAAGTGTTCATATGTAGTAAAAATCTGAGAAATTCGTCGGTTTTCGTCATTTGTTATCAATTCGACTTAAAGCCACATCTTCACATTGGCCGCTCTTCTCTCTGAAACGATTACATTTATCGTCTGCAAAGCTATGTCGCGTGCTACGTTATCCGGAGACACTAAAAGTACCATAGTAGAACACAGATGAAGCTTATAAGTTGATGTAATAGCCAGTAAGAAGTAGTACAATTCAAGTTTTGTTACCGATTATTGACTTTTTACCCTTCTTTGGTGCTTGGACATGAGTTAGGACCTCAAGATTTTGCATGAAGGGAAGTCTAGTGGCCGCGTTGCAGGGGAGAATCTGAAAAGTGTTCATGTGTAGCAAAAACCTGAAAAATTTGTCCGTTTTCGTCATTTGTTATCGTATCGAATTAAAGCCATATCGTCATATTAGCCGCTCTTCTCCCATAAACGGTTACATTTATCGTCTGCAAAGCTATGTCGCGTGCTGCGGTATACGGAGACACTAAAAGCACCATAGTAGAACACAGATAAAGCTTCTAAGTTGATGTAATAGCCAGTAAGAAGTAGTACAATTCAAGATTTAGTTATCGATTATTGACTTTTTAGCCGGCTTTGGTGCCTTTCACATGAGGTAGGACTATACGATTTTGCATGAAAGGAGGACTAGCAGCCGCGTTGCACGAGCGAATGTGAAAAGTGTTCATATGTAGTAAAAACCTGAGAAATCCGTCCGTTTTCGTCATTTGTTATTAATTCGACTTAAATCCCGATCGACACATTGGCCGCTCTTCTCTCTGTAACGGTTACATTTATCGTCTGCAAAGCTACGTCGAGTGCTGCGGTATGCGGAGATACTGAAAGCACCATAGTAGAACACAGATGAATCATTTAAGTTGATGTAATGCCAGTAAGAGGTAGTACAATTCAAGATCATTTATCGATTATTGACTTTTTAGCCGGCTTTGGTGCACTGGACATGAGCTAGGACTTTAAGATTTTGCATGAAAGGAGGACTAGCAGCCGCGCTGCACGGGCGAATGTGAAAAGTGTCATATGTAGAAAAAACCTGAGAAATCCGTCCGTTTTCGTCATTTGTTATCGAATCGACTTAAACCCAGATCGTCACATTGGCCGCTTTTCTCTCGGAAACGCTTACATTTATCGTCTGCAAAGCTATGTCGCGTGCTGCGGTATGCGGAGATACTGAAAGCACCATAGTAGAACACAGAAGAAGCTTCTAAGTTGATGTAATAGCCAGTAAGAAGTAGTACAATTCAAGTCTTAGTTATTGATTATTGACTTTTTAGCCGGCTTTGGTGCCTTGGACATGAGTTAGGACCTAAAGATTTTGCATGAAAGGAAGACTAGCAGCCACATTGCAAGGGACAATGTGAAAAGTGTTCATATGTAGTAAAAACCTGAAAAATCCGTCCGTTATCGTCATTTGTTATCGAATCGACTTAAATCCAGATCGTCACATTGGCCGGTCTTCTCTCTGAAACGGTTACGTTTATCGTCTGCAAAGCTATGTCGCGTGCTTCGGTATGAGGAGACACTAAAAGCACCATAGTAGAACACAGATGAACCCTCTAAGTTGATGTAATAAACAATAAGAAGTACTACAACTCAAGTTTTAGTTATCGAGTGTTGACTTTTTACCCGGTTTGGTGCCTTGGACATGAGCTACGACTCTACGATTTTGCATGAAACGAGGACTAGCAGCCGCGTTGCACGGGAGAATGTGAAAAGTGTTCATATGTAGTAAAAACCTGATAAATCCGTCCGTTTTCGTCATTTGTTATCCAATCGACTTAAAGCCAGATCGTCACATTGGCAGCTCTTCCCTCTGAAAGGGTTACATTTATCGGCTGCTAAGCTATGTCGCTGGATGCGGTATGCGGAGTCACTAAAATCACCGTAGTAGAACAGAGAAGTAGCTTCTAAGTTGATGTAATACCCAGTAAGAAGTAGTACAATTCAAGTTTTAGGTATCGATTATTGACTTTTTAGCCGGCTTTGGTGCCTTGGACATGAGGTGGAACCTTAAGATTTTGCATGAAAGGAGGACTAGGAGCCGCGTTGCACGGGAGAATGTGAAAAGGGTTCATATGTAGTAAAAACCTGACAAATCCGTCCGTGTTCGTCAATTGTTAACGAATCGACTTAAAGCCAGATCGTCACAGTGGCCGCTCTTCCCTCTGAAACGGTTACATTTACCCACTGCAAACCTATGTCGCTGGGTGCGGTATGCGGAGACACTAAAAGCACCATAGTAGAACACAGTAGAAGCTTCTAAGTTGATGTAATATGTAGTAAGAAGTAGTACAATTCAAGTTTTAGTTTTCGATTATTGACTTTTTAGCCGGCTTTGGTGCCTTGGGCATGAGCTAGGACCTTAAGATTTTGCATGAAAGGAGGACTAGCAGCCGCGTTGCACGGGAAAATGTGAAAAGTGTTTATATGTAGTAAAATCCTGAGAAGTCCGTCCGTTTTCGTCATTGTTGTCAAATCGACATAAAGCCAGATCGTCACATTGGCCGCTTTTCCCTCTGAAACGGTTAATTTTACCGTCTGCAAAGCTATGTCGCGTGCTGCGGTATGCGGAGACACTAAAAGCACCATAGTACAACACTGAAAATACTTCTAAGTTTATGTAATACCCAGTAAGAAGTAGTACAATTCACGTTTTAGCTATCGATTATTGACTTTGTAGCCGGCTTTGGTTCCTTGGGCATGAGCTAGGACCTTAAGATTTTGCATGAAAGGAGGACTAGCAGCCGCGTTACTTGGGTGAATGTGAAAAGTGTTCATATGTAGTGAAAACCTGAGAAATCCGTGTGTTTTCCTCAATTGTTGTCGAATCGACTTAAAGCATGATCGTCACATTGGCTGCTCTTCTCTCTGAAACGGTTGTACTTATCGTCTGCAAAGCTATGTCGCGTGCTGCGGTATGCGGAGACACTAAAATCACCATAGTAGAACACAGATGAGGCTTCTAAGTTGATGTAATAGCCAGTAAGAAGTAATACAATTCAAGTATCAGGTATCGATTATTGACTTTTTAGCTGGCTTTGGTACCTTGGACATGAGCTAGGACCTTAAGATTCTGCATGAAAGGAGGACTAGCAGCCGAGATGCATGGGAGAATGTGAATAGTGTTCATCTGTAGTAAAAAAATGAGAAATCCGTCCGTTTTCGTCAGTTGTTATCGAATCAACTTGAAGCCAGATCGTCATATTGCCCGCTCTTCTCTCTGAAACGGTTGTACTTATCGTCTGCAAAGCTATGTCGCGTGCTGCGGTATGCGGAGACACTAAAAGCACCATAGCAGAACACAGATTAAGCTTCTAAGTTGATGTAATAGCAAGAAAGAAGTAGTACAATTCAAGTTTTAGGTATCGATTATTGACCTTTTAGCTGGCTTTTGTGCCTTGGACATGAGCTAGGACCTTATGACTCCGCATGGAAGGAGGACTAGCAGCCGCGTTGCACGGGAGTATGTGAAAAGTGTTCATATGTCGTAAAAACCTGAGAATTTCGGCCGTTTTCGTCATTTGTTATCGAATCGAGTTAAAGCCAGGACGTACATTCGCCGCTCTTCTCTCTGAAACGGTTACATTTGTCGTCTGCAAAGCTATGTCGCGTGCTGCGGTATGCGGAGACACTAAAAGCACCATAGTAGAACACAGATGAATCTTCTAATTTGATGTAACAGCCAGTAAGAAACACTAAAATTCAAATTTTAGTTATCGATTGTTGACTTTTACTTTTCTTTGATGCCTTGGAAATGAGCTAGCACTTTACGATTTTGCATGAAGGGAAGTGTAGCAGCCGCTTTGCACGGGAGAATGTGAAAAATGTTCATATATAGTAAAACCTATGAAATCCCTCCGTTTTCGTCATATGTTATCGAATCGACTTAAAGCCAGATCGTCACTTTGTCCGCTCCTCTCACTGAAACGGTTTATTTATCGTCTGCAAAGCATGTCGTTGGGTGCAGTATGCATAGACACTTAAAGCACCATAGTACAACACAGGAGAAGCTTCTAAGTTAATGTAATAGCCCGCACGAAGTAGTACAATTCAAAGTTTTCGTTATCGATTATTCACTTTTTAGCCGGCTTTGGAGCCTTGTACATGAGCTGGGACATTAAGATTTTACATGAAAGGAGGAGTATTAGCCGCGTTGCACGGGTAAATGTAAAAAGTGTTCATATGTTTTAAAAACCTGAGAAATCCGTCCATTTTCGTCATTTGTTATCGAATCGACTTAAAGCCACATCGTCATATTGGCTGCTCTTCTCTCTGTAACGGTTACATTTATCGTCTGCAAAGCTATGTCACGTATTGCGGTATGCAGTGACGCTAAAAGCAAACATAATAGAACACAGAAAAAGCTTCTAAGTTGAAGTAATAGCCAGTAAGAAGCAGTGCTATTCAAATATTGGTTATCGATTAATGATTTTTAGCCGGCTTTAGTTCCTTGGATATGAGGTGGAACCATAAGATTTTGCATGAAAGGAGGACTAGCAGCTGCGTTCCACGGGAAAATGTGAAAAGGGTTCATATGTAGTGATATCCTGAGAAATCCGTATGTTTTCGTCAATTGTTATCGAATCGACTTAAAGCTAGATCGTTACATTGGCCGCTCTTCCCTCTGAAACCGTTACATTTATAGTCTCCAAAGATATGTCGCGAGCTACGTAATGCGGAGACACTAAAAGCACTATACTAGAACACAGACGAAGCTTCTAAGTTGATGTTATAGCCAGTAAGAAGAAGTGCAATTCAAGTATTCGTTATCGATTATTCAATTTTCACCCGGCTTTGGTGCCTTGTACAGCGGCTGGGACATTAAGATTTTGCATGAAAGGAGGACTATTAGCCGCATTGCACGGGAGAATGTGAAAAGTGTTCATATGTTGTAAAAACCTGAGAAATCCGTCCGTTTTCGTAATTTGTTAATTTGTACATTGGCCGCTCTTCTCTCTGAAACGGTTATATTTACCGTCTGCAAAGCTATGTCGCGTGCTGTGGTATGCGAAAACACTAAAAGCGCCATAGTAGAATACAGAAGAAGCTTCTAAGTTGATGTAAGAGCCAGTATGAAACAGAACAATCAAGTTTTAGTTATCGATTATTGACCTTTTACACTTCTTTGGTGCTTTGGACATGAGCTAGGACCTTAAGATTTTCATTAAAGGAGGACTAGCAGCCGCGTTGCTCGGCAGAATGGGAAAAATGATCATATGTAGTAACAACCTGAGAAATCCGTCCGTTTTCGTTATTTGTTATCGAATCGACTTAAAGCCACATCGTCACATCGGCCGCTCTTCTCTCTGAAACGATACATTTGTCGTCTGCAAAACTAGGACGCGTGCTGCAGTAAGCGGAGACACTAAAAGCACCGTAGTAGAACACAGAAGAAAAATCTAAGTTGATGTAATAGACAGTAAGAAGTAGTACAATACACGTTTTAACTATCGATTATTGCCTTTTGAGCCGGCTTTGGTGCCTTGGACATGAGATAGGACCTTATGATTTTGCATGAAAGGAGGACTAGCAGCCGCGTTGCACGGGAAAATGTGAAAGTGTTCATATGTAGAAAAAACCTGAGAAATCCGTCCGTTTTCGTCATTTGTATTCGAATCGACTTAAAGCAAGGCTGTTACATTGGCCGCTCTTCTCTCTGAAACGGTTACATTCATCTTCTGCAAAGGTATGTCGCGTGCTGCGGTAAGCGGAGACACGAAAAGCACCATAGTAGAACACAGAAGAAAAATCTAAGTTGATGTAATAGCCAGTAAGAAGTAGTACAATTCACGTTTTCGTTATCGATTATTGACTTTGTAGCTGGCTTTGGTGCCTTGGACATGAGCTAGGACCTTAAGATTTTGCATGAAATGAGGACTAGCAGCTGCGTTGAACGGGAAAATGTGAAAAGTGTCCATTTGTAGTTATAAAGTGAGAAATTCGCCCGTTTTCGTCATTTGTTATCAAATCCACTTTAAGCCAGATCGTCATAGAGGCCGCTCTTCTCTCTGAAACGGTTACATTCAGCGTCTGCAAAGCACTGTCGCTGGGTGCGGTAAGCGGAGACACTAAAAGCACCATTGTAGATCACAAAAGAAGCTTCTAAGTTGATTTAATAGCCAGTAAGAAGTAGTACAATTCAAGTTTTAGTTATCGATTATTGACTTTTTAGCCGGCTTTGGTGCCTTGGACATTTGCTAGGACTTTACGATTTTGCATTATGGAAGGTGTAGCTGCCGCGTTGCACGGAAGAATTTGAAAAGTGTTCATATGTAGTAAAAACCTGAGAAGCCCGTCCGTTTTCGACTTAAAGCCTGATCGTCACATTGGCCGCTCTTCTCTCTGAAACGGTTGTACTTGTCGTCTGCAAAGCTATGTCGCGTGCTGCGGTATGCGGAGACACTAAAAGCACCATAGTAGAACACAGAAGAAACTTCTAAGTTGATGTAATAACCAGTAAGAATTAGTACAATTCACGGTTTAGTTATCGATTATTGACTTTTTAGCCGGCTTTGTTGCCTTGGACATGAGCTAGGACCTTAAAATTTTGCGTGAAAGGCGGACTAGCAGCTGCGTTGCACGGTAAAATGTGAATAGTGTCCATATGTGGTTATAACATGAGAAATCAGTCCGTTTTCGTCATTTGTTATCGAATCGACTTAATGTCAGATCGTCTCATTGGCCGCTCATCACTCTTAAACGGTGAAATATATCGTCTGCAAAGCAATGTCGCGTTCTGCGGTATGCGGAGACACTAAAACCACCATAGTAGAACACAGACGAAGCTTCCAAGTTGATGTAATAGGCAGTAAGAAGCAGTACAAATCAAGTTTTAGTGATTCTTATTGACTTTTTAGCCGGCTTTGGAACCTGGGACATGAGCTAGAACCTTAAGATTTTGCATGAAAGGAGAACTAGCAGCTGCGTTGCTCGAGAAAATGTGAAAAGTGTTCATATGTAAATAAAACATGAGAAATTCGCTAGTTTTCGTCATTTGTTATCAAATCGACTTTAAGCCAGATCATCACTTTGGTCGCGCTTCTCTCTGAAACGGTTACATTTATCGTCTGCAAAGCTATGTCGCGTGCTGTGGTTTGCGGATACACTAAAAGCACCATAGTAGAACATAGAAGAAGCTTCTAAGTTGATGTAATAGTCAGTAAGAAACAGTACAATTCAAGTTTTGTTATCGATTATTGAACTTTTACCCTACTTTGGTGCCTTGGACATGAGCTAGGACCTTTAGATTTTGCTTGAAAGGAAGACTAGCAGCCGCGTTGCACGGGAGAATGTGAAAACTGTTCATATATAGCAAAAACCTGAGAAATCCGTCCGTTTTCTTTATTTGTTATCGATTCGACTTAAAGCAAGGTTGTTACATTGGCCGCTCTTCTCTCTAAAAAGGTTACATTTATCTTCTGCAAAGCTATGTCGCGTTGTGCCATATGCGGAGACACTAAAAGCACCATAGTGGAACACAGAAGAAGCATCTAAGTTGATATAATAGCCATTAAGAAACAGTACACTTCAAGTTTTGTTATCGATTATTGAACTTTTACCCTAATTTGGTGCCTTGGACATGAGCTAGGACCTTAAGATTTTGCTTGAAAGGAAGACTAGCAGCCGCGTTGCACGGGAGAATGTGAAAAGTGTTCATATGTAGCAAAAACATGAGAAATCAGTCCGTTTTCGTCATTTGTTATCCAATCGACTTAAAGTCAGATCGTCTCATTGGCCGCTCATCACTCTTAAACGGTGACATATAACGTCTGCAAAGCTATGTCGCGTGCTGCGGTATGCGGAGACACATAAAGCACCATAGTAGAACATAGAAGAAGCTTCTAAGTTGATGTAATAGCCAGTAAGAAACAGTACAAATCAAGTTTCGTTATCGATTATTGAACTTTTACCCTACTTTGGTGCCTTGGACATGACCTAGGACCTTAAGATTTTGCTTGAAAGGAGGACTAGCAGCTGCGTTGCACGGAAAAATGTGAAAAGTGTTCATGTGTAAATAAAACACGACAAATTCGCTAGTTTTCGTCATTTGTTATCAAATCGACTTTAAGACTAATCATCACTTTGGTCGCGCTTCTCTCTGAAACGGTTACATTTATCGTCTGCAAAGCTATGTCGCGTGCTGCGGTATGCGGAGACACTAAACGCAACATAGTAGGACACAGAAGGAACTTCTAAGTTGATGTAATAGCCAGCAAGAAACAGTAGAATTCAAGTTTTAGTTATCGATTATTGACCTTTTACCCTTCTTTGGTGCCTTGGACATGAGCTAGGAACTTAATATTTTGCATGAAAGGAAGACTAGCAGCCGCGTTGCACGGGAGAATGTGTAAAGTGTTCATATGTAGCAAAAACCTGAGAAATCCGTCTGTTTTCGTCATTTGTTATCGGTTCGACTTAAAGCAAGGTTGTTACATTGGCCTCTCTTCTCTCTGAGACGGTTACATTTATCTTCTGCAAAGCTATGTCGCGTGCTGCGGTATGCGGAGACACTAAAAGCACCATAGTAGAACACAGAAGAAACTTCTAAGTTGATGTAATAGCCAGTAAGAATTAGTACAATTCACGTTTTAGTGATTCTTATTGACTTTTTAGCCGGCTTTGTTGCCTTGGACACGAGCTAGGACCTTAGAATTTTGCGTGAAAGGCGGACTAGCAGCTGCGTTGCACGGTAAAATGTGAATAGTGTCCATATGTAGTTATAACATGAGAAATCAGTCCGTTTTCGTCATTTGTTATCGAATCGACTTAATGTCAGATCGTCTCATTGGCCGCTCATCACTTTTAAACGGTAACATATATCGTCTGCAAAGCAATGTCGCGTTCTGCGGTATGCGGAGACACTAAAACCACCATAGTAGAACACAGACGAAGCTTCCAAGTTGATGTAATAGCCAGTAAGAAGCAGTACAAATCAAGTTTTAGTGATTCTTATTGACTTTTTAGCCGGCTTTGGTACCTGGGACATGAGCTAGAACCTTAAGATTTTGCATGAAAGGAGAACTAGCAGCTGCGTTGCACGAGAAAATGTGAAATAAAACATGAGAAATTCGCTAGTTTTCGTCATTTGTTATCAAATCGACTTTAAGCCAGATCATCACTTTGGTCGCGCTTCTCTCTGAAACGATTACATTTATCGTCTGCAAAGCTATGTCACGTGCTGCGGTATGCGGAGACACTAAAAGCAACATAGTAGGACACAGAAGAAACTTCTAAGTTGATGTAATTGCCAGAAAGAAACAGTACAATTTAAGTTTTGTTATCGATTATTGAACTTTTACCCTACTTTGGTGCCTTGGACATGAGCTAGGACCTTTAGATTTTGCTTGAAAGGAAGACTATCAGCCGCGTAGCACGGGAGAATGTGAAAAGTGTTCATATATAGCAAAAACCTGAGAAATCCGTCCGTTTTCTTTATTTGTTATCGATTCGACTTAAAGCAAGTTTGTTACATTGGCCGCTCTTCTCTCTGAAACGGTTACATTTATCTTCTGCAAAGCTATGTCGCGTTCTGCCATATGCGGAGACACTAAAAGCACCATAGTGGAACACAGAAGAAGCATCTAAGTTGATATAATAGCCATTAAGAAACAGTACACTTCAAGTTTTGTTATCGATTATTGAACTTTTACCCTACTTTGGTGCCTTGGACATGAGCTAGGACCTTACGATTTTGCTTGAAAGGAAGACTAGCAGCCGCGTTGCACGTGAGAGTGTGAAAAGTGTTCATATGTAGCAAAAACATGAGAAATCAGTCCGTTTTCGTCATTTGTTATCCAATCGACTTAATGTCAGATCGTCTCATTGGCCGCTAATCACTCTTAAACGGTGACGTATATCGTCTGCAAAGCTATGTCGCGTTCTGCGGTATGCGGAGACACTAAAAGCACCATAGTAGAACACAGACGAAGCTTCCAAGTTGATGTAATAGCCAGTAAGAAGCAGTACCAATCAAGTTTCTGTTATCAATTATTGCCTTTATAGCCGGCTTTGGTGACTTGGACATGAGCTAGTACCTTAAGATTTTGCATAAAAGTAGGACCAGCAGCCGCGTTGTTCGGGACAATGTGAAACGTATTCATACGTAGTAAAAACCTGAGAAATCCGTCCGTTTTCGTCATTTGTTATCGAATCGACTTAAAGCCAGATCGTCACATTGGCCGCTCTTCTCTCTGAAACGGTTGTACTTATCGTCTGCAAAGCTATGTCGCGTGCTGCGGTATGCGGAGACACAAAAAGCACCACAGTAGAACACAGATGAAGCTTCTAAGTTGATGTAATAGCCCGTAAGAAGTAGTACAATTCAAGTTTTAGTTATCGATTATTGACTTTTTAACTGGCATTGGTGCCTTGGACATGAGCTAGGAACTTAACATTTTGCATGAAAGGAGGACTAGCAGCCGAGTTGCACGGGAGAATGTGAAAAGTGTTCATATGTATTAAAAACCTAAGAAATCCGTCCGTTTTCGTCATTTCTTATCGAATCGACTTAAAGCCAGATCGTCACATTGGCCGCTCTTCTCTCTGAAACGGTTGTACTTATCGTCTGCAAAGCTATGTCGCGTGCTGCGGTATGCGGAGACACAAAAAGCACCATAGTAGAAGACAGATGAAGCTTCTAACTTGATGTAATAGCCAGTAAGAAGTAGTACAATTCATGTTTTAGTTATCGATTATTGACTTTTTAACTGGCGTTGGTGCCTTGGACATGAGCTAGGAACTTAACATTTTGCATGAAAGGAGGACTAGCAGCCGAGTAGCACAGGAGAATGTGAAAAGTGTTCATATATAGCAAAAACCTGAGAAATCCGTCCGTTTTCTTTATTTGTTATCGAATCGACTTAAAGCAAGGTGGTTACATTGGCCGCTCATCTATCTGAAAGGGTTTCATTTATCTCATGCAAAGCTATGTCGCGTTCTGCGGTATGCGGAGACACTAAAAGCACCATAGTGGAACACAGAAGAAGCATCAAAGTTATGTAATAGCTTGTAAGTAGTAGTGCAATTCAAGTTATAGGTATCGATTATTGACTTTTTACCCTTCTTTGGTGCCTTAGACATGAGCTAGGAACTTAAGATTTTTCATGAAAGGAGGCCTAGCAGCCGCGTTGCTCGGGAGAATGTGAAAAGTGTTCGTATGTAGTAAAACCTGAGAAATCTGTCCGTATTAGTCATTTGTTATCGAATCGACTTAAAGCCAGATCGTCACATAGGCCGCTCTTCTCTCTGAAACGGCTGTACTTATCGTCTGCAAAGCTATGTCGCGTGCTGCGGTATGCGGAGACACTAAAAGCACCATAGTAGAACACAGATGAAGCTTCTAAGTTGATGTAATAGCTAGTATGAAGTAGTACAATTCAAGTTTTTGTTATCGATTATTGACTTTTTACCCTTCTTTGGTACCTTGGACATGAGCTAGGAACTTAAGATTTTGCATGAAAGGATGACTAGCAGCCGCGTTGCACGGGAGAATGTGAAAAGTGTTCATATGTGGTATAAAGCTGAGGAATAAGTCCGTATTCGTCATTTGTTATCGAATCAACTTAAAGCCAGATCGTCACATTGGCCGCTCTTCTCTCTGAAACGGTTGTACTTATCGTATGCAAAGCTATGTCGCGTTCTGCGGTATGCAGAGACACTAAAAGCACCATAGTAGAACACAGATGAAGCTTCTAAGTTGATGTAATAGCTAGTATGAAGTAGTACAATTCAAGTTTTTGTTATCAATTATTGACTTTTTACCATTCTTTGGTACCTTGGATATCAACTAGGAACTTAAGATTTTGCATGAAAGGATGACCAGCAGCCGCGTTGCACGGGAGAATGTGAAAAGTGTTCATATGTGGGATAAAACTGAGAAATCCGTCCGTATTCGTCATTTGTTATCGAATCGACTTAAAGCCAGATCGTCACATTGGCCGCTCTTCTCTCTGAAACGGTTGTACTTATCGTCTGCAAAGCTATGTCGCGTGCTGCGGTATGTGGAGACACTAAAAGCACAATAGTAGAACACAGATGAAGCTTCTAAGTTGATGTAATAGCCAGTAAGAGGTATTACAATTTAAGTTTTTGGTATCGATTATTGACTTTTTACCCTTCTTTGGTGCCTTGGACATGACCTAGGAACTTAAGATTTTGCATGAAAGGAGCACTAGCAGCCGCGATGCGCGGGAGAATGTGAAAAGTGTTCATATGTAGTAAAAGCCTGAGAAATCCGACCGTTTTCGTCATTTGTTATCGAATCGACTTAAAGCCAGATCGTCACATTGGCCGCTCTTCTCTCTGAAACGGTTACATTTATCGTCTGCATGGCTGTGTCGCGTGCTGCGGTATGTGGAGACACTAAAAGCACCATAGTGGAACACAGATGAGCTTCTAAGTTGATGTAATAGCCAGTAAGAAATAGTACAATTCAAGTTTTAGTTATCGATTATTGACTTCTTAGCTGGTTCTGGTGCCTTGGACATGAGCTAGGACCATAACATTTTGCATGAAAGGATGACTAACAGCCGCGTTGCACGGGAGAATGTGAAAAGTGTTCATATGTGGTATAAAGCTGAGAAATCCGTCCGTAATTGTCATTTGATATCGAATCGACTTAAAGCCAGATCGTCACATTGGCCGCTCTTCTCTCTGAAACGGTTGTACTTATCGTCTGCAAAGCTATGTCGCGTTCTGCGGTATGCAGAGACACTAAAAGCACCATAGTAGAACACAGATGAAGCTTCGAAGTTGATGTAATAGCCTGTAAGAAGTATTACAATTCAAGTTTTTGGTATCGATTATTGACTTTTTACCCTTCTTTGGTGCCTTGGACATGACCTAGGAACTTATGATTTTTCATGAAAGGAGGACTAGCAGCCGCGATGCGCGGGAGAATGTGAAAAGTGTTCATATGTAGTAAAAGCCTGTGAAATCCGTCCGTTTTCGTCATTTGTTATCGAATCGACTTAAAGCCAGATCGTCACATTGGCCGCTCTTCTCTCTGAAACGGTTGTACTTATCGTCTGCAAAGCTATGTCGCGTGCTGCGGTATCCGGAGACACTAAAAGCACCATAGTAGAACACAGATGAAGCATCTATGTTGATGTAATAGCCAGTAAGAAGTAGTACAATTCAAATTTTAGGTATCGATTATTGACATTTTAGCTAGCTTTGGTGCCTTGGACATGAGCTAGGACCTTAAGATTCTGCATGAAAGGAGGACTAGCAGCCGAGTTGCACGGGAGAGTGTGAAAAGTGTTCATACGTAGTAAAAACCTGAGAAATCCGTCCATTTTCGTCATTTGTTATCGAATCGACTTAATGCCAGATCGTCACATTGGCCGCTCTTCTCTCTGAAACGGTTACATTTATCGTCTGCATGGCTGTGTCGCGTGCTGCGGTATGTGGAGACACTAAAAGCACCATAGTAGAACACAGATGAGTTTCTAAGTTGATGTAATAGCCAGTAAGAAATAGTACAATTCAAGTTTTAGTTATCGATTATTGACTTCTTAGCTGGTTCTGGTGTCTTGGACATGAGCTGGGACATTAACATTTTGCATGAAAGGATGACTAGCAGCCACGTTGCACGGGAGAATGTGAAAAGTGTTCGTATGTGGGATAAAGCTGAGAAATCCGTCCGTATTCGTCATTTGATATCGAATCGACTTAAAGCAAGGTCGTCACATTGGCCGCTCTTCTCTCTGTAACGGTTGTACTTATCGTCTGCAAAGCTATGTCGCGTGCTGCGGTATGCGGAGACACTAAAAGCACCACAGTAGAACACACATGAAGCTTCTAAGTTGATGTAATAGCCAGTAAGAAGTAGTACAATTCAAGTTTTAGTTATCGATTATTGACTTTTTAACTGGCTTTGGTGCCTTGGACATGAGCTAGGAACTTAAGATTTTGCATGAAAGGAGGACTAGCAGCCGCGATGCGCGGGAGAATGTGAAAAGTGTTCATATGTAGTAAAAGCCTGAGAAATCCGTCCGTTTTCGTCATTTGTTATCGAATCGACTTAAAGCCAGATCGTCACATTGGCCGCTTTTCTCTCTGAAACGGTTACTTTTATCGTCTGCAAAGCTATGTCACGTGCTGCGGTATGTGGAGACACTAAAAGCACCACATTAGAACACAGATGAAGCTTCTAAGTTGATGTAATAGCCAGTAAGAAGTAGTACAATTCAAGTTTATTTATCGATTATTGACTTTTTAAGTGGCTTTGGTGCCTATGAGATGAGCTAGGAACTTAAGATTTTGCATGAAAGGAGGACAAGCAGCCGCGATGCGCGGGAGAATGTGAAAAGTGTTCATATGTAGTAAAAACCTGAGAAATCCGTCCATTTTCGTCATTTGTTATCGAATCGACTTAAAGAAAAATCGTCAAATTGGCCGCTCTTCTCTCTGAAACGGTTGTACTTATCGTCTGCAAAGGTATGTCGCTTGTTGCGGTATGCGGAGACACTAAAAGCACCATAGTAGAACACAGATGAAGCATCTAAGTTGATGTAATAGACAGTAAGAAGTAGTACAATTCAAGTTTTGGTATCGATTTTTTAATTTTAGTTGGCTTTGGTGCCTTGGACATGGGCTAGGACCTGAGGATTCTGCATGAAATGAGGACTAGCAGCCGAGTTGCATGGGAGAATGTGAAAAGTGTTCATACGTAGTAAAAACTTGAGAAATCCGTAGGTTTTCGTCATTTGTTACCGAATCGACTTAAAGCCAGATCGTCACATTGGCCGCTCTTCTCTCTGAAACGGTTGTACTTATCGTCCGCAAAGCTATGTCGCATGCTGCGGTATGTGGAGACACTAATAGCACCATAGTAGAACACAGATGAAGCTTCTAAGTTGATGTAATAGCTAGTATGAAGTAGTACAATTCAAGTTTTTACTATCGATTATTGACTTTTTACCCATCTTTGGTGCCTTGAACATGACCTATGAACTTATGATATTGCATGAAAGGAGGACTAGCAGGCGCGATGCACGGGATAATGTGAAAAGTGTTCATATGTAGTAATACCTGAGAAATCCTTCCGTATTCGTCATTTGTTATCAAATCGATTAAAGCCAGATCGTCACATTGGCCGCTCTTCTCTCTGAAACGGTTGTACTTATCGTGTACAAAGCTATGTCACGTGCTGCGGTATGCGGAGACACTAAAAGCACATGAGTAGAACACAGATGAAGCTCCTAAGTTGATGTAATAGCTTGTAAGTAGTAGTACAATTCAAGTTTTAGGTATCGATTATTGACTTTTTACCCTTCTTTGGTGCCATGGACATGAGCTAGGAACTTAAGATTTTGCATGAAAGGAGGACTAGCAGCCGCGTTGCACGGGAGAATGTGAAAAGTGTTCGTATGTAGTAAAACCTGAGAAATCCGTACGTTTTCGTCATTTTTTATCGAATCGACTTAAAGCCAGATCGTCACATTGTACGCTCATCTCTCTAAAACGGTTGTACTTATCTTCTGCAAAGCTATGTCGCGTTCTGCGGTATGCAGAGACACTAAAAGCACCATAGTAGAACACAGATGAAGCTTCTAAGTTGATGTAATAGCCAGTGAGAAGTAGTACAATTCAAGTTTTTGTTATCGGTTATTGACTTTTTACCCATCTTTGGTGCCTTGGACATGACCTAGGAACTTAAGATATTGCACGAAAGGAGGACTAGCAGCCGCGATGCACGGGATAATGTGAAAAGTGTTCATATGTAGTGATACCTGAGAAATCCTTCCGTATTCGTCATTTGTTATCGAATCGACTTAAAGCCAGATCGTCACATTGGCCGCTCTTCTCTCTGAAAAGGTTACATTTATCGTTTGCAAAGCTATGTCACGTGCTGCGGTATGTGGAGACACTAAAAAAACCATAGTAGAACACAGATGAAGCTTCTAAGTTGATATAATAGCCAGTAAGAAGTAGTACAATTCAAGTTTTAGTTATCAATTATTGACTTTTTAACTGCCTTTGGTGCCTTGGACATGAGCTAGGACCGTAACATTTTGCATGAAAGGAGGACTAGCAGCCGAGTAGCACGGGAGAATGTGAAAAGTGTACATCTGTAGTAAAAACCTGAGAAATCCGTCCGTTTTCGTCATTTGTTATCGAATCGACTTAAAGCCAGATCGTCACATAGGCCGCTCTTCCCTCTGAAACGGTTGTACTTATCGTCTGCAAAGCTATGTCGCGTGCTGCGGTATGCGCAGACACTAAAAGCACCATAGTAGAACACAGATGAAGCTTCTAAGCTGATGTAAATGCCAGTAAGGAGTAGTACAATTCTAGTTTTAGGTATCGATTATTAACTTTTTACCCTTCTTTGGTGCTTTGAACAGGAGATAGGAACTTAAGATTTTGTATGAAAGGAGGACTAGCAGTAGCGTTGCACTGGAGACTGTGAAAAGTGTTCATATGTAGTAAAAACCTGAGAAATCCGTTCGTTTTCGTCATTTGTTATCGAATCGACTTAAAGCCAGATCGTCACATTGGCCGCTCTTCTGTCTGAAAGGGTTGTACTTATCGTCTGCAAAGCTATGTCGCGTGCTGCGGTATGCGGAGACACAAAAAGCACCATAGTAGAACACAGATGAAGCTTCTAAGTTGATGTAATAGCCAGTAAGAAGTAGTACAATTCAAGTTTTAGTTCTCGATTATTGGCTTTTTAACTGGCTTTGGTGCCTTGGACATGAGGTAGGACCTTAACATTTTGCATGAAAGGAGGACTAGCAGCCGAGTTGCACGGGAGAATGTGAAAGGTGTTCATATGTAGTAAAAACCTGAGAAATCTGTCCGTTTCGTCATTTCTTATCGAATCGACTTAAAGCCAGATCGTCACATTGGCCGCTCTTTCTCTGAAACGGTTGTACTTATCGTCTGCAAAACTATGAGGCGTTCAGCGGTATGCAGAGACACTAAAAGCACCATAGTAGAACACAGATGAAGCTTCTAAGTAAATGTAATAGCTAGTATGAAGTAGTACAATTCAAGTTTTTGTTATCGATTATTGACTTTTTACCCATCTTTGGTGCCTTGAACATGACCTATGAACTTATGATACTGCATGAAAGGAGGACTAGCAGTCGCGATGCACGGGATGATGTGAAAAGTGTTCATATGTAGTAATAGCTGAGAAATCCGTCCGTATTCGTCATTTGTTATCAAATCGATTAAAGCCAGATCGTCACATTGGCCGCCCTTCTCTCTGAAACGATTGTACTTATCGTGTACAAAGCTATGTCACGTGCTGCGGTATGCGGAGACACTAAAAGCACCATAGTAGAACACAGATGAAGCTCCTAAGTTGATGTAATAGCTTGTAAGTAGTAGTACAATTCAAGTTTTAGGTATCGATTATTGACTTTTTACCCTTCTTTGGTGCCTTGGACATGAGCTAGGAACTTAAGATTTTGCATGAAAGGAGGACTAGCAGCCGCGTTGCACGGGAGAATGTGAAAAGTGTTCGTATGTAGTAAAACCTGAGAAATCTGTCCGTATTCGTCATTTGTTATTGAATCGACTTAAAGCCAGATCGTCATATAGGCCGCTCTTCTCTCTGAAACGGTTGTACTTATCGTCTGTAAAGCTATGTCGCGTGCTGCGGTATGCGGAGACACAAAAAGCACCACAGTAGAACACAGATGAAGCTTCTAAGTTGATGTAATAGCGAGTAAGAAGTAGTACAATTCAAGTTTTAGTTATCGGTTATTGACTTTTTAACTGGCTTTGGTGCCTTGGACATGAGCTAGGAACTTAACATTTTGCATGAAAGGAGGACTAGCAGCCACGTTGCATGGGAGAATGTGAAAAGTGTTCATACGTAGTAAAAACTTGAGAAATCCGTAGGTTTTCGTCATTTGTTACCGAATCGACTTAAAGCCAGATCGTCACATTGGCCGCTCTTCTCTCTGAAACGGTTGTACTTATCGTCCGCAAAGCTATGTCGCATGCTGCGGTATGTGGAGACACTAATAGCACCATAGTAGAACACAGATGAAGCTTCTAAGTTGATGTAATAGCTAGTATGAAGTAGTACAATTCAAGTTTTTACTATCGATTATTGACTTTTTACCCATCTTTGGTGCCTTGAACATGACCTATGAACTTATGATATTGCATGAAAGGAGGACTAGCAGGCGCGATGCACGGGATAATGTGAAAAGTGTTCATATGTAGTAATACCTGAGAAATCCTTCCGTATTCGTCATTTGTTATCAAATCGATTAAAGCCAGATCGTCACATTGGCCGCTCTTCTCTCTGAAACGGTTGTACTTATCGTGTACAAAGCTATGTCACGTGCTGCGGTATGCGGAGACACTAAAAGCACATGAGTAGAACACAGATGAAGCTCCTAAGTTGATGTAATAGCTTGTAAGTAGTAGTACAATTCAAGTTTTTGTTATCGGTTATTGACTTTTTACCCATCTTTGGTGCCTTGGACATGACCTAGGAACTTAAGATATTGCACGAAAGGAGGACTAGAAGCCGCGATGCACGGGATAATGTGAAAAGTGTTCATATGTAGTGATACCTGAGAAATCCTTCCGTATTCGTCATTTGTTATCGCATCGACTTAAAGCCAGATCGTCACATTGGCCGCTCTTCTCTCTGAAACGGTTACATTTATCGTCTGCAAAGCTATGTCACGTGCTGCGGTATGTGGAGACACTAAAAAAACCATAGTAGAACACAGATGAAGCTTCTAAGTTGATATAATAGCCAGTAAGAAGTAGTACAATTCAAGTTTTAGTAATCGATTATTGACTTTTTAACTGCCTTTGGTGCCTTGGACATGAGCTAGGACCATAACATTTTGCATGAAAGGAGGACTAGCAGCCGAGTAGCACGGGAGAATGTGAAAAGTGTACATCTGTAGTAAAAACCTGAGAAATCCGTCCGTTTTCGTCATTTGTTATCGAATCGACTTAAAGCCAGATCGTCACATAGGCCGCTCTTCCCTCTGAAACGATTGTACTTATCGTCTGCAAAGCTATGTCGCGTGCTGCGGTATGCGGAGACACTAAAAGCACCATAGTAGAACACAGATGAAGCTTCTAAGCTGATGTAAATGACAATAAGGAGTAGTACAATTCTAGTTTTAGGTATCGATTATTAACTTTTTACCCTTCTTTGGTGCTTTGAACAGGAGATAGGAACTTAAGATTTTGTATGAAAGGAGGACTAGCAGTAGCGTTGCACTGGAGACTGTGAAAAGTGTTCATATGTAGTAAAAACCTGAGAAATCCGTTCGTTTTCGTCATTTGTTATCGAATCGACTTAAAGCCAGATCGTCACATTGGCCGCTCTTCTGTCTGAAAGGGTTGTACTTATCGTCTGCAAAGCTATGTCGCGTGCTGCGGTATGCGGAGACACAAAAAGCACCATAGTAGAACACAGATGAAGCTTCTAAGTTGATGTAATAGCCAGTAAGAAGTAGTACAATTCAAGTTTTAGTTCTCGATTATTGACTTTTTACCCATCTTTGGTGCCTTGGACATGACCTATGAACTTATGATACTGCATGAAAGGAGGACTAGCAGTCGCGATGCACGGGATGATGTGAAAAGTGTTCATATGTAGTAATAGCTGAGAAATCCGTCCGTATTCGTCATTTGTTATCAAATCGATTAAAGCCAGATCGTCACATTGGCCGCCCTTCTCTCTGAAACGATTGTACTTATCGTGTACAAAGCTATGTCACGTGCTGCGGTATGCGGAGACACTAAAAGCACCATAGTAGAACACAGATGAAGCTCCTAAGTTGATGTAATAGCTTGTAAGTAGTAGTACAATTCAAGTTTTAGGTATCGATTATTGACTTTTTACCCTTCTTTGGTGCCTTGGACATGAGCTAGGAACTTAAGATTTTGCATGAAAGGAGGACTAGCAGCCACGTTGCACGGGAGAATGTGAAAAGTGTTCGTATGTGGGATAAAGCTGAGAAATCCGTCCGTATTCGTCATTTGATATCGAATCGACTTAAAGCAAGGTCGTCACAGTGGCCGCTCTTCTCTCTGAAACGGTTGTACTTATCGTCTGCAAAGCTATGTCGCGTGCTGCGGTATGCGGAGACACTAAAAGCACCACAGTAGGACACAGATGAAGCTTCTAAGTTGATGTAATAGCCAGTAAGAAGTAGTACAATTCAAGTTTTAGTTATCGATTATTGACTTTTTAACTGGCTTTGGTGCCTTGGACATGAGCTAGGAACTTAAGATTTTGCATGAAAGGAGGACTAGCAGCCGCGATGCGCGGGAGAATGTGAAAAGTGTTCATATGTAGTAAAAGCCTGAGAAATCCGTCCGTTTTCGTCATTTGTTATCGAATCGACTTAAAGCCAGATCGTCACATTGGCCGCTTTTCTCTCTGAAACGGTTACATTTATCGTCTGCAAAGCTATGTCACGTGCTGCGGTATGTGGAGACACTAAAAGCACCACATTAGAACACAGATGAAGCTTCTAAGTTGATGTAATAGCCAGTAAGAAGTAGTACAATTCAAGTTTATTTATCGATTATTGACTTTTTAAGTGGCTTTGGTGCCTATGAGATGAGCTAGGAACTTAAGATTTTGCATGAAAGGAGGACTAGCAGCCGCGATGCACGGGAGAATGTGAAAAGTGTTCGTATGTAGTAAAACCTGAGAAATCCGTCCGTTTTCGTCATTTGTTATCGAATCGACTTAAAGCCAGATCGTCACATTGGCCGCTTTTCGCTCTGAAACGGTTACATTTATCGTCTGCAAAGCTATGTCACGTGCTGCGGTATGTGGAGACACTAAAAGCACCATAGTAGAACACAGATGAAGCTTCTAAGCTGATGTAAAAGCCAGTAAGGAGTAGTACAATTCTATTTTTAGGTATCGATTATTAACTTTTTACCCTTCTTTGGTGCTTTGAACAGGAGCTAGGAACTTAAGATTTTGTATGAAAGGAGGACTAGCAGTAGCGTTGCACTGAAGAATGTGAAAAGTGTTCATATGTTATATAAAGCTGAGAAATCCGTCCGTATTCGTCATTTGTTATCGAATCGACTTAAAGCCAGATCGTCACATTGGCCGCGCTTCTCTCTGAAACGGTTGTACTTATCGTCTGCAAAGCTATGTCGCGTGCTGCGGTATGCGTAGACACTAAAAGCACCATAGTAGAACACAGATGAAGCTTCTAAGTTGACGTAATAGCCAGTAAGAAGTAGTACAATTCAAGTTTCAGTTATCGATTATTGACTTTTTAGCTGGCTTTGGTGCCTTGGACATGAGCTAGGACCTTAACATTTTGCATGAAAAGAGGACTAGCAGCCGCGTTGCCAGGGAGAATGTGAAAAGTTTTCATATGTAGTAAAAACCTGAGAAATCCGTCCGTTTTCGTCATTTGTTATCGAATCGACTTAAAGCAAGATCGTCACATTGGCCGCTCTTCTGTCTGAAACGGTTACATTTTTCGCCTGCAAAGCTATGTCGCGTGCTGCGGTATGCGGAGACACTAAAAGCACCATAGTAGAACACAGATGAAGCTTCTAAGTTTATGTAATAGCCAGTATGAAGTAGTACAATTCAAGTTTTTGTTATCGATTATTGACTTTTTACCCATCTTTGGTGCCTTGGACATGACCTATGAACTTATGATATTGCATGAAAGGAGGACTAGCAGTCGCGATGCACGGGATGATGTGAAAAGTGTTCATATGTAGTAATAGCTGAGAAATCCGTCCGTATTCGTCATTTGTTATCAAATCGATTAAAGCCAGATCGTCACATTCGCCGCTCTTCTCTCTGAAACGATTGTACTTATCGTGTACAAAGCTATGTCACGTGCTGCGGTATGCGGAGACACTAAAAGCACCATAGTAGAACACAGATGAAGCTCCTAAGTTGATGTAATAGCTTGTAAGTAGTAGTACAATTCAAGTTTTAGGTATCGATTATTGACTTTTTACCCTTCTTTGGTGCCTTGGACATGAGCTAGGAACTTAAGATTTTGCATGAAAGGAGGACTAGCAGCCGCGATGCACGGGAGAATGTGAAAAGTGTTCGTATGTAGTAAAACCTGAGAAATCTGTCCGTATTCGTCATTTGTTATCGAATCGACTTAAAGCCAGATCGTCACATAGGCCGCTCTTCTCTCTGAAACGGTTGTACTTATCGTCTGTAAAGCTATGTCGCGTGCTGCGGTATGCGGAGACACAAAAAGCACCACAGTAGAACACAGATGAAGCTTCTAAGTTGATGTAATAGCGAGTAAGAAGTAGTACAATTCAAGTTTTAGTTATCGGTTATTGACTTTTTAACTGGCTTTGGTGCCTTGGACATGAGCTAGGAACTTAACATTTTGCATGAAAGGAGGATTAGCAGCCGAGTTGCACGGGAGAAAGTGAATAGTGTTCATACGTAGTAAAAACCTGAGAAATCCGTCCGTTTTCGTCATTTGTTATCGAATCGACTTACAGCCAGATCGTCACATTGGCCGCAGTTCTGTCTTAAACGGTTACATTTATCGTCTGCAAAGCTATGTCGCGTGCTGCGGTATGCGGAGACACTAAAAGCACCATTGTAGAACACAGATGAAGCTTCTAAGTTTATGTAATAGCCAGTATGAAGTAGTACAATTCAAGTTTTAGGTATCGATTATTGACTTTTTACCCTTCTTTGGTGCCTAGGACATGAGCTAGGAACTTAAGATTTTGCGTGAAAGGAGGACTAGCAGCCGCGTTGCATGTGAGAATGTGAAAAGTGTTCGTATGTAGTAAAAACCTGAGAAATCCTTCCGTTTTCGTCATTTGTTATCGAATCGACTTAAAGCCAGATCGTCACATTGGCCGCAGTTCTGTCTGAAACGGTTACATTTATCGTCTGCAAAGCTATGTCGCGTGCTGCGGTATGCAGAGACACTAAAAGTACCATTGTAGAACACAGACGAAGCTTCTAAGTTGATGTAATAGCTAGTATGAAGTAGTACAATTCAAGTTTTTGTTATCGTTTATTGACTTTTTACCCTTCTTTTTTACCTTGGGCATGAGCTAGGACCTTAAGATTCTGCATGAAAGGAGGACTAGCAGCCGCGTTGCACGGGAGAAAGTGAAAAGTGTTGGTATGTAGTAATAACCTGAGAAATCCGTCCGTTTTCGTCATTTGTTATCGAATCGACTTAAAGCCAGATCGTCACATTGGCCGCTTTTCGCTCTGAAACGGTTACATTTATCGTCTGCAAAGCTATGTCACGTGCTGCGGTATGTGGAGACACTAAAAGCACCATAGTAGAACACAGATGAAGCTTCTAAGCTGATGTAAAAGCCAGTAAGGAGTAGTACAATTCTATTTTTAGGTATCGATTATTAACTTTTTACCCTTCTTTGGTGCTTTGAACAGGAGCTAGGAACTTAAGATTTTGTATGAAAGGAGGACTAGCAGTAGCGTTGCACTGAAGAATGTGAAGAGTGTTCATATGTTATATAAAGCTGAGAAATCCGTCCGTATTCGTCATTTGTTATCGAATCGACTTAAAGCCAGATCGTCACATTGGCCGCGCTTCTCTCTGAAACGGTTGTACTTATCGTCTGCAAAGCTATGTCGCGTGCTGCGGTATGCGTAGACACTAAAAGCACCATAGTAGAACACAGATGAAGCTTCTAAGTTGATGTAATAGCTAGTATGAAGTAGTACAATTCAAGTTTTTGTTATCGATTATTGACTTTTTACCCTTCTTTGGTACCTTGGACATGAGCTAGGACCATAAGATTCTGCATGAAAGGAGGACTAGCAGCCGAGTTGCACGGGAGAAAGTGAAAGGTGTTCATATGTAGTAAAAACCTGACAAAATCCGAACGTTTTCGTCATTTGTTATCGAATCGACCTAAAGCCAGGTCGTCACATTGGCCGCAGTTCTGTCTGGAACGGTTACATTTATCGTCTGCAGAGCTATGTCGCGTGCTGCGGTATGCAGAGACACTAAAAGCACCATAGTAGAACACAGATGAAGCTTCTAAGTTGATGTAATAGCCAGTAAGAAGTAGTACAATTCAAATTTTAGGAATCGATTATTGACTTTTTACCCTTCTTTGGTGCCTTGGACATGAGCTAGGACCTTAAGATTTTGGATTAAACTAGGACTAGCAGCCGCGATGCGCGGGAGACTGTGAAAAGTGTTCATATGTAGTAAAAACCTGAGAAATCCGTTCGTATTCGTCATTTGTTATTGAATCGACTTAAAGCCAGATCGTCACATCGGCCGCTCTTCTCTCTGAATCGGATGTACTTATTGTCTGCAAAGCTATGTCGCGTGCTGCGGTATGCGGAGACACTAAAAGCAACATAGTAGAACACAGATAAAGCTTCTAAGTTGGTGTAATAGCCAGTAAGAAGTAGTACAATTCAAGTTTTAGTTATCGATTAATGACTTTTTAACTGCCTCTGGTGCCGTGGACATGAGCTAGGACCGTAACATTTTGCATGAAAGGAGGACTAGCAGCCGCGTTGCCAGGGAGAATGTGAAAAGTTTTCATATGTAGTAAAAACCTGAGAAATCCGTCCGTTTTCGTCATTTGTTATCGAATCGACTTAAAGCAAGATCGTCATATTGGCCGCTCTTCTGTCTGAAACGGTTACATTTTTCGCCTGCAAAGCTATGTCGCGTGCTGCGGTATGCGGAGACACTAAAAGCACCATAGTAGAACACAGATGAAGCTTCTAAGTTGATGTAATAGCTAGTATGAAGTAGTACAATTCAAGTTTTTGTTATCGATTATTGACTTTTTACCCTTCTTTGGTACCTTGGACATGAGCTAGGACCATAAGATTCTGCATGAAAGGAGGACTAGCAGCCGAGTTGCACGGGAGAAAGTGAAAAGTGTTCATTTGTAATAAAAAACTGAGAAATCCGTCCGTTTTCGTCATTTGTTATCAAATCGACTTAAAGCCAGATCGTCACATTGTCCGCTCTTCTCTCTGAAACGGTTGTACTTATCGTGTGCAAAGCTATGTCGCGTGCTGCGTAAACACTAAAAGCACCATAGTAGAATACAGATGAAGCATCAAAGTTGATGTAATAGCCAGTAAGAAGTAGTAGATTTCAAGTTTTAGGTATCGATTATTGACGTTTTAGCTGGCATTGGTGCCTTGGACATGAGCCAGGACCTTAAGATTCTGCATGAAAGGAGGACTAGCAGCCGAGTTGCACGGGAGAATGTGAAAGGTGTTCATATGTAGTAAAAACCTGACAAAATCCGAACGTTTTCGTCATTTGTTATCGAATCGACCTAATGCCAGGTCGTCACATTGGCCGCAGTTCTGTCTGGAACGATTACATTTATCGTCTGCAGAGCTATGTCGCGTGCTGCGGTATGCAGAGACACTAAAAGCACCATAGTAGAACACAGATGTAGCTTCTAAGTTGATGTAATAGCCAGTAAGAAGTAGTACAATTCAAATTTTAGGAATCGATTATTGACTTTTTACCCTTCTTTGGTGCCTTGGACATGAGCTAGGACCTTAAGATTTTGGATTAAACTAGGACTAGCAGCCGCGATGCGCGGGAGACTGTGAAAAGTGTTCATATGTAGTAAAAACCTGAGAAATACGTCCGTTTTCGTCATTTGTTATTGAATCGACTTAAAGCCAGATCGTCACATCGGCCGCTCTTCTCTCTGAATCGGATGTACTTATTGTCTGCAATGCTATGTCGCGTGCTGCGGTATGCGGAGACACTAAAAGCAACATAGTAGAACACAGATAAAGCTTCTAAGTTGGTGTAATAGCCAGTAAGAAGTAGTACAATTCAAGTTTTAGTTATCGATTAATGACTTTTTAACTGCCTCTGGTGCCGTGGACATGAGCTAGGACCGTAACATTTTGCATGAAAGGAGGACTAGCAGCCGAGTAGCATGGGAGAATGTGAAAAGTGTTCATTTGTAGTAAAAACCTGAGAAATGCGTCCGTTTTTGTCATTTGTTATCGAATCGACTTAAATCCAGATCGTCACATTGGCCACTTTTCTCTCTGAAACGGTTACATTTATCGTCTGCAAAGCTATGTCGCGTGCTGCGGTATGCCGAGACACTAAAAGCACCATAGTAGAACACAGATGAAGCTCCTAAGTTGATGTAAAAGCCAGTACGAAGTAGCACAATTCAAGTTTTAGGTATCGATTATTAACTTTTTACCCTTCTTTGGTGCTTTGAACAGGAGCTAGGAACTTAAGATTTTGCATGAAAGGAGGACTAGCAGCCGCGATGCGATGGAGACTGTGAAAAGTGATCATATGTAGTAAAAACCTGAGAAATACGTCCGTTTTCGTCATTTGTTATCGAATCGACTTAAAGTCAGATCGTCACATTGGCCGCTCATCTGTCTGAAACGGTTACATTTATCGTCTGCAAAGCTATGTCGCATTCTGCGGTATGCGGAGACACTAAAAGCACCATAGTGGATCACAGATAAAGCATCTACGTTGATGTAATAGCCAGTAAGAAGTAGTACAATTCAAGTTTTAGGTATCGATTATTGACTTTTTACCCTTCTTTGGTGCCTTGGACGTGAGCTAGGTACTTAAGATTTTGCATGAAAGGAGGACTAGTAGCCGCGATGCGCGGGAGAATGTGAAAAGTGTTCATACGTAGTAAAAACCTGAGAAATCCGTCCGTTTTCGTCATTTGTTATCGAATCGACTTAAAGCCAGATCGTCACATTGGCCGCTCTTCTCTCTGAAACGGTTACATTTATCGTCTGCAAAGCTATGTCGCATGCTGCAGTATGCGGAGACACTAAAAGCACCATAGTGGATCAAAGATGAAGCATCTACGTTGATGTAATAGCCAGTAAGAAGTAGTACAATTCAAGTTTTAGGTATCGATTATTGACTTTTTAGCTGGCTTTGGTGCCTTGGACATGAGCTAGGACCTTAAGATTCTGCATGAAAGGAGGACTAGCAGCCGAGTTGCACGGGAGAATGTGAAAAGTGTTCACACGTAGTAAAAACCTGAGGAACCCGTCCATTTTCGTCATTTGTTATCGAATCGACTTAAAGCCAGATCGTCACATTGGCCGATCTTCTCTCTGAAACGGTTGTACTTATCGTCTGCAAAGCTATGTCGCGTGCTGCGGTATACGGAGACACTAAAAGCACCATAGTAGAACACAGATGAAGCTTCGTAATTGATGTAATAGCCAGTAAGAAGTAGTACAATTCAAGTTTTAGTTAACGATTATTGACTTTTTAGCTGGCTTTGGTGCCTTGGACATGAGGTAGAACCTTAAGATTCTGCATGAAAGGAGGACTAGCAGCCGAGTTGCACGGGAGAATGCGAAAAGTGTTCATATGTAGTAAAAACGTGAGAAATCAGTTACTTTTCGTCATTTGTTATCGAATCGACTTAAAGCCAGATCGTCACATTGGCCGCCCTTCTGTCTGAAACGGTTACATTTATCGTCTGCAAAGCTATGTCGCATGGTGCGGTATGCGGAGACACTAAAAGCACCATAGTGGATCACACATGAAGCATCTAAGTTGATGTAATAGCCAGTAAGAAGTAGTACAATTCAAGTTTTAGGTATCGATTATTGACTTATTTGCTGGCTTTGGTGCCTTGGACATGAGCTAGGACCTTAAGATTCTGCATTTAAGGAGGACTAGCAGCCGCGTTGCACGGGAGAATGTGAAAAGTGTTTATACGTAGTAGAAACCTGAGAAATCCGTCCGTTTTCGTAATTTATTATCGAATCGACTTAAAGCCAGACCGTCACATTGGCCGCTCTTCTCTCTGAAACGGTTACATTTATCGTCTGCAAAGCTATGTCGCGTGCTGCGGTATTTGGAGACACTAAAAGCACCATAGTAGAACACAGATGAAGCTTCTAAGATGATGTAATAGCCAGTAAGAAGTAGTACAATTCAAGTTTTAGGTATCGATTATTGACTTTTTACCCTTCTTTGGTGCCTAGGACATGAGCTAGGAACTTAAGATTTTGCGTGAAAGGAGGACTAGCAGCCGCGTTGCATGTGAGAATGTGAAAAGTGTTCGTATGTAGTAAAAACCTGAGAAATCCTTCCGTTTTCGTCATTTGTTATCGAATCGACTTAAAGCCAGATCGTCACATTGGCCGCAGTTCTGTCTGAAACGGTTACATTTATCGTCTGCAAAGCTATGTCGCGTGCTGCGGTATGCAGAGACACTAAAAGTACCATAGTAGAACACAGACGAAGCTTCTAAGTTGATGTAATAGCTAGTATGAAGTAGTACAATTCAAGTTTTTGTTATCGTTTATTGACTTTTTACCCTTCTTTTTTACCTTGGGCATGAGCTAGGACCTTAAGATTCTGCATGAAAGGAGGACTAGCAGCCGCGTTGCACGGGAGAAAGTGAAAAGTGTTGGTATGTAGTAATAACCTGAGAAATCCGTCCGTTTTCGTCATTTGTTATCGAATCGACTTAAAGCCAGATCGTCACATTGGCCGCTTTTCGCTCTGAAACGGTTACATTTATCGTCTGCAAAGCTATGTCACGTGCTGCGGTATGTGGAGACACTAAAAGCACCATAGTAGAACACAGATGAAGCTTCTAAGCTGATGTAAAAGCCAGTAAGGAGTAGTACAATTCTATTTTTAGGTATCGATTATTAACTTTTTACCCTTCTTTGGTGCTTTGAACAGGAGCTAGGAACTTAAGATTTTGTATGAAAGGAGGACTAGCAGTAGCGTTGCACTGAAGAATGTGAAAAGTGTTCATATGTTATATAAAGCTGAGAAATCCGTCCGTATTCGTCATTTGTTATCGAATCGACTTAAAGCCAGATCGTCACATTGGCCGCGCTTCTCTCTGAAACGGTTGTACTTATCGTCTGCAAAGCTATGTCGCGTGCTGCGGTATGCGTAGACACTAAAAGCACCATAGTAGAACACAGATGAAGCTTCTAAGTTGACGTAATAGCCAGTAAGAAGTAGTACAATTCAAGTTTCAGTTATCGATTATTGACTTTTTAGCTGGCTTTGGTGCCTTGGACATGAGCTAGGACCTTAACATTTTGCATGAAAAGAGGACTAGCAGCCGCGTTGCCAGGGAGAATGTGAAAAGTTTTCATATGTAGTAAAAACCTGAGAAATCCGGCCGTTTTCGTCATTTGTTATCGAATCGACTTAAAGCAAGATCGTCACATTGGCCGCTCTTCTGTCTGAAACGGTTACATTTTTCGCCTGCAAAGCTATGTCGCGTGCTGCGGTATGCGGAGACACTAAAAGCACCATAGTAGAACACAGATGAAGCTTCTAAGTTGATGTAATAGCTAGTATGAAGTAGTACAATTCAAGTTTTTGTTATCGATTATTGACTTTTTACCCTTCTTTGGTACCTTGGACATGAGCTAGGACCATAAGATTCTGCATGAAAGGAGGACTAGCAGCCGAGTTGCACGGGAGAAAGTGAAAAGTGTTCATTTGTAATAAAAAACTGAGAAATCCGTCCGTTTTCGTCATTTGTTATCAAATCGACTTAAAGCCAGATCGTCACATTGTCCGCTCTTCTCTCTGAAACGGTTGTACTTATCGTGTGCAAAGCTATGTCGCGTGCTGCGTAAACACTAAAAGCACCATAGTAGAATACAGATGAAGCATCAAAGTTGATGTAATAGCCAGTAAGAAGTAGTAGATTTCAAGTTTTAGGTATCGATTATTGACGTTTTAGCTGGCATTGGTGCCTTGGACATGAGCCAGGACCTTAAGATTCTGCATGAAAGGAGGACTAGCAGCCGAGTTGCACGGGAGAATGTGAAAGGTGTTCATATGTAGTAAAAACCTGACAAAATCCGAACGTTTTGGTCATTTGTTATCGAATCGACCTAATGCCAGGTCGTCACATTGGCCGCAGTTCTGTCTGGAACGGTTACATTTATCGTCTGCAGAGCTATGTCGCGTGCTGCGGTATGCAGAGACACTAAAAGCACCATAGTAGAACACAGATGTAGCTTCTAAGTTGATGTAATAGCCAGTAAGAAGTAGTACAATTCAAATTTTAGGAATCGATTATTGACTTTTTACCCTTCTTTGGTGCCTTGGACATGAGCTAGGACCTTAAGATTTTGGATTAAACTAGGACTAGCAGCCGCGATGCGCGGGAGACTGTGAAAAGTGTTCATATGTAGTAAAAACCTGAGAAATACGTCCGTTTTCGTCATTTGTTATCGAATCGACGTAAAGCCATATCGTCACATTGGCCGCTCTTCTATCTGAAACGGTTACATTTATCGTCTGCAAAGCTATGTCGCATGCTGCGGTATGCGTAGACACTAAAAGTACCATAGTGGATCACAGATGAAGCATCTAAGTTGATGTAATAGCCAGTAAGAAGTAGTACAATTGAAGTTTTAGGTATCAAATATTGTCTTTTTAGCTGGCTTTGGTGCCTTGGACATGAGCTAGGACCTTAAGATTGGGGATTAAACTAGGACTAGCAGCCGCGATGCGCGGGAGAATGTGAAAAGTGTTCGTATGTAGTTAAACCTGAGAAATCCGTTCGTATTCGTCATTTGTTATTGAATCGACTTAAAGCCAGATCGTCACATCGGCCGCTCTTCTCTCTGAATCGGATGTACTTATTGTCTGCAAAGCTATGTCGCGTGCTGCGGTATGCGGAGACACTAAAAGCAACATAGTAGAACACAGATAAAGCTTCTAAGTTGGTGTAATAGCCAGTAAGAAGTAGTACAATTCAAGTTTTAGTTATCGATTAATGACTTTTTAACTGCCTCTGGTGCCGTGGACATGAGCTAGGACCGTAACATTTTGCATGAAAGGAGGACTAGCAGCCGCGTAGCATGGGAGAATGTGAAAAGTGTTCATTTGTAGTAAAAACCTGAGAAATGCGTCCGTTTTCGTCATTTGTTATCGAATCGACTTAAATCCAGATCGTCACATTGGCCACTTTTCTCTCTGAAACGGTTACATTTATCGTCTGCAAAGCTATGTCGCGTGCTGCGGTATGCCGAGACACTAAAAGCACCATAGTAGAACACAGATGAAGCTCCTAAGTTGATGTAAAAGCCAGTACGAAGTAGCACAATTCAAGTTTTAGGTATCGATTATTAACTTTTTACCCTTCTTTGGTGCTTTGAACAGGAGCTAGGAACTTAAGATTTTGCATGAAAGGAGGACTAGCAGCCGCGATGAGATGGAGACTGTGAAAAGTGATCATATGTAGTAAAAACCTGAGAAATACGTCCGTTTTCGTCATTTGTTATCGAATCGACTTAAAGTCAGATCGTCACATTGGCCGCTCATCTGTCTGAAACGGTTACATTTATCGTCTGCAAAGCTATGTCGCATTCTGCGGTATGCGGAGACACTAAAAGCACCATAGTGGATCACAGATAAAGCATCTACGTTGATGTAATAGCCAGTAAGAAGTAGTACAATTCAAGTTTTAGGTATCGATTATTGACTTTTTACCCTTCTTTGGTGCCTTGGACGTGAGCTAGGTACTTAAGATTTTGCATGAAAGGAGGACTAGTAGCCGCGATGCGCGGGAGAATGTGAAAAGTGTTCATACGTAGTAAAAACCTGAGAAATCCGTCCGTTTTCGTCATTTGTTATCGAATCGACTTAAAGCCAGATCGTCACATTGGCCGCTCTTCTCTCTGAAACGGTTACATTTATCGTCTGCAAAGCTATGTCGCATGCTGCAGTATGCGGAGACACTAAAAGCACCATAGTGGATCAAAGATGAAGCATCTACGTTGATGTAATAGCCAGTAAGAAGTAGTACAATTCAAGTTTTAGGTATCGATTATTGACTTTTTAGCTGGCTTTGGTGCCTTGGACATGAGCTAGGACCTTAAGATTCTGCATGAAAGGAGGACTAGCAGCCGAGTTGCACGGGAGAATGTGAAAAGTGTTCACACGTAGTAAAAACCTGAGGAACCCGTCCATTTTCGTCATTTATTATCGAATCGACTTAAAGCCAGATCGTCACATTGGCCGATCTTCTCTCTGAAACGGTTGTACTTATCGTCTGCAAAGCTATGTCGCGTGCTGCGGTATACGGAGACACTAAAAGCACCATAGTAGAACACAGATGAAGCTTCGTAATTGATGTAATAGCCAGTAAGAAGTAGTACAATTCAAGTTTTAGTTAACGATTATTGACTTTTTAGCTGGCTTTGGTGCCTTGGACATGAGGTAGAACCTTAAGATTCTGCATGAAAGGAGGACTAGCAGCCGAGTTGCACGGGAGAATGCGAAAAGTGTTCATATGTAGTAAAAACGTGAGAAATCAGTTACTTTTCGTCATTTGTTATCGAATCGACTTAAAGCCAGATCGTCACATTGGCCGCCCTTCTGTCTGAAACGGTTACATTTATCGTCTGCAAAGCTATGTCGCATGGTGCGGTATGCGGAGACACTAAAAGCACCATAGTGGATCACAGATGAAGCATCTAAGTTGATGTAATAGCCAGTAAGAAGTAGTACAATTCAAGTTTTAGGTATCGATTATTGACTTATTTGCTGGCTTTGGTGCCTTGGACATGAGCTAGGACCTTAAGATTCTGCATTTAAGGAGGACTAGCAGCCGCGTTGCACGGGAGAATGTGAAAAGTGTTTATACGTAGTAGAAACCTGAGAAATCCGTCCGTTTTCGTAATTTATTATCGAATCGACTTAAAGCCAGACCGTCACATTGGTCGCTCTTCTCTCTGAAACGGTTACATTTATCGTCTGCAAAGCTATGTCGCGTGCTGCGGTATTTGGAGACACTAAAAGCACCATAGTAGAACACAGATGAAGCTTCTAAGATGATGTAATAGCCAGTAAGAAGTAGTACATTTCAAATTTAGGTATCGATTATTGACTTTTTAGCTGGCTTTGGTGATTTGGACATGAGCTAGGACCTTAAGATTCTGCATGAAAGGAGGACAAGCAGCCGAGTTGCATGGGAGAATGTGAAAATTGTTCATATGTAGTAAATACCTGAGAAATTCGTCCGTTTTCGTCATTTGTTATCGAATCGACTTAAAGCCAGATCGTCACATTGGCCGCTCTTCTCTCTGAAACGGTTGTACTTATCGTTTGCAAAGCTATGGCGCGTGCTGCGGTATGCGGAAACACAAAAGGCACCATAGTGGACACACAGATGAAGCTTCTAAGTTGATGTAATAGCCAGTAAGAAGTAGTACAATTCAAGTTTTAGGTATGGATTATTGACTTTTTAGCTATCTTTGGTGCCTTGGACATGAGCTAGGATCTTAAGATTTTGCATGAAAGGAGGACTAGCAGCCGCGTTGCATGGGAGAATGTGAAAAGTGTTCATATGTAGTAAAAACCTGAGAAATCCGTCCGTTTTCCTAATTTGTTATGGAATCGACTTAAAGCCAGATCGTCACATTGGCCGCGCTTCTCTCTGAAACGGTTGTACTTATCGTCTGCAAAGCTATGTCGCGTGCTGCGGTATGCAGAGACACTAAAAGCACCATAGTAGAACACAGATGAAGCTTCTAAGTTGATGTAATAGCCAGTAAGAAGTAGTACAATTCAAGATTTACGTATCGATTATTGTCTTTTTTGCTGGCTTTGGTGCCTTGGACATGAGCTAGGACCTTAAGATTCTGCATGAAAGGAGGACTAGCAGCCGAGTTGTATGGGACAACGTGAAAAGTGTTCATATGTAGTAAAAACCTGAGAAATCCGTCCGTTTTCGTCATTTGTTATCGAATCGACTTGAAGCAAGATCGTCACATTGGCCGCTCTTCTCTCTGAAACGGTTGTACTTATCGTCTGCAAAGCTATGTCGCGTGCTGCGGTATGCGGAGACACTAAAAGCACCATAGTGGATTACAGATGAAGCATCTAAGTTGATGTAATAGCCAGTAAGAAGTAGTACAATTCAAGTTTTAGGTATCGATTATTGACTTTTTACCCTTCTTTGGTGCCTTGGACATGAGTTAGGTACTTAAGATTTTGCATGAAAGGAGGACTAGTAGCCGCGATGCGCGGGAGAATGTGAAAAGTGTTCATACGTAGTAAAAACCTGAGAAATCCGTCCGTTTTCGTCATTTGTTATCGAATAGACTTAAAGCAGTGCGTCACATTGGCCGCTCTTCTCTCTGAAACGGTTGTACTTATCGTCTGCAAAGCTATGTCGCGTGCTGCGGTATGCGGAGACACTAAAAGCACCATAGTAGAACACAGATTAAGATTCTAAGTTGATGTAATAGCCAGTAAGAAGCAGTACAATTCAAGTTTTAGGTATCGATTATTGACTTTTTAGCTGGCTTTTGTGCCTTGGACATGAGCTAGGACCTTATGATTCTGCATGAAAAGAGGACTAGCAGCCGAGATGCATGGGAGAATGTGAATAGTGGTCATATGTAGTAAAAAAATGAGAAATCCGTCCGTTTTCGTCATTTGTTATCGAATCGCCTTAAAGCCAGATCGTCACATTGGCCACTCTTCTCTCTGAAACGGTTGTACTTATCGTCTGCAAAGCTATGTCGCGTGCTGCAGTATGCGGAGACACTAAAAGCACCATAGTAGAACAGAGATGAAGCTTCTAAGTTGATGTGATAGCCAGTGAGAAGTAGTACAATTCAAGTTTAAGGTATCGATTATTGACATTTTAGCTGGCTTTGGTTCTTTGGACATGAGCTAGGACCTTAAGTTTCTGCATGAAAGGAGGACTAGCAGCCGAGTAGCATGGGAGAATGTGAAAAGTGTTCATATGTTGTAAAAACCTGAGAAATCCGTCCGTTTCCGTCATTTGTTATCGAATCGACTTAAAGCCAGATCGTCACATTGGCCGCTCTTCTCTCTGAAACGGTTGTACTTATCGCCTGAAAGCTATGTCGCGTGCTGCGGTATGCGGAGACACTAAAATCACCATAGTAGAACACAGATGAAGCTTCTAATTTGATGTAATAGCCAGTAAGGAGTAGTACTATTCAAGTTTTAGGTATCGAATATTGACTTTTTAGCTGGCTTTGATGCCTTGGACATGAGCTAGGACCTTAAGATTCTGCAAGAAAGGAGGACTAGCAGCCGAGTTGAATGGGAGAATGTGAAAAGTGTTCATATGTAGTAAAAACCAGAGAAATCCGCCCGTTTTCGCCATTGTTAGCGAATGGACTTAAAGCCAGATCGTCACATTGGCCGCTCTTCTCTCTGAAACGGTTGTACTTATCGTCTGCAAAGCTATGTCGCGTGCTGCGGTATGCGGAGACACTAAAAGCACCATAGTAGAACACAGATGAAGCTTCAAAGTTGATGTAATAGCCAGTAAGAAGTAGTACAATTCAAGACTTAGGTATCGATTATTGGCTTTTTTGCTGGCTTTGGTGCCTTGGACATGAGCTAGGACCTTACGATTGTGCATGAAAGGAGGACTAGCAGCCGAGTTGCACGGGAGTATGTGAAAAGTGTTCATATGTAGTAAAAACCTGAGAAATCCGTCCATTTTCGTCATTTGTTATCGAATCGACTTAAAGCCAGATCGTCACATTGCCCGCTCTTCTCTCTGAAACGGTTGTACTTATCGTCTGCAAAGCTATGTCGCGTGCTGCGGTATGCGGAGACACTAAAAGCACCATAGTAGAACAGAGATGAAGCTTCTAAGTTGATGTAATAGCCAGTAAGGAGTAGTACAATTCAAGTTTTAGGTATCGAATATTGAATTTTTAGCTGGCTTTGGTGCCTTGGACATGAGCTAGGACCTTAAGATTCTGCATGAAAGGAGGACTAGCAGCCGAGTTGCGTGGGAGAATGTGAAAAGTGTTCATATGTAGTAAAAACCTGAGAAATCCGTCCGTTTTCCTAATTTGTTATGGAATCGACTTAAAGCCAGATCGTCACATTGGCCGCGCTTCTCTCTGAAACGGTTGTACTTATCGTCTGCAAAGCTATGTCGCGTGCTGCGGTATGCAGAGACACTAAAAGCACCATAGTAGAACACAGATGAAGCTTCTAAGTTGATGTAATAGCCAGTAAGAAGTAGTACAATTCAAGATTTACGTATCGGTTATTGTCTTTTTTGCTGGCTTTGGTGCCTTGGACATGAGCTAGGACCTTAAGATTCTGCATGAAAGGAGGACTAGCAGCCGAGTTGTATGGGACAACGTGAAAAGTGTTCATATGTAGTAAAAACCTGAGAAATCCGTCCGTTTTCGTCATTTGTTATCGAATCGACTTGAAGCAAGATCGTCACATTGGCCGCTCTTCTCTCTGAAACGGTTGTACTTATCGTCTGCAAAGCTATGTCGCGTGCTGCGGTATGCGGAGACACTAAAAGCACCATAGTGGATTACAGATGAAGCATCTAAGTTGATGTAATAGCCAGTAAGAAGTAGTACAATTCAAGTTTTAGGTATCGATTATTGACTTTTTACCCTTCTTTGGTGCCTTGGACATGAGTTAGGTACTTAAGATTTTGCATGAAAGGAGGACTAGTAGCCGCGATGCGCGGGGGAATGTGAAAAGTGTTCATACGTAGTAAAAACCTGAGAAATCCGTCCGTTTTCGTCATTTGTTATCGAATAGACTTAAAGCCAGATCGTCACATTGGCCGATCTTCTCTCTGAAACGGTTGTACTTATCGTCTGCAAAGCTATGTCGCGTGCTGCGGTATACGGAGACACTAAATGCACCATAGTAGAACACAGATGAAGCTTCTATGTTGATGTAATAGCCAGTAAGAAGTAGTACAATTCAAATTTTAGTTATCGATTATTGACTTTTTAGCTGGCTTTGGTGCCTTGGACATGAGGTAAGACCTTAAGATTCTGCATGAAAGGACGACTAGCAGCCGAGTTGCACGGGAGAATGTGAAAAGTGTTCATATGTAGTAAAAACGTGAGAAATCCGTTACTTTTCGTCATTTGTTATTGAATCGACTTAAAGCCAGATCGTCACATTGGCCGCCCTTCTGTCTGAAACGGTTACATTTATCGTCTGCAAAGCTATGTCGCATGGTGCGGTATGCGGAGACACTAAAAGCACCATAGTAGAACACAGATGAAGCTTCTAATTTGATGTAATAGCCAGTAAGAAGTAGTACAATTCAAGGTTTAGGTATCGATTATTGACTTTTTAGCTGGCTTTGGTGACTTGGACATGAGCTAGGACCTTACGATTCTGCATGAAAGGAGGACTAGCTGCCGAGTTGCAAGGGAGAATGTGAAAAGTGTTCATATGTAGTAAAAACCTGAGAAATCCGTCCGTTTTCGTAATTTGTTATGGAATCGACTTAAAGCCAGATCGTCACATTGGCCGCGCTTCTCTCTGAAACGGTTGTACTTATCGTCTGCAAAGCTATGTCGCGTGCTGCGGTATGCGTAGACACTAAAAGCACCATAGTAGAACACAGATGAAGCTTCTAAGTTGATGTAATAGCCAGTAAGAAGTAGTACAATTCAAGATTTAGGTATCGATTATTGACTTTTTTGCTGACTTTGGTGCCTTGGACATGAGCTACGACCTTAAGATTCTGCATGAAAGGAGGACTAGCAGCCGCGTTGCACGGGAGTATGTAAAGAGTGTTCATATGTAGTAAAAACCTGAGAAATCCGTCCGTTTTCGTCATTTGTTATCGAATCGACTTGAAGCAAGATCGTCACATTGGCCGCTCTTCTATTTGAAACGGTTGTACTTATCGTCTGCAAAGCTATGTCGCGTGCTGCGGTATGCGGAGACACTAAAAGCACCATAGTAGAACACAGATGAAGCTTCTAAGTTGATGTAATAGCCAGTAAGAAGTAGTACAATTCAAGTTTTAGGTATCGATTATTGACTTTTTATCTGGCTTTTGTGCCTTGGACATGAGTTAGGACCTTAACATTCTGCATGAAAGGAGGACTAGCAGCCGCGTTGCACGGGAGTATGTGAAAAGAGTTCATATGTAGTAAAAACCTGAGATATCCGTCCATTTTCGTCATTTGTTATCGAATCGACTTATAGCCTGATCGTCACATTGGCCCCTCTTCTCTCTGAAACGGTTGTACTTATCGTCTGCAAAGCTATGTCGCGTGCTGCGGTATGCGAAGACACTAAAATCACCATAGTGGAACACAGATGAAGCTTCTAAGTTGATGTAATAGCCAGTAAGAAGTAGTACAATTCAAGTTCTAGCTATCGATTATTGACTTTTTAGATGGCTTTGGTGCCTTGGACATGAGCTATGTCCTTAAGACTCTGCACGAAAGGAGGACTAGCAGCCGAGTTGAATGGGAGAATGTGAAAAGTGTTCATATGTAGTAAATACCTGAGAAATGCGTTCGTTTTCGTCATTTGTTACCGAATCGACTTAAAGCCAGATCGTCACATTGGCCGCTCTTCTCTATGAAACGGTTGTACTTATCGTTTGCAAAGCTATGTCGCGTGCTGCGGTATTCCGAGACACAAAAAGCACCATAGTGGACACACAGATGAAGCTTCTAAGTTGATGTAATAGCCAGTAAGGAGTAGTTCAATTCAAGTTTTAGGTATCGAATATTGACTTTTTAGCAGGCTTTGGTGCCTTGGACATGGGCTAGGACCTTAAGATTCTGCATGAAAGGAGGACTAGCAGCCGAGTTGCACGGGAGGATGCGAAAAGTGTTCATATGTAGTAAAAACCTGAGAAATCCGTCCGTTTTCGTAATTTATTATCGAATCGACTTAAAGCAGTGCGTCACATTGGCCGCTCTTCTCTCTGAAACGGTTGTACTTATCGTCTGCAAAGCTATGTCGCGTGCTGCGGTATGCGGAGACACTAAAAGCACCATAGTAGAACACAGATTAAGATTCTAAGTTGATGTAATAGCCAGTAAGAAGCAGTACAATTCAAGTTTTAGGTATCGATTATTGACTTTTTAGCTGGCTTTTGTGCCTTGGACATGAGCTAGGACCTTATGATTCTGCATGAAAAGAGGACTAGCAGCCGAGATGCATGGGAGAATGTGAATAGTGGTCATATGTAGTAAAAAAATGAGAAATCCGTCCGTTTTCGTCATTTGTTATCGAATCGCCTTAAAGCCAGATCGTCACATTGGCCACTCTTCTCTCTGAAACGGTTGTACTTATCGTCTGCAAAGCTATGTCGCGTGCTGCAGTATGCGGAGACACTAAAAGCACCATAGTAGAACAGAGATGAAGCTTCTAAGTTGATGTGATAGCCAGTGAGAAGTAGTACAATTCAAGTTTAAGGTATCGATTATTGACATTTTAGCTGGCTTTGGTTCTTTGGACATGAGCTAGGACCTTAAGTTTCTGCATGAAAGGAGGACTAGCAGCCGAGTAGCATGGGAGAATGTGAAAAGTGTTCATATGTTGTAAAAACCTGAGAAATCCGTCCGTTTCCGTCATTTGTTATCGAATCGACTTAAAGCCAGATCGTCACATTGGCCGCTCTTCTCTCTGAAACGGTTGTACTTATCGCCTGAAAGCTATGTCGCGTGCTGCGGTATGCGGAGACACTAAAATCACCATAGTAGAACACAGATGAAGCTTCTAATTTGATGTAATAGCCAGTAAGGAGTAGTACTATTCAAGTTTTAGGTATCGAATATTGACTTTTTAGCTGGCTTTGATGCCTTGGACATGAGCTAGGACCTTAAGATTCTGCAAGAAAGGAGGACTAGCAGCCGAGTTGAATGGGAGAATGTGAAAAGTGTTCATATGTAGTAAAAACCAGAGAAATCCGCCCGTTTTCGCCATTGTTAGCGAATGGACTTAAAGCCAGATCGTCACATTGGCCGCTCTTCTCTCTGAAACGGTTGTACTTATCGTCTGCAAAGCTATGTCACGTGCTGCGGTATGCGGAGACACTAAAAGCACCATAGTAGAACACAGATGAAGCTTCAAAGTTGATGTAATAGCCAGTAAGAAGTAGTACAATTCAAGACTTAGGTATCGATTATTGGCTTTTTTGCTGGCTTTGGTGCCTTGGACATGAGCTAGGACCTTACGATTGTGCATGAAAGGAGGACTAGCAGCCGAGTTGCACGGGAGTATGTGAAAAGTGTTCATATGTAGTAAAAACCTGAGAAATCCGTCCATTTTCGTCATTTGTTATCGAATCGACTTAAAGCCAGATCGTCACATTGCCCGCTCTTCTCTCTGAAACGGTTGTACTTATCGTCTGCAAAGCTATGTCGCGTGCTGCGGTATGCGGAGACACTAAAAGCACCATAGTAGAACAGAGATGAAGCTTCTAAGTTGATGTAATAGCCAGTAAGGAGTAGTACAATTCAAGTTTTAGGTATCGAATATTGAATTTTTAGCTGGCTTTGGTGCCTTGGACATGAGCTAGGACCTTAAGATTCTGCATGAAAGGAGGACTAGCAGCCGAGTTGCATGGGAGAATGTGAAAAGTGTTCATATGTAGTAAAAACCTGAAAAATCCGTCCGTTTTCGTCATTTGTTATCGAATGGACTTGAAGCCAGATCGTCACATTGGCCGCTCTTCTCTCTGAAACGGTTGTACTTATCGTTTGCAAAGCTATGTCGCGTGCTGCGGTATGCTGAGACACGAAAAGCACCATAGTGGAGACACAGATGAAGCTTCTAAGTTGATGTAATAGCAAGTAAGAAGTAGTACAATTCAAGTTTTAGGTATGGATTACTGACTTTTTAGCTATCTTTGGTGCCTTGGAAATGAGATAGGACATTAAGATTCTGCATGAAAGGAGGACTAGGAGCCGCGTTTCATGGGAGTATGTGACAAGTGTTCATATGTAGTAAAAACCTGAGAAATCCGTCCGTTTTCGTCATTTGTTATCGAATAGACTTAAAGCCAGATCGTCACATTGGCCGCTCTTCTCTCTGAAACGGTTGTACTTAACGTCTGCAAAGCTATGTCGCGTGCTGCGGTATGCAGAGACACTAAAAGCACCATACTAGAACACAGACGAAGCTTCTAAGTTGATGTAATAGCCAGTAAGAAGTAGTACAATTCAAGTTTTAGGTTTCGATTATTGACTTTTATTGGCTTTGGTGACTTGGACATGAGCTAGGATCTTAAGATTCTGCATGAAAGGAGGACTACCAGCCGAGTTGCATGGGAGGATCTGAAAAGTTTTCATATGTAGTAAAAACCTGAGAAATCCGTCCGTTTTCGTAATTTGTTATGGAATTGACTTTAAGCCAGATCGTCACATTGGCCGCTCTTCTCTCTGAAACGGTTGTACTTATCGTCTGCAAAGCTATGTCGCGTGCTGCGGTATGCGTAGACACTAAAAGCACCATAGTAGAACACAGATGAAGCTTCTAAGTTGATGTAATAGCCAGTAAGAAGTAGTACAATTCAAGATTTACGTATCGATTATTGACTTTTTTGCTGGCTTTGGTGCCTTGGACATGAGCTAGGACCTTATGATTCTGCATGAAAGGAGGACTAGCAGCCGAGTTGTATGGGACAATGTGAAAAGTGTTCATATGTAGTAAAAACCTGAGAAATCCGTCCGTTTTCGTCATTTGTTATCGAATCGACTTGAAGCCAGATCGTCACATTGGCCGCTCTTCTCTCTGAAACAGTTGTACTTATCGTCTGCAAAGCTATGTCGCGTGCTGCGGTATGCGGAGACACTAAAAGCACCATAGTAGAACACAGATGAAGCTTCTAAGTTGATGTAATAGCCAGTAAGAAGTAGTACAATTCAAGTTTTAGGTATCGATAATTGACGTTTTAGCTGGCTTTGGTGCCTTGGCCATGACCTAGGACCTTAAGATTCTGCATGAAAGGAGGAATAGCAGCCGAGTTGCATGGGAGAATGTGAAAAGAGTTCATATGTAGTAAAAACCTGAGAAATCCGTCCGTTTTCGTCATTTGTTATCGAATCGACTTAAAGCCAGATCGTCACATTGGCCGCTCTTCTCTCTGAAACGGTTGTACTTATCGTCTGCAAAGCTATGTCGTGTGCTGCGGTATGCGGAGACACTAAAAGCACCATAGTAGAACACAGATGAAACTTCAAAGATGATGTAATAGCCAGTAAGAAGTAGTACAATTCAAGTTTTAGGTATCGATTATTGACTTTTTAGCTGGCTTTGGTGCCTTGGACATGAGCTAGGACCTTAAGATTCTGCATGAAAGGAAGACTAGCAGCCGCGTTGCATGGGAGTATGTGAAAAGTGTTCATATGTAGTAAATACCTGAGAAATCCGTCCATTTTCGTCATTTGTTATCGAATCGACTTATAGCCAGATCGTTACATGGGCCCCTCTTCTCTCTGAAACGGTTGTACTTATCGACTGCAAAGCTATGTCGCGTGCTGCGGTATGCGGAGACACTAAAATCACCATAGTGGAACACAGATGAAGCTTCTAAGTTGATGTAATAGCCAGTAAGAAGTAGTACAATTCAACTCTTAGGTTTCGATTATTGACTTTTTAGCTGACTTTGGTGCCTTGGACATGAGCTATGTCCTTAAGATTCTGCATGAAACGAGGACTAGCAGCCGAGTTGAAAGGGAGAATGTGAAAAGTGTTCATATGTAGTAAAAACCTGAGAAATCCGTCCGTTTTCGTCATTTGTTATCGAATCAACTTGAAGCCAGATCGTCACATTGCCCGCTCTTCTCTCTGAAACGGTTGTACTTATCGTCTGCAAAGCTATGTCGCCTTCTGCGGTATGCGGAGACACTAAACGCACCATAGTAGAACACAGATGAAGCTTCTAAGTTGATGTAATAGCCAGTAAGGAGTAGTACAATTCAAGTTTTAGGTATCGAATATTGACTTTTTAGCTGGCTTTGGTGCCTTGGTCATGAGCAAGGACCTTAAGATTCTGCATGAAAGGAGGACTAGCAGCCGAGTTGCACGGGAGTATGTGAAAAGTGTTCATATGTAGTAAAAACCTGAGAAATCCGTCCATTTTCGTCATTTGTTATCGAATCGACTTAAAGCCAGATCGTCACATTGGCCGCTCTTCTCTCTGAAACGGTTGTACTTATCGTCTGCAAAGCTATGTCGCGTGCTGCGGTATGCGGAGACACTAAAAGCACCATAGTAGAACACAGATGAAGCTTCTAAGTTTATGTAATAGCCAGTAAGGAGTAGTACAATTCAAGTTTTAGGTATCGAATATTGAATTTTTAGCTGGCTTTGGTGCCTTGGACATGAGCTAGGACCTTAAGATTCTGCATGAAAGGAGGACTAGCAGCCGAGTTGCATGGGAGAATGTGAAAAGTGTACATATGTAGTAAAAACCTGAAAAATCCGTCCGTTTTCGTCATTTGTTATCGAATGGACTTGAAGCCAGATCGTCACATTGGCCGCTTCTCTCTCTGAAACGGTTGTACATATCGTTTGCAAAGCTATTTCGCGTGCTGCGGTATGCGGAGACACGAAAAGCACCATAGTGGACACACAGATGAAGCTTCTGAGTTGATGTTATAGCAAGTAAGAAGTAGTACAATTCAAGTTTAAGTATGGATTATAGACTTTTTAGCTATCTTTGGTGCCTTGGAAATGAGATATTACATTAAGATTCTGCATGAAAGGAGGACTAGGAGCCGCGTTTCATGGGAGTATGTGACAAATGTTCATATGTAGTAAAAACCTGAGAAATCCGTCCATTTTCGTCATTTGTTATCGAATCGACTTAAAGCCAGATCGTCACATTGGCCGCTCTTCTCTCTGAAACGGTTGTACTTATCGTCTGCAAAGCTATGTCGTGTGCTGCGGTATGCGGAGACACTAAAAGCACCATAGTAGAACACAGATGAAACTTCAAAGTTGATGTAATAGCCAGTAAGAAGTAGTACAATTCAAGTATTAGGTATCGATTATTGACTTTTTAGCTAGCTTTGGTGCCTTGGACATGAGCTAGGACCTTAAGATTCTGCATGAAAGGAGGACTAGCAGCCGAGTTGCATGGGAGAATGTGAAAAGTGTACATATGTAGTAAAAACCTGAAAAATCCGTCCGTTTTCGTCATTTGTTATCGAATGGACTTGAAGCCAGATCGTCACATTGGCCGCTTCTCTCTCTGAAACGGTTGTACATATCGTTTGCAAAGCTATGTCGCGTGCTGCGGTATGCGGAGACACTAAAAGCACCATAGTAGAACACAGATTAAGCTTCTAAGTTGATGTAATAGCCAGTAAGAAGCAGTACAATTCAAGTTTTAGGTATCGATTATTGACTTTTTAGCTGGCTTTTGTGCCTTGGCCATGAGCTAGGACCTTAAGATTCTGCATGAAAGGAGGACTAGCAGCCGAGTTGCATGGGAGAATGTGAAAAGTGTTCATATGTAGTAAAAACCTGAGAAATCCGTCCGTTTTCGTCATTTGTTATCGAATCGACTTAAAGCCAGATCGTCACATTGGCCGCTCTTCTCTCTGAAACGGTTGTACTTATCGTCTGCAAAGCTATGTCGTGTGCTGCGGTATGCGGAGACACTAAAAGCACCATAGTAGAACACAGATGAAACTTCAAAGTTGATGTAATAGCCAGTAAGAAGTAGTACAATTCAAGTATTAGGTATCGATAATTGAGGTTTTAGCTGGCTTTGGTGCCTTGGCCATGAGCTAGGACCTTAAGATTCTGCATGAAAGGAGGACTAGCAGCCGAGTTGCATGGGAGAATGTGAAAAGTGTTCATATGTAGTAAAAACCTGAGAAATCCGTCCGTTTTCGTCATTTGTTATCGAATCGACTTAAAGCCAGATCGTCACATTGGCCGCTCTTCTCTCTGAAACGGTTGTACTTATCGTCTGCAAAGCTATGTCGCGTGCTGCGGTATGCGGAGACAATAAAAGCACCATAGTAGAACACAGATTAAGCTTCTAAGTTGATGTAATAGCCAGTAAGAAGCAGTACAATTCAAGTTTTAGGTATCGATTATTGACTTTTTAGCTGGCTTTTGTGCCTTGGACATGAGCTAGGACCTTATGATTCTGCATGAAAAGAGGACTAGCAGCCGAGATGCATGGGAGAATGTGAATAGTGGTCATATGTAGTAAAAAAATGAGAAATCCGTCCGTTTTCGTCATTTGTTATCGAATCGCCTTAAAGCCAGATCGTCACATTGGCCGCTCTTCTCTCTGAAACGGTTGTACTGATCGTCTGCAAAGCTATGTCGCGTGCTGCAGTATGCGGAGACACTAAAAGCACCATAGTAGAACAGAGATGAAGCTTCTAAGTTGATGTGATAGCCAGTGAGAAGTAGTACAATTCAAGTTTAAGGTATCGATTATTGACATTTCAGCTGGCTTTGGTTCTTTGGACATGAGCTAGGACCTTAAGTTTCTGCATGAAAGGAGGACTAGCAGCCGAGTAGCATGGGAGAATGTGAAAAGTGTTCATATGTTGTAAAAACCTGAGAAATCCGTCCGTTTCCGTCATTTGTTATCGAATCGACTTAAAGCCAGATCGTCACATTGGCCGCTCTTCTCTCTGAAACGGTTGTACTTATCGCCTGAAAGCTATGTCGCGTGCTGCGGTATGCGGAGACACTAAAATCACCATAGTAGAACACAGATGAAGCTTCTAATTTGATGTAATAGCCAGTAAGGAGTAGTACTATTCAAGTATTAGGTATCGAATATTGACTTTTTAGCTGGCTTTGATGCCTTGGACATGAGCTAGGACCTTAAGATTCTGCATGAAAGGAGGACTAGCAGCCGAGTTGCATGGGAGAATGTGAAAAGTGTTCATATGTAGTAAAAACCTGAGAAATCCGTCCGTTTTCGTCATTTGTTATCGAATCGACTTAAAGCCAGATCGTCACATTGGCCGCTCTTCTCTCTGAAACGGTTGTACTTATCGTCTGCAAAGCTATGTCGTGTGCTGCGGTATGCGGAGACACTAAAAGCACCATAGTAGAACACAGATGAAACTTCAAAGTTGATGTAATAGCCAGTAAGAAGTAGTACAATTCAAGTATTAGGTATCGATAATTGACGTTTTAGCTGGCTTTGGTGCCTTGGCCATGAGCTAGGACCTTAAGATTCTGCATGAAAGGAGGACTAGCAGCCGAGTTGCATGGGACAATGTGAAAAGTGTTCATATGTAGTAAAAACCTGAGAAATCCGTCCGTTTTCGTCATTTGTTATCGAATAGACTTAAAGCCATATCGTCACATTGGCCGCTCTTCTCTCTGAAACGGTTGTTCTTATCGTCTGCAAAGCTATGTCGCGTGCTGCGGTATGCGGAGACACTAAAAGCACCATAGTAGAACACAGATTAAGCTTCTAAGTTGATGTAATAGCCAGTAAGAAGCAGTACAATTCAAGTTTTAGGTATCGATTATTGACTTTTTAGCTGGCTTTTGTGCCTTGGACATGAGCTAGGACCTTATGATTCTGCATGAAAAGAGGACTAGCAGCCGAGATGCATGGGAGAATGTGAATAGTGGTCATATGTAGTAAAAAAATGAGAAATCCGTCCGTTTTCGTCATTTGTTATCGAATCGCCTTAAAGCCAGATCGTCACATTGGCCGCTCTTCTCTCTGAAACGGTTGTACTGATCGTCTGCAAAGCTATGTCGCGTGCTGCAGTATGCGGAGACACTAAAAGCACCATAGTAGAACAGAGATGAAGCTTCTAAGTTGATGTGATAGCCAGTGAGAAGTAGTACAATTCAAGTTTAAGGTATCGATTATTGACATTTTAGCTGGCTTTGGTTCTTTGGACATGAGCTAGGACCTTAAGTTTCTGCATGAAAGGAGGACTAGCAGCCGAGTAGCATGGGAGAATGTGAAAAGTGTTCATATGTTGTAAAAACCTGAGAAATCCGTCCGTTTCCGTCATTTGTTATCGAATCGACTTAAAGCCAGATCGTCACATTGGCCGCTCTTCTCTCTGAAACGGTTGTACTTATCGCCTGAAAGCTATGTCGCGTGCTGCGGTATGCGGAGACACTAAAAGCACCATAGTAGAACACAGATGAAGCTTCTAATTTGATGTAATAGCCAGTAAGGAGTAGTACTATTCAAGTATTAGGTATCGAATATTGACTTTTTAGCTGGCTTTGATGCCTTGGACATGAGCTAGGACCTTAAGATTCTGCATGAAAGGAGGACTAGCAGCCGAGTTGCATGGGAGAATGTGAAAAGTGTTCATATGTAGTAAAAACCTGAGAAATCCGTCCGTTTTCGTCATTTGTTATCGAATCGACTTAAAGCCAGATCGTCACATTGGCCGCTCTTCTCTCTGAAACGGTTGTACTTATCGTCTGCAAAGCTATGTCGTGTGCTGCGGTATGCGGAGACACTAAAAGCACCATAGTAGAACACAGATGAAACTTCAAAGTTGATGTAATAGCCAGTAAGAAGTAGTACAATTCAAGTATTAGGTATCGATAATTGACGTTTTAGCTGGCTTTGGTGCCTTGGCCATGAGCTAGGACCTTAAGATTCTGCATGAAAGGAGGACTAGCAGCCGAGTTGCATGGGACAATGTGAAAAGTGTTCATATGTAGTAAAAACCTGAGAAATCCGTCCGTTTTCGTCATTTGTTATCGAATAGACTTAAAGCCAGATCGTCACATTGGCCGCTCTTCTCTCTGAAACGGTTGTACTTATCGTCTGCAAAGCTATGTCGCGTGCTGCGGTATGCGGAGACACTAAAAGCACCATAGTAGAACACAGATTAAGCTTCTAAGTTGATGTAATAGCCAGTAAGAAGCAGTACAATTCAAGTTTTAGGTATCGATTATTGACTTTTTAGCTGGCTTTTGTGCCTTGGACATGAGCTAGGACCTTATGATTCTGCATGAAGAGAGGACTAGCAGCCGAGATGCATGGGAGAATGTGAATAGTGGTCATATGTAGTAAAAAAATGAGAAATCCGTCCGTTTTCGTCATTTGTTATCGAATCGCCTTAAAGCCAGTTCGTCACATTGGCCGCTCTTCTCTCTGAAACGGTTGTACTGATCGTCTGCAAAGCTATGTCGCGTGCTGCAGTATGCGGAGACACTAAAAGCACCATAGTAGAACAGAGATGAAGCTTCTAAGTTGATGTGATAGCCAGTGAGAAGTAGTACAATTCAAGTTTACGGTATCGATTATTGACATTTTAGCTGGCTTTGGTTCTTTGGACATGAGCTAGGACCTTAAGATTCTGCATGAAAGGAGGACTAGCAGCCGAGTTGAATGGGAGAATGTGAAAAGTGTTCATATGTAGTAAAAACCTGAGAAATCCGCCTGTTTTCGCCATTGTTATCGAATGGACTTAAAGCCAGATCGTCACATTGGCCGCTCTTCTCTCTGAAACGGTTGTACTTATCGTCTGCAAAGCTATGTCGCGTGCTGCGGTATGCGGAGACACTAAAAGCACCATAGTAGAACACAGATGAAGCTTCAAAGTTGATGTAATAGCCAGTAAGAAGTAGTACAATTCAAGACTTAGGTATCGATTATTGGCTTTTTTGCTGGCTTTGGTGCCTTGGACATGAGCTAGGACCTTACGATTGTGCACGAAAGGAGGACTAGCAGCCGAGTTGCACGGGAGTATGTGAAAAGTGTTCATATGTAGTAAAAACCTGAGAAATCCGTCCATTTTCGTCATTTGTTATCGAATCGACTTAAAGCCAGATCGTCACATTGCCCGCTCTTCTCTCTGAAACGGTTGTACTTATCGTCTGCAAAGCTATGTCGCGTGCTGCGGTATGCGGAGACACTAAAAGCACCATAGTAGAACACAGATGAAGCTTCTAAGTTGATGTAATAGCCAGTAAGGAGTAGTACAATTCAAGTTTTAGGTATCGAATATTGAATTTTTAGCTGGCTTTGGTGCCTTGGACATGAGCTAGGACCTTATGATTCTGCATGAAAGGAGGACTAGCAGCCGAGTTGCATGGGAGAATGTGAAAAGTGTTCATATGTAGTAAAAACCTGAAAAATCCGTCCGTTTTCGTCATTTGTTATCGAATGGACTTGAAGCCAGATCGTCACATTGGCCGCTCTTCTCTCTGAAACGGTTGTACTTATCGTTTGCAAAGCTATGTCGCGTGCTGCGGTATGCGGAGACACGAAAAGCACCACAGTGGAGACACAGATGAAGCTTCTAAGTTGATGTAATAGCAAGTAAGAAGTAGTACAATTCAAGTTTTAGGTATGGATTATTGACTTTTTAGCTATCTTTGGTGCCTTGGAAATGAGATAGGACATTAAGATTCTGCATGAAAGGAGGACTAGGAGCCGCGTTTCATGGAAGTATGTGACAAGTGTTCATATGTAGTAAAAACCTGAGAAATCCGTCCGTTTTCGTCATTTGTTATCGAATAGACTTAAAGCCAGATCGTCACATTGGCCGCTCTTCTCTCTGAAACGGTTGTACTTAACGTCTGCAAGGCTATGTCGCGTGCTGCGGTATGCAGAGACACTAAAAGCACCATACTAGAACACAGACGAAGCTTCTAAGTTAATGTAATAGCCAGTAAGAAGTAGTACAATTCAAGTTTTAGGTTTAGATTATTGACTTTTTAGCTGGCTTTGGTGACTTGGACATGAGCTAGGATGTTAAGATTCTGCATGAAAGGAGGACTACCAGCCGAGTTGCATGGGAGGATGTGAAAAGTGTTCATATGTAGTAAAAACCTGAGAAATCCGTCCGTTTTCGTAATTTGTTATGGAATCGACTTTAAGCCGGATCGTCACATTGGCCGCCTTTTCTCTCTGAAACGGTTGTACTTATCGTCTGAAAAGCTATGTCGCGTGCTGCGGTATGCGTAGACACTAAAAGCACCATAGTAGAACACAGATGAAGCTTCTAAGTTGATGTAATAGCCAGTAAGAAGTAGTACAATTCAAGATTTACGTATCGATTATTGAATTTTTTGCTGGCTTTGGTGCCTTGGACATGAGCTAGGACCTTATGATTCTGCATGAAAGGAGGACTAGCAGCCGAGTTGTATGGGACAATGTGAAAAGTGTTCATATGTAGTAAAAACCTGAGAAATCCGTCCGTTTTCGTCATTTGTTATCGAATCGACTTGAAGCCAGATCGTCACATTGGCCGCTCTTCTCTCTGAAACAGTTGTACTTATCGTCTGCAAAGCTATGTCGCGTGCTGCGGTATGCGGAGACACTAAAAGCACCATAGTAGAACACAGATGAAGCTTCTAAGTTGATGTAATAGCCAGTAAGAAGTAGTACAATTCAAGTTTTAGGTATCGATAATTGACGTTTTAGCTGGCTTTGGTGCCTTGGACATGAGCTAGGACCTTAAGATTCTGCATGAAAGGAAGACTAGCAGCCGCGTTGCATGGGAGTATGTGAAAAGTGTTCATATGTAGTAAATACCTGAGAAATCCGTCCATTTTCGTCATTTGTTATCGAATCGACTTATAGCCAGATCGTCACATTGGCCCCTCTTCTCTCTGAAACGGTTGTACTTATCGACTGCAAAGCTATGTCGCGTGCTGCGGTATGCGGAGACACTAAAATCACCATAGTGGAACACAGATGAAGCTTCTAAGTTGATGTAATAGCCAGTAAGAAGTAGTACAATTCAAGTCTTAGGTTTCGATTATTGACTTTTTAGCTGACTTTGGTGCCTTGGACATGGGCTATGTCCTTAAGATTCTGCATGAAAGGAGGACTAGCAGCCGAGTTGAAAGGGAGAATGTGAAAAGTGTTCATATGTAGTAAAAACCTGAGAAATCGGTCCGTTTTCGTCATTTGTTATCGAATCAACTTGAAGCCAGATCGTCACATTGCCCACTCTTCTCTCTGAAACGGTTGTACTTATCGTCTGCAAAGCTATGTCGCCTTCTGCGGTATGCAGAGACACTAAACGCACCATAGTAGAACACAGATGAAGCTTCTAAGTTGATGTAATAGCCAGTAAGGAGTAGTACAATTCAAGTTTTAGGTATCGAATATTGACTTTTTAGCTGGCTTTGGTGCCTTGGTCATGAGCAAGGACCTTAAGATTCTGCATGAAAGGAGGACTAGCTGCCGAGTTGCACGGGAGTATGTGAAAAGTGTTCATATGTAGTAAAAACCTGAGAAATCCGTCCATTTTCGTCATTTGTTATCGAATCGACTTAAAGCCAGATCGTCACATTGGCCGCTTCTCTCTCTGAAACGGTTGTACATATCGTTTGCAAAGCTATGTCGCGTGCTGCGGTATGCGGAGACACGAAAAGCACCATAGTGGACACACAGATGAAGCTTCTGAGTTGATGTTATAGCAAGTAAGAAGTAGTACAATTCAAGTTTTAGGTATGGATTATAGACTTTTTAGCTATCTTTGGTGCCTTGGAAATGAGATATTACATTAAGATTCTGCATGAAAGGAGGACTAGGAGTCGCGTTCCATGGGAGTATGTGACAAATGTTCATATGTAGTAAAAACCTGAGAAATCCGTCCGTTTTCGTCATTTGTTATCGAATAGACTTAAAGCCAGATCGTCACATTGGCCGCTCTTCTCTCTGAAACGGTTGTACTTAACGTCTGCAAAGCTATGTCGCGTGCTGCGGTATGCAGAGACACTAAAAGCACCATACTAGAACACAGACGAAGCTTCTAAGTTGATGTAATAGCCAGTAAGAAGTAGTACAATTCAAGTTTTAGGTATCGATAATTGACGTTTTAGCTGGCTTTGGTGCCTTGGCCATGAGCTAGGACCTTAAGATTCTGCATGAAAGGAGGACTAGCAGCCGAGTTGCATGGGAGAATGTGAAAAGTGTTCATATGTAGTAAAAACCTGAGAAATCCGTCCGTTTTCGTCATTTGTTATCGAATCGACTTAAAGCCAGATCGTCACATTGGCCGCTCTTCTCTCTGAAACGGTTGTACTTATCGTCTGCAAAGCTATGTCGTGTGCTGCGGTATGCGGAGACACTAAAAGCACCATAGTAGAACACAGATGAAACTTCAAAGTTGACGTAATAGCCAGTAAGAAGTAGTACAATTCAAGTATTAGGTATCGATAATTGACGTTTTAGCTGGCTTTGGTGCCTTGGCCATGAGCTAGGACCTTAAGATTCTGCATGAAAGGAGGACTAGCAGCCGAGTTGCATCGGAGAATGTGAAAAGTGTTCATATGTAGTAAAAACCTGAGAAATCCGTCCGTTTTCGTCATTTGTTATCGAATCGACTTAAAGCCAGATCGTCACATTGGCCGCTCTTCTCTCTGAAACGGTTGTACTTATCGTCTGCAAAGCTATGTCGCGTGCTGCGGTATGCGGAGACACTAAAAGCACCATAGTAGAACACAGATTAAGCTTCTAAGTTGATGTAATAGCCAGTAAGAAGTAGTACAATTCAAGTTTAAGGTATCAATTATTGACATTTTAGCTGGCTTTGGTTCTTTGGACATGAGCTAGGACCTTACGTTTCTGCATGAAAGGAGGACTAGCAGCCGAGTAGCATGGGAGAATGTGAAAAGTGTTCATATGTTGTAAAAACCTGAGAAATCCGTCCGTGTCCGTCATTTGTTATCGAATCAACTTAAAGCCAGATCGTCACATTGGCCGCTCTTCTCTCTGAAACGGCCGTACTTATCGCCTGAAAGCTATGTCGCGTGCTGCGGTATGCGGAGACACTAAAATCACCATAGTAGAACACAGATGAAGCTTCTAATTTGATGTAATAGCCAGTAAGGAGTAGTACTATTCAAGTTTTAGGTATCGAATATTGACTTTTTAGCTGGCTTTGATGACTTGGACATGAGCTAGGACATTAAGATTCTGCATGAAAGGAGGACTAGCAGCCGAGTTGAATGGGAGAATGTGAAAAGTGTTCATATGTAGTAAAAACCTGAGAAATCCGCCCGTTTTCGCCATTGTTATCGAATGGACTTAAAGCCAGATCGTCACATTGGCCGCTCTTCTCTCTGAAACGGTTGTACTTATCGTCTGCAAAGCTATGTCGCGTGCTGCGGTATGCGGAGACACTAAAAGCACCATAGTAGAACACAGATGAAGCTTCAAAGTTGATGTAATAGCCAGTAAGAAGTAGTACAATTCAAGACTTAGGTATCGATTATTGGCTTTTTTGCTGGCTTTGGTGCCTTGGACATGAGCTAGGACCTTACGATTGTGCATGAAAGGAGGACTAGCAGCCGAGTTGCACGGGAGTATGTGAAAAGTGTTCATATGTAGTAAAAACCTGAGAAATCCGTCCATTTTCGTCATTTGTTATCGAATCGACTTAAAGCCAGATCGTCACATTGCCCGCTCTTCTCTCTGAAACGGTTGTACTTATCGTCTGCAAAGCTATGTCGCGTGCTGCGGTATGCGGAGACACTAAAAGCACCATAGTAGAACACAGATGAAGCTTCTAAGTTGATGTAATAGCCAGTAAGGAGTAGTACAATTCAAGTTTTAGGTATCGAATATTGAATTTTTAGCTGGCTTTGGTGCCTTGGCCATGAGCTAGGACCTTAAGATTCTGCATGAAAGGAGGACTAGCAGCCGAGTTGCATGGGAGAATGTGAAAAGTGTTCATATGTAGTAAAAACCTGAAAAATCCGTCCGTTTTCGTCATTTGTTATCGAATGGACTTGAAGCCAGATCGTCACATTGGCCGCTCTTCTCTCTGAAACGGTTGTACTTATCGTTTGCAAAGCTATGTCGCGTGCTGCGGTATGCGGAGACACGAAAAGCACCATAGTGGAGACACAGATGAAGCTTCTAAGTTGATGTAATAGCAAGTAAGAAGTAGTACAATTCAAGTTTTAGGTATGGATTATTGACTTTTTAGCTATCTTTGGTGCCTTGGAAATGAGATAGGACATTAAGATTCTGCATGAAAGGAGGACTAGGAGCCGCGTTTCATGGGAGTATGTGACAAGTGTTCATATGTAGTAAAAACCTGAGAAATCCGTCCGTTTTCGTCATTTGTTATCGAATAGACTTAAAGCCAGATCGTCACATTGGCCGCTCTTCTCTCTGAAACGGTTGTACTTAACGTCTGCAAGGCTATGTCGCGTGCTGCGGTATGCAGAGACACTAAAAGCACCATACTAGAACACAGACGAAGCTTCTAAGTTGATGTAATAGCCACTAAGAAGTAGTACAATTCAAGTTTTAGGTTTAGATTATTGACTTTTTAGCTGGCTTTGGTGACTTGGACATGAGCTAGGATCTTAAGATTCTGCATGAAAGGAGGACTACCAGCCGAGTTGCATGGGAGGATGTGAAAAGTGTTCATATGTAGTAAAAACCTGAGAAATCCGTCCGTTTTCGTAATTTGTTATGGAATCGACTTTAAGCCGGATCGTCACATTGGCCGCCTTTTCTCTCTGAAACGGTTGTACTTATCGTCTGAAAAGCTATGTCGCGTGCTGCGGTATGCGTAGACACTAAAAGCACCATAGTAGAACACAGATGAAGCTTCTAAGTTGATGTAATAGCCAGTAAGAAGTAGTACAATTCAAGATTTACGTATCGATTATTGAATTTTTTGCTGGCTTTGGTGCCTTGGACATGAGCTAGGACCTTATGATTCTGCATGAAAGGAGGACTAGCAGCCGAGTTGTATGGGACAATGTGAAAAGTGTTCATATGTAGTAAAAACCTGAGAAATCCGTCCGTTTTCGTCATTTGTTATCGAATCGACTTGAAGCCAGATCGTCACATTGGCCGCTCTTCTCTCTGAAACAGTTGTACTTATCGTCTGCAAAGCTATGTCGCGTGCTGCGGTATGCGGAGACACTAAAAGCACCATAGTAGAACACAGATGAAGCTTCTAAGTTGATGTAATAGCCAGTAAGAAGTAGTACAATTCAAGTTTTAGGTATCGATAATTGACGTTTTAGCTGGCTTTGGTGCCTTGGCCATGAGCTAGGACCTTAAGATTCTGCATGAAAGGAGGAATAGCAGCCGAGTTGCATGGGAGAATGTGAAAAGAGTTCATATGTAGTAAAAACCTGAGAAATCCGTCCGTTTTCGTCATTTGTTATCGAATCGACTTAAAGCCAGATCGTCACATTGGCCGCTCTTCTCTCTGAAACGGTTGTACTTATCGTCTGCAAAGCTATGTCGTGTGCTGCGGTATGCGGAGACACTAAAAGCACCATAGTAGAACACAGATGAATCTTCAAAGTTGATGTAATAGCCAGTAAGAAGTAGTACAATTCAAGTTTTAGGTATCGATTATTGACTTTTTAGCTGGCTTTGGTGCCTTGGACATGAGCTAGGACCTTAAGATTCTGCATGAAAGGAAGACTAGCAGCCGCGTTGCATGGGAGTATGTGAAAAGTGTTCATATGTAGTAAATACCTGAGAAATCCGTCCATTTTCGTCATTTGTTATCGAATCGATTTATAGCCAGATCGTCACATTGGCCCCTCTTCTCTCTGAAACGGTTGTACTTATCGACTGCAAAGCTATGTCGCGTGCTGCGGTATGCGGAGACACTAAAATCACCATAGTGGAACACAGATGAAGCTTCTAAGTTGATGTAATAGCCAGTAAGAAGTAGTACAATTCAAGTCTTAGGTTTCGATTATTGACTTTTTAGCTGACTTTGGTGCCTTGGACATGAGCTATGTCCTTAAGATTCTGCATGAAAGGAGGACTAGCAGCCGAGTTGAAAAGGAGAATGTGAAAAGTGTTCATATGTAGTAAAAACCTGAGAAATCGGTCCGTTTTCGTCATTTGTTATCGAATCAACTTGAAGCCAGATCGTCAAATTGCCCGCTCTTCTCTCTGAAACGGTTGTACTTATCGTCTGCAAAGCTATGTCGCCTTCTGCGGTATGCGGAGACACTAAACGCACCATAGTAGAACACAGATGAAGCTTCTAAGTTGATGTAATAGCCAGTAAGGAGTAGTACAAATCAAGTTTTAGGTATCGAATATTGACTTTTTAGCTGGCTTTGGTGCCTTGGTCATGAGCAAGGACCTTAAGATTCTGCATGAAAGGAGGACTAGCAGCCGAGTTGCACGGGAGTATGTGAAAAGTGTTCATATGTAGTAAAAACCTGAGAAATCCGTCCATTTTCGTCATTTGTTATCGAATCGACTTAAAGCCAGATCGTCACATTGGCCGCTTCTCACTCTGAAACGGTTGTACATATCGTTTGCAAAGCTATGTCGCGTGCTGCGGTATGCGGAGACACGAAAAGCACCATAGTGGACACACAGATGAAGCTTCTGAGTTGATGTTATAGCAAGTAAGAAGTAGTACAATTCAAGTTTTAGGTATGGATTATAGACTTTTTAGCTATCTTTGGTGCCTTGGAAATGAGATATTACATTAAGATTCTGCATGAAAGGAGGACTAGGAGCCGCGTTCCATGGGAGTATGTGACAAATGTTCATATGTAGTAAAAACCTGAGAAATCCGTCCGTTTTCGTCATTTGTTATCGAATAGACTTAAAGCCAGATCGTCACATTGGCCGCTCTTCTCTCTGAAACGGTTGTACTTAACGTCTGCAAAGCTATGTCGCGTGCTGCGGTATGCAGAGACACTAAAAGCACCATACTAGAACACAGACGAAGCTTCTAAGTTGATGTAATAGCCAGTAAGAAGTAGTACAATTCAAGTTTTAGGTATCGATAATTGACGTTTTAGCTGGCTTTGGTGCCTTGGCCATGAGCTAGGACCTTAAGATTCTGCATGAAAGGAGGACTAGCAGCCGAGTTGCATGGGAGAATGTGAAAAGTGTTCATATGTAGTAAAAACCTGAGAAATCCGTCCGTTTTCGTCATTTGTTATCGAATCGACTTAAAGCCAGATCGTCACATTGGCCGCTCTTCTCTCTGAAACGGTTGTACTTATCGTCTGCAAAGCTATGTCGTGTGCTGCGGTATGCGGAGACACTAAAAGCACCATAGTAGAACACAGATGAAACTTCAAAGTTGATGTAATAGCCAGTAAGAAGTAGTACAATTCAAGTATTAGGTATCGATAATTGACGTTTTAGCTGGCTTTGGTGCCTTGGCCATGAGCTAGGACCTTAAGATTCTGCATGAAAGGAGGACTAGCAGCCGAGTTGCATGGGACAATGTGAAAAGTGTTCATATGTAGTAAAAACCTGAGAAATCCGTCCGTTTTCGTCATTTGTTATCGAATCGACTTAAAGCCAGATCGTCACATTGGCCGCTCTTCTCTCTGAAACGGTTGTACTTATCGTCTGCAAAGCTATGTCGCGTGCTGCGGTATGCGGAGACACTAAAAGCACCATAGTAGAACACAGATTAAGCTTCTAAGTTGATGTAATAGCCAGTAAGAAGCAGTACAATTCAAGTTTTAGGTATCGATTATTGACTTTTTAGCTGGCTTTTGTGCCGTGGACATGAGCTAGGACCTTATGATTCTGCATGAAAAGAGGACTAGCAGCCGAGATGCATGGGAGAATGTGAATAGTGGTCATATGTAGTAAAAAAATGAGAAATCCGTCCGTTTTCGTCATTTGTTATCGAATCGCCTTAAAGCCAGATCGTCACATTGGCCGCTCTTCTCTCTGAAACGGTTGTACTTATCGTCTGCAAAGCTATGTCGCGTGCTGCAGTATGCGGAGACACTAAAAGCACCATAGTAGAACAGAGATGAAGCTTCTAAGTTGATGTGATAGCCAGTGAGAAGTAGTACAATTCAAGTTTAAGGTATCGATTATTGACATTTTAGCTGGCTTTGGTTCTTTGGACATGAGCTAGGACCTTAAGTTTCTGCATGAAAGGAGGACTAGCAGCCGAGTAGCATGGGAGAATGTGAAAAGTGTTCATATGTTGTAAAAACCTGAGAAATCCGTCCGTGTCCGTCATTTGTTATCGAATCAACTTAAAGCCAGATCGTCACATTGGCCGCTCTTCTCTCTGAAACGGCCGTACTTATCGCCTGAAAGCTATGTCGCGTGCTGCGGTATGCGGAGACACTAAAATCACCATAGTAGAACACAGATGAAGCTTCTAATTTGATGTAATAGCCAGTAAGGAGTAGTACTATTCAAGTTTTAGGTATCGAATATTGACTTTTTAGCTGGCTTTGGTGACTTGACATGAGCTAGGATCTTAAGATTCTGCATGAAAGGAGGACTACCAGCCGAGTTGCATGGGAGGATGTGAAAAGTGTTCATATGTAGTAAAAACCTGAGAAATCCGTCCGTTTTCGTAATTTGTTATGGAATCGACTTTAAGCCAGATCGTCACATTGGCCGCTCTTCTCTCTGAAACGGTTGTACTTATCGTCTGCAAAGCTATGTCGCGTGCTGCGGTATGCGTAGACACTAAAAGCACCATAGTAGAACACAGATGAAGCTTCTAAGTTGATGTAATAGCCAGTAAGAAGTAGTACAATTCAAGATTTACGTATCGATTATTGAATTTTTTGCTGGCTTTGGTGCCTTGGACATGAGCTAGGACCTTATGATTCTGCATGAAAGGAGGACTAGCAGCCGAGTTGTATGGGACAATGTGAAAAGTGTTCATATGTAGTAAAAACCTGAGAAATCCGTCCGTTTTCGTCATTTGTTATCGAATCGACTTGAAGCCAGATCGTCACATTGGCCGCTCTTCTCTCTGAAACAGTTGTACTTATCGTCTGCAAAGCTATGTCGCGTGCTGCGGTATGCGGAGACACTAAAAGCACCATAGTAGAACACAGATGAAGCTTCTAAGTTGATGTAATAGCCAGTAAGAAGTAGTACAATTCAAGTTTTAGGTATCGATAATTGACGTTTTAGCTGGCTTTGGTGCCTTGGCCATGAGCTAGGACCTTAAGATTCTGCATGAAAGGAGGAATAGCAGCCGAGTTGCATGGGAGAATGTGAAAAGAGTTCATATGTAGTAAAAACCTGAGAAATCCGTCCGTTTTCGTCATTTGTTATCGAATCGACTTAAAGCCAGATCGTCACATTGGCCGCTCTTCTCTCTGAAACGGTTGTACTTATCGTCTGCAAAGCTATGTCGTGTGCTGCGGTATGCGGAGACACTAAAAGCACCATAGTAGAACACAGATGAATCTTCAAAGTTGATGTAATAGCCAGTAAGAAGTAGTACAATTCAAGTTTTAGGTATCGATTATTGACTTTTTAGCTGGCTTTGGTGCCTTGGACATGAGCTAGGACCTTAAGATTCTGCATGAAAGGAAGACTAGCAGCCGCGTTGCATGGGAGTATGTGAAAAGTGTTCATATGTAGTAAATACCTGAGAAATCCGTCCATTTTCGTCATTTGTTATCGAATCGACTTATAGCCAGATCGTCACATTGGCCCCTCTTCTCTCTGAAACGGTTGTACTTATCGACTGCAAAGCTATGTCGCGTGCTGCGGTATGCGGAGACACTAAAATCACCATAGTGGAACACAGATGAAGCTTCTAAGTTGATGTAATAGCCAGTAAGAAGTAGTACAATTCAAGTCTTAGGTTTCGATTATTGACTTTTTAGCTGACTTTGGTGCCTTGGACATGAGCTATGTCCTTAAGATTCTGCATGAAAGGAGGACTAGCAGCCGAGTTGAAAAGGAGAATGTGAAAAGTGTTCATATGTAGTAAAAACCTGAGAAATCGGTCCGTTTTCGTCATTTGTTATCGAATCAACTTGAAGCCAGATCGTCAAATTGCCCGCTCTTCTCTCTGAAACGGTTGTACTTATCGTCTGCAAAGCTATGTCGCCTTCTGCGGTATGCGGAGACACTAAACGCACCATAGTAGAACACAGATGAAGCTTCTAAGTTGATGTAATAGCCAGTAAGGAGTAGTACAAATCAAGTTTTAGGTATCGAATATTGACTTTTTAGCTGGCTTTGGTGCCTTGGTCATGAGCAAGGACCTTAAGATTCTGCATGAAAGGAGGACTAGCAGCCGAGTTGCACGGGAGTATGTGAAAAGTGTTCATATGTAGTAAAAACCTGAGAAATCCGTCCATTTTCGTCATTTGTTATCGAATCGACTTAAAGCCAGATCGTCACATTGGCCGCTTCTCACTCTGAAACGGTTGTACATATCGTTTGCAAAGCTATGTCGCGTGCTGCGGTATGCGGAGACACGAAAAGCACCATAGTGGACACACAGATGAAGCTTCTGAGTTGATGTTATAGCAAGTAAGAAGTAGTACAATTCAAGTTTTAGGTATGGATTATAGACTTTTTAGCTATCTTTGGTGCCTTGGAAATGAGATATTACATTAAGATTCTGCATGAAAGGAGGACCAGGAGCCGCGTTCCATGGGAGTATGTGACAAATGTTCATATGTAGTAAAAACCTGAGAAATCCGTCCGTTTTCGTCATTTGTTATCGAATAGACTTAAAGCCAGATCGTCACATTGGCCGCTCTTCTCTCTGAAACGGTTGTACTTAACGTCTGCAAAGCTATGTCGCGTGCTGCGGTATGCAGAGACACTAAAAGCACCATACTAGAACACAGACGAAGCTTCTAAGTTGATGTAATAGCCAGTAAGAAGTAGTACAATTCAAGTTTTAGGTATCGATAATTGACGTTTTAGCTGGCTTTGGTGCCTTGGCCATGAGCTAGGACCTTAAGATTCTGCATGAAAGGAGGACTAGCAGCCGAGTTGCATGGGAGAATGTGAAAAGTGTTCATATGTAGTAAAAACCTGAGAAATCCGTCCGTTTTCGTCATTTGTTATCGAATCGACTTAAAGCCAGATCGTCACATTGGCCGCTCTTCTCTCTGAAACGGTTGTACTTATCGTCTGCAAAGCTACGTCGTGTGCTGCGGTATGCGGAGACACTAAAAGCACCATAGTAGAACACAGATGAAACTTCAAAGTTGATGTAATGGCCAGTAAGAAGTAGTACAATTCAAGTATTAGGTATCGATAATTGACGTTTTAGCTGGCTTTGGTGCCTTGGCCATGAGCTAGGACCTTAAGATTCTGCATGAAAGGAGGACTAGCAGCCGAGTTGCATGGGACAATGTGAAAAGTGTTCATATGTAGTAAAAACCTGAGAAATCCGTCCGTTTTCGTCATTTGTTATCGAATCGACTTAAAGCCAGATCGTCACATTGGCCGCTCTTCTCTCTGAAACGGTTGTACTTATCGTCTGCAAAGCTATGTCGCGTGCTGCGGTATGCGGAGACACTAAAAGCACCATAGTAGAACACAGATTAAGCTTCTAAGTTGATGTAATAGCCAGTAAGAAGCAGTACAATTCAAGTTTTAGGTATCGATTATTGACTTTTTAGCTGGCTTTTGTGCCGTGGACATGAGCTAGGACCTTATGATTCTGCATGAAAAGAGGACTAGCAGCCGAGATGCATGGGAGAATGTGAATAGTGGTCATATGTAGTAAAAAAATGAGAAATCCGTCCGTTTTCGTCATTTGTTATCGAATCGCCTTAAAGCCAGATCGTCACATTGGCCGCTCTTCTCTCTGAAACGGTTGTACTTATCGTCTGCAAAGCTATGTCGCGTGCTGCAGTATGCGGAGACACTAAAAGCACCATAGTAGAACAGAGATGAAGCTTCTAAGTTGATGTGATAGCCAGTGAGAAGTAGTACAATTCAAGTTTAAGGTATCGATTATTGACATTTTAGCTGGCTTTGGTTCTTTGGACATGAGCTAGGACCTTAAGTTTCTGCATGAAAGGAGGACTAGCAGCCGAGTAGCATGGGAGAATGTGAAAAGTGTTCATATGTTGTAAAAACCTGAGAAATCCGTCCGTGTCCGTCATTTGTTATCGAATCAACTTAAAGCCAGATCGTCACATTGGCCGCTCTTCTCTCTGAAACGGCCGTACTTATCGCCTGAAAGCTATGTCGCGTGCTGCGGTATGCGGAGACACTAAAATCACCATAGTAGAACACAGATGAAGCTTCTAATTTGATGTAATAGCCAGTAAGGAGTAGTACTATTCAAGTTTTAGGTATCGAATATTGACTTTTTAGCTGGCTTTGGTGACTTGACATGAGCTAGGATCTTAAGATTCTGCATGAAAGGAGGACTACCAGCCGAGTTGCATGGGAGGATGTGAAAAGTGTTCATATGTAGTAAAAACCTGAGAAATCCGTCCGTTTTCGTAATTTGTTATGGAATCGACTTTAAGCCAGATCGTCACATTGGCCGCTCTTCTCTCTGAAACGGTTGTACTTATCGTCTGCAAAGCTATGTCGCGTGCTGCGGTATGCGTAGACACTAAAAGCACCATAGTAGAACACAGATGAAGCTTCTAAGTTGATGTAATAGCCAGTAAGAAGTAGTACAATTCAAGATTTACGTATCGATTATTGACTTTTTTGCTGGCTTTGGTGCCTTGGACATGAGCTAGGACCTTAAGATTCTGCATGAAAGGAAGACTAGCAGCCGCGTTGCATGGGAGTATGTGAAAAGTGTTCATATGTAGTAAATACTTGAGAAATCCGTCCATTTTCGTCATTTGTTATCGAATCGACTTATAGCCAGATCGTCACATTGGCCCCTCTTCTCTCTGAAACGGTTGTACATATCGATTGCAAAGCTATGTCGCGTGCTGCGGTATGCGGAGACACTAAAATCACCATAGTGGAACACAGATGAAGCTTCTAAGTTGATGTAATAGCCAGTAAGAAGTAGTACAATTCAAGTCTTAGGTTTCGATTATTGACTTTTTAGCTGACTTTGGTGCCTTGGACATGAGCTATGTCCTTAAGATTCTGCATGAAAGGAGGACTAGCAGCCGAGTTGAAAGGGAGAATGTGAAAAGTGTTCATATGTAGTAAAAACCTGAGAAATCCGTCCGTTTTCGTCATTTGTTATCGAATCAACTTGAAGCCAGATCGTCACATTGCCCGCTCTTCTCTCTGAAACGGTTGTACTTATCGTCTGCAAAGCTATGTCGCGTGCTGCGGTATGCGGAGACACTAAAAGCACAATTGTAGAACTCAGATGAAGCTTCTAAGTTGATGTAATAGCCAGTAAGGAGTAGTACAATTCAAGTTTTAGGTTTCGATTATTGACTTTTTAGCTGGCTTTGGTGACTTGGACATGAGCTAGGATCTTAAGATTCTGCATGAAAGGAGGACTACCAGCCGAGTTGCATGGGAGGATGTGAAAAGTGTTCATATGTAGTAAAAACCTGAGAAATCCGTCCGTTTTCGTAATTTGTTATGGAATCGACTTTAAGCCAGATCGTCACATTGGCCGCTCTTCTCTCTGAAACGGTTGTACTTATCGTCTGCAAAGCTATGTCGCGTGCTGCGGTATGCGTAGACACTAAAAGCACCATAGTAGAACACAGATGAAGCTTCTAAGTTGATGTAATAGCCAGTAAGAAGTAGTACAATTCAAGATTTACGTATCGATTATTGACTTTTTTGCTGGCTTTGGTGCCTTGGACATGAGCTAGGACCTTAAGATTCTGCATGAAAGGAAGACTAGCAGCCGCGTTGCATGGGAGTATGTGAAAAGTGTTCATATGTAGTAAATACCTGAGAAATCCGTCCATTTTCGTCATTTGTTATCGAATCGACTTATAGCCAGATCGTCTCATTGGCCCCTCTTCTCTCTGAAACGGTTGTACATATCGATTGCAAAGCTATGTCGCGTGCTGCGGTATGCGGAGACACTAAAATCACCATAGTGGAACACAGATGAAGCTTCTAAGTTGATGTAATAGCCAGTAAGAAGTAGTACAATTCAAGTCTTAGGTTTCGATTATTGACTTTTTAGCTGACTTTGGTGCCTTGGACATGAGCTATGTCCTTAAGATTCTGCATGAAAGGAGGACTAGCAGCCGAGTTGAAAGGGAGAATGTGAAAAGTGTTCATATGTAGTAAAAACCTGAGATATCCGTCCGTTTTCGTCATTTGTTATCGAATCAACTTGAAGCCAGATCGTCACATTGCCCGCTCTTCTCTCTGAAACGGTTGTACTTATCGTCTGCAAAGCTATGTCGCCTTCTGCGGTATGCGGAGACACTAAACGCACCATAGTAGAACACAGATGAAGCTTCTAAGTTGATGTAATAGCCAGTAAGGTGTAGTACAATTCAAGTTTTAGGTATCGAATATTGACTTTTTAGCTGGCTTTGGTGCCTTGGTCATGAGCAAGGACCTTAAGATTCTGCATGAAAGGAGGACTAGCAGCCGAGTTGCACGGGAGTATGTGAAAAGTGTTCATATGTAGTAAAAACCTGAAAAATCCGTCCGTTTTCGTCATTTGTTATCGAATGGACTTGAATCCAGATCGTCACATTGGCCGCTTCTCTCTCTGAAACGGTTGTACATATCGTTTGCAAAGCTATGTCGCGTGCTGCGGTATGCGGAGACACGAAAAGCACCATAGTGGACACACAGATGAAGCTTCTGAGTTGATGTTACAGCAAGTAAGAAGTAGTACAATTCAAGTTTTAGGTATGGATTATAGACTTTTTAGCTATCTTTGGTGCCTTGGAAATGAGATATTTCATTAAGATTCTGCATGAAAGGAGGACTAGGAGCCGCGTTTCATGGGAGTATGTGACAAATGTTCATATGTAGTAAAAACCAGAGAAATCCGTCCGTGTTCGTCATTTGTTATCGAATAGACTTAAAGCCAGATCGTCACATTGGCCGCTCTTCTCTCTGAAACGGTTGTACTTAACGTCTGCAAAGCTATGTCGCGTGCTGCGGTATGCAGAGACACTAAAAGCACCATACTAGAGCACAGACGAAGCTTCTAAGTTGATGTAATAGCCAGTAAGAAGTAGTACAATTCAAGTTTTAGGTATCGATAATTGACGTTTTAGCTGGCTTTGGTGCCTTGGACATGAGCTATGTCCTTAAGATTCTGCATGAAAGGAAGACTAGCAGCCGCGTTGCATGGGAGTATGTGAAAAGTGTTCATATGTAGTAAATACCTGAGAAATCCGTCCATTTTCGTCATTTGTTATCGAATCGACTTATAGCCAGATCGTCACATTAGCCCCTCTTCTCTCTGAAACGGTTGTACTTATCGTCTGCAAAGCTATGTCGCGTGCTGTGGTATGCGGAGACACTAAAATCACCATAGTGGAACACAGATGAAGCTTCTAAGTTGATGTAATAGCCAGTAAGGAGTAGTACAATTCAAGTTTTAGGTATCGAATATTGACTTTTTAGCTGGCTTTGGTGCCTTGGACATGAGCTAGGACCTTATGATTCTGCATGAAAGGAGGACTAGCAGCCGAGATGCATGGGAGAATGTGAATAGTGTTCATATGCAGTAAGAAAATGAGAAATCCGTCCGTTTTCTTCATTTGTTATCGAATCGACTTAAAGCCAGATCGTCACATTGGCCGCTCTTCTATCTGAAACGGTTGTACTTATCGTCTGCAAGGCTATGTCGCGTGCTGCAGTATGCGGAGACACTAAAAGCACCATAGTAGAACAGAGATGAAGCTTCTAAGTTGATGTGATAGCCAGTGAGAAGTAGTACAATTCAAGTTTTAGGTATCGATTATTGACTTTTTAGCTGGCTTTGGCGTCTTGGAGATGAGCTAGAACCTTACGATTCTGCATGAATTGAGGACTAACAGCCGCGTTGCACGGGAGTATGTGAAAAGTGTTCATATGTAATAAAAACCTGAGAAATCCGTCCATTTTCGTCATTTGTTATCGAATCGACTTAAAGCCAGTTCGTCACATTGGCCCCTCTTCTCTCTGAAACGGTTGTACTTATCGTCTGCAAAGCTATGTCGCGTGCTGCGGTATGCGGGGACACTAAAAGCACCATAGTAGAACACAGATGAAGCTTCTAAGTTGATGTAATAGCCAGTAAGGAGTAGTACAATTCAAGTTTTAGGTATCGATTATTGACTTTTTTGCTGGCTTGGTGCCTTGAACATGAGCTAGGACCCTACGATTCTGCATGAAAGGAGGACTAGCAGCCGAGTTGCACGGGGGAATGTAAAAAGTGTTCATATGTAGTAAAAACCTGAGAAATCCGTCCGTTTTCGTAATTTGTTATGGAATCGACTTTAAGCCCGATCGTCACATTGGCCCCTCTTCTCTCTGAAACGGTTGTACTTATCGTCTGCAAAGCTATGTCGCGTGCTGTGGTATGCGGAGACACTAAAAGCACCATAGTAGAACACAGATGAAGTTTCTAAGTTGATGTAATAGCCAGTCAGAAGTAGTACAATTCACGTTTTAGGTATCGATTATTGACTTTTTATCTGGCTTTTGTGCCTTGGACATGAGTTAGGACCTTAACATTCTGCATGAAAGGAGGACTAGCAGCCGCGTTGCACGGGAGTATGTGAAAAGTGTTCATATGTAGTAAAAACCTGAGAAATCCGTCCGTTTTCGTAATTTATTATGGAATAGACTTAAAGCAGTGCGTCACATTGGCCGCTCTTCTCTCTGAAACGGTTGTACTTATCGTCTGCAAAGCTATGTCGCGTGCTGCGGTATGCGGAGACACTAAAAGCACCATAGTAGAACACAGATTAAGCTTCTAAGTTGATGTAATAGCCAGTAAGAAGTAGTACAATTCAAGATTTAGGTATCGATTATTGACTTTTTAGCTGGCTTTTGTGCCTTGGACATGAGCTTGGACCTTATGATTCTGCATGAACGGAGGAGTAGCTGCCGAGTTGCACGGGAGGATGCGAAAAGTGTTCATATGTAGTAAAAACCTGAGAAATCCGTCCGTTTTCGTCATTTGTTATCGAATCGACTTAAAGCCAGATCGTCACATTGGCCGCTCTTCTCTCTGAAACGGTTGTACTTATCGTCTGCAAAGCTATGTCTCGTGCTGCGGTATGCGGAGACACTAAAAGCACCATAGTAGAACACAGATGAAGCTTCTACGTTGATGTGATAGCCAGTGAGAAGTAGTACTATTCAAGTTTTAGGTATCGATTATTGACTTTTTAGCTGGCTTTGGTGCCTTGGACATGAGCTAGGACCTAAAGATTCTGCATGAAAGGAGGACTAGCAGCCGCGTTGCACGGGAGGATGTAAATAGTGTTCATATGTAGTAAAAACCTGAGAAATCCGTCCGTTTTCGTCATTTGTTATCGAATCGACTTAAAGCCAGATCGTCACATTGGCCGCTCTTCTCTCTGAAACGGTTGTACTTATCGTCTGCAAAGCTATGTCGCGTGCTGCGGTATGCGGAGACACTAAAAGCACCATAGTAGAACACAGATGAAGGTTCTAAGTTGATGTGATAGCCAGTGAGAAATACTAAAATTCAATTTTTAGGTACCGATTATTGATTTTTTAGCTGGCTTAGGTGCCTTAGACATGAGCTAGGACCTTAAGATTCTGCATGAAAGGAGGACTAGCAGCCGCGTTGCACGGGAGTATGTGAAAAGTGTTCATATGTGTTAAAAACCTGAGAAATCCGTCCATTTTCTTCATTTGTTATCGAATCGACTTAAAGCCAGTTCGTCACATTGGCCCCTCTTCTCTCTGAAACGGTTGTACTTATCATCTGCAAAGCTATGTCGCGTGCTGCGGTATGCGGAGACACTAAAAGGACCATAGTAGAACACAGATGAAGCTTCTAAGTTGATGTAATAGCCAGTAAGGAGTAGTACAATTCAAGTTTTAGGTATCGAATATTGACTTTTTAGCTGGCTTTGGTGCCTTGGACATGAGCTAGGACCTTAAGATTCTGCATGAAAGGAGGACTAGCAGCCGAGTTGCACGGGAGGATGCGAAAAGTGTTCATATGTAGTAAAAACCTGAGAAATCCGTCCGTTTTCGTAATTTATTATGGAATAGACTTAAAGCAGTGCGTCACATTGGCCGCTCTTCTCTCTGAAACGGTTGTACTTATCGTCTGCAAAGCTATGTCGCGTGCTGCGGTATGCGGAGACACTAAAAGCACCATAGTAGAACACAGATTAAGCTTCTAAGTTGATGTAATAGCCAGTAAGAAGTAGTACAATTCAAGATTTAGGTATCGATTATTGACTTTTTAGCTGGCTTTTGTGCCTTGGACATGAGCTTGGACCTTATGATTCTGCATGAACGGAGGAGTAGCTGCCGAGTTGCATGGGTGAATGTGAAAAGTGTTCATATGTAGTAAAAACCTGAGAAATCCGTCCGTTTTCGTCATTTGTTATCGAATCGACTTAAAGCCAGATCGTCACATTGGCCGCTCTTCTCTCTGAAACGGTTGTACTTATCGTCTGCAAAGCTATGTCGCGTGCTGCGGTATGCGGAGACACTAAAAGCACCATAGTAGGACACAGATGAAGCTTCAAAGTTGATGTAATAGCCAGTAAGAAGTAGTACAATTCAAGATTTAAATATCGATTATTGTCTCTTTTGCTGGCTTTGGTGCCTTGGACATGAGCTAGGACCTTAAGATTCTGTATGAAAGGCGGACTAGCAGCCGCGTTGCACGGGACTATGTGACAAGTGTTCATATGTAGTAAAAACCTGAGAAATCCGTCCATTTTCATCATTTGTTATCGAATCGACTTAAAGCCAGATCGTCACATTGGCCTCTCTTCTCTCTGAAACGGTTGTACTTATCGTCTGCAAAGCTATGTCGCGTGCTGCGGTATGCGGAGACACTAAAAGCACCATAGTAGGACACAGATGAAGCTTCAAAGTTGATGTAATAGCCAGTAAGAAGTAGTACAATTCAAGATTTAAATATCGATTATTGTCTTTTTTGCTGGCTTTGGTGCCTTGGACATGAGCTAGGACCTTAAGATTCTGCATGAAAGAAGGACTAGCAGCCGAGTTGCATTGGAGAATGTGGAAAGTGTTCATATGTAGTAAAAACCTGAGAAATCCGTCCGTTTTAGTCATTTGTTATCGAATCAACTTGAAGCCAGATCGTCAAATTGCCCGCTTTTCTCTCTGAAACGATTGTACTTATCGTCTGCAAAGCTATGTCGCGTGCTGCAGTATGCGGAGACACTAAAAGCACAATAGTAGAACGCAGATGAAGCTTCTAAGTTGATGTGATAGAAAGTGAGAAATAGTACAATTAAAGTTTTAGGTATCGATTATTGACTTTTTAGCTGGCTTTTGTGCCTTGGACATGAGCTAGGACCTTATGATTCTGCATGAAAGGAGGACTAGCAGCCGAGTTACATGGGAGTATGTGAAAAGTGTTCATATGTAGTAAAAACCTGAGAAATCCGTCCGTTTTCGTCATTTGTTATCGAATCGACTTAAAGCCAGATCGTCACATTGGCCGCTCTTCTCTCTGAAACGGTTGTACTTATCGTCTGCAAAGCTATGTCGCGTGCTGTGGTATGCGGAGACACTAAAAGCACCATAGTAGAACACAGATGAAGCTTCAAAGTTGATGTAATAGCCAGTAAGAAGTAGTACAATTCAAGATTTAGGTATCGATTATTGACTTTTTTGCTGGCTTTGGTGCCTTGGACATGACCTAGGACCTTAAGATTCTGCATGAAAGGAGGACTAGCAGCCGAGTTGTACGGGAGAATGTAAAAAGTGTTCATATGTAGTAAAAACCTGAGAAATCCGTCCGTTTTCGTCATTTGTTATCGAATCGACTTAAAGCCAGATCGTCACATGTGCCCCTCTTCTCTCTGAAACGGTTGTACTTATCGTCTGCAAAGCTATGTCGCGTGCTGCAGTATGCGGAGACACTAAAAGCACCATAGTAGAACACAGATGAAGCTTCTAAGTTGATGTGATAGCCAGTGAGACGTAGTACAATTCAAGTTTTAGGTATCGATTATTGCTTTATAGCTGGCTTTGGTGCCTTGGACATGAGCTAGGACCTTATGATTCCGCACGGAAAGAGGACTAGCAGCCGAGTTGCTTGGGAGAATGTGAAAAGTGTTTATATGTAGTAAAAACCTGAAAAATCCGTCCGTTTTCGTCATTTGTTATCGAATGGACTTGAAGCCAGATCGTCACATTGGCCGCTCTTCTATCTGAAACGGTTGTACTTATCGTCTGCAAAGCTATGTCGCGTGCTGCGGTATGCGGAGACACTAAAAGGACCATAGTAGAATACAGATGAAGCATCAAAGTTGATGTAATAGCCAGTAAGAAGTAGTACAATTGAAGATTTAGGTATCGATTATTGACTTTTTTGCTGGCTTTGGTGCCTTGGACATGAGCTAGGACCTTACGATTCTGCATGAAAGGAGAACTAGCAGCCGAGTTGCACGGGAGAATGTAAAAAGTGTTCATATGTAGTATAAACCTGAGAAATCCTTCCGTTTTCGTCACTTGTTATCGAATCGACTTAAAGCCAGATCGTCACATTGGCCCCTCTTCTCTCTGAAACGGTTGTACTTATCGTCTGCAAAGCTATGTCGCGTGCTGCGGTATGCGGAGACACTAAAAGCACCATAGTAGAACACAGATGAAGCTTCTAAGTTGATGTGATAGCCAGTGAGAAGTAGTACAATTCAAGTTTTAGGTATCGATTATTGACTTTTTAGCTGGCTTATGTGCCTTGGACATGAGCTAGGACCTTAAGATTCTGCATGAAAGGAGGACTAGCAGCCTCGTTGCACGGGAGTATGTGAAAAGTGTTCATATGTAGTAAAAAACTTAGAAATCCGTCCATTTTCGTCATTTGTTATCGAATCGACTTAAAGCCAGTTCGTCACATTGGCCCCTCGTCTCTTTGAAACGGTTGTACTTATCGTCTGCAAAGCTATGTCGCGTGCTGCGGTATGCGGAGACACTAAAAGCACCATAGTAGAACACAGATGAAGCTTCTAAGTTGATGTAATAGCCAGTGAGGAGTAGTACAATTCAAGTTTTAGGTATCGAATATTGACTTTTTAGCTGGCTTTGGTGCCTTGGACATGAGCTAGGAACTTAAGATTCTGCATGAAAGGAGGACTATCAGCCGCGTTGCACGGGAGTATGTGAAAAGTGTTCATATGTAGTAAAAACCTGAGAAATCCGTCCATTTTCGTCATTTGTTATCTAATCGACTTGAGGCCAGTTCGTCACATTGGCCCCTCTTCTCTCTGAAACGGTTGTACTTATCGTCTGCAAAGCTATGTCGCGTGCTGCGGTATGCGGAGACACTAAAAGCACCATATTAGAACACAGATGAAGCTTCTAAGTTGATGTAATAGCCAGTAAGGAGTAGTACAATTCAAGTTTTAGGTATCGAATATTGACTTTTTAATGTCTTTGGCGCCTTGGACATGAGCTAGGACCTTAAGATTCTGCATGAAGGAGGACTAACAGCCGAGTTGAACGGGAGGATGCGTAAAGTGTTCATATGTAGTAAAAACCTGAGAAATCCGTCCGTTTTCGTAATTTATTATCGAATCGACTTAAAACAGTGCGTCACATTGGCCGCTCTTCTCTCTGAAACGGTTGTACTTATCGTCTGCAAAGCTATGTCGCGTGCTGCGGTATGCGGAGACACTAAAACCACCTTAGTAGAACACAGATGAAGCTACTAAGTTGATGTAATAGCCAGTAAGGAGTAGTACAATTCAAGTTTTAGGTATCGAATATTGACTTTTTAGCTGGATTTGGCGCCTTGGACATGAGCTACGACCTTAAGTTTCTGCATGAAAGGAGGACTAGCAGCCGCGTTGCACGGGACTATGTGACAAGTGTTCATATGTAGTAAAAACCTGAGAAATCCGTCCATTTTCGTCATTTGTTATCGAATCGACTTAAAGCCAGATCGTCACATTGGCCTCTCTTCTCTCTGAAACGGTTGTACTTATCATCTGCAAAGCTATGTCGCGTGCTGCGGTTTGCGGAGACACTAAAATCACCATAGTGGAACACAGATCAAGCTTCTAAGTTGATGTAATAGCTAGTAAGATGTAGTCAATTTAGGTATCGATTATTGACTTTTTAGCTGGCTTTGGTGCCTTGGACATGAGCTATGTCCTTAAGATTCTGCATGAAAGGAGGACTAGCAGCCGAGTTGCATTGGAGAATGTGGAAAGTGTTCATATGTAGTAAAAACCTGAGAAATCCGTCCGTTTTAGTCATTTGTTATCGAATCAACTTGAAGCCAGATCGTCACATTGCCCGCTTTTCTCTCTGAAACGGTTGTACTTATCGTCTGCAAAGCTATGCCGCGTGCTGCGGTATGCGGAGACACTAAAAGCACCATAGTAGAACTCAGATGAAGCTTCAAAGTTGATGTAATAGCCAGTAAGAAGTAGTACAATTCAAGTTTTAGGTATCGATTATTGACTTTTTAGCTGGCTTTGGTGCCTTGGACATGAGCTATGTCCTTAAGATTCTGCATGAAAGGAGGACTAGCAGCCGAGATGCATGGGAGAATGTGAATAGTGTTCGTCTGTAGTAAAAAAATGAGAAATCCGTCCGTTTTCGTCAGTTGTTATCGAATCAACTTGAAGCCAGATCGTCATATTGCCCGCTCTTCTCTCTGAAACGGTTGTACTTATCGTCTGCAAAGCTATGTCGCGTGCTGCAGTATGCGGAGACACTGAAAGGACCATAGTAGAACGCAGATGAAGCTTCTAAGTTGATGTGATAGCCAGTGAGAAGTAGTACGATTAAAGTTTTAGGTATCGATTATTGACTTTTTAGCTGGCTTTTGTGCCTTGGACATGAGCTAGGACCTTATGATTCTGCATGAAAGGAGGACTAGCAGCCGAGTTACATGGGAGAATGTGAAAAGTGTTCATATGTAGTAAAAACCTGAGAAATCCGTCCGTTTTCGTCATTTGTTATCGAATCGACTTAAAGCCAGATCGTCACATGGGCCCCTCTTCTCTCTGAAACGGTTGTACTTATCGTCTGCAAAGCTATGTCGCGTGCTGCAGTATGCGGAGACACTAAAAGCACCATAGTAGAACACAGATGAAGCTTCTAAGTTGATGTGATAGCCAGTGAGACGTAGTACAATTCAAGTTTTAGGTATCGATTATTGTCTTTTTAGCTGGCTTTGGTGCCTTGGACATGAGCTAGGACCTTACGATTCTGCATGAAAGGAGGACTAGCAGCCGCGTTGCACGGGAGGATGTAAAAAGTGTTCATATGTAGTAAAAACCTGAGAAATCCGTCCGTTTTCGTCATTTGTTATCGAATGGACTTGAAGCCAGATCGTCACATTGCCCGCTTTTCTCTCTGAAACCGTTGTACTTATCGTCTGCAAAGCTATGCCGCGTGCTGCGGTATGCGGAGACACTAAAAGCACCATAGTAGAACTCAGATGAAGCTTCAAAGTTGATGTAATAGCCAGTAAGAAGTAGTACAATTCAAGTTTTAGGTATCGATTATTGACTTTTTAGCTGGCTTTGGTGCCTTGGACATGAGCTATGTCCTTAAGAGTCTGCATGAAAGGAGGACTAGCAGCCGAGATGCATGGGAGAATGTGAATAGTGTTCATCTGTTGTAAAAAAATGAGAAATCCGTCCGTTTTCGTCAGTTGTTATCGAATCAACTTGAAGCCAGATCGTCATATTGCCCGCTCTTCTCTCTGAAACGGTTGTACTTATCGTCTGCAAAGCTATGTCGCGTGCTGGAGTATGCGGTGACACTGAAAGCACCATAGTAGAACGCAGATGAAGCTTCTAAGTTGATGTGATAGCCAGTGAGAAGTAGTACAATTAAAGTTTTAGGTATCGATTATTGACTTTTTAGCTGGCTTTTGTGCCTTGGACATGAGCTAGGACCTTATGATTCCGCACGGAAGGAGAACTTGCAGCCGAGTTGCTTGGGAGAATGTGAAAAGTGTTCATATGTAGTAAAAACCTGAAAAATGCGTCCGTTTTCGTCATGTGTTATCGAATCGACTTAAAGCCAGATTGTCACATTGGCCGCTCTTCTATCTGAAACGGTTGTACTTATCGTCTGCAAAGCTATGTCGCGTGCTGCGGTATGCGGAGACACTAAAAGCACCATAGAAGAATACAGATGAAGCTTCAAAGCTGATGTAATAGCCAGTAAGAAGTAGTACAATTGAAGATTTAGGTATCGATTATTGACTTTTTTGCTGGCTTTGGTGCCTTGGACATGAGCTAGGACCTTACGATTCTGCATGAAAGGAGGACTAGCAGCCGCGTTGCACGGGAGTATGTGAAAAGTGTTCATATGTAGTAAAAACCAGAGAAATCCGTCCATTTTCGTCATTTGTTATCGAATCGACTTAAAGCCAGTTCGTCACATTGGCCCCTCTTCTCTCTGAAACGGTTGTACTTATCGTCTGCAAAGCTATGTCGCGTGCTGCGGTATGCGGAGACACTAAAAGCACCATAGTAGAACACAGATGAAGCTTCTAAGTTGATGTAATAGCCAGTAAGGAGTAGTACAATTCAAGTTTTAGGTATCGAATATTGACTTTTTAGCTGGCTTTGGTGCCTTGGACATGAGCTAGGAACTTAAGATTCTGCATGAAAGGAGGACTATCAGCCGCATTGCACGGGAGTATGTGAAAAGTGTTCATATGTAGTAAAAACCTGAGAAATCCGTCCATTTTCGTCATTTGTTATCTAATCGACTTGAGGCCAGTTCGTCACATTGGCCCCTCTTCTCTCTGAAACGGTTCTACTTATCGTCTGCAAAGCTATGTCGCGTGCTGCGGTATGCGGAGACACTAAAAGCACCATAGTAGAACACAGATGAAGCTTCTAAGTTGATGTAATAGCCAGTAAGGAGTAGTACAATTCAAGTTTTAGGTATCGAATATTGTCTTTTTAGCTGGCTTTGGCGCCTTGGACATGAGCTAGGACCTTAAGATTCTGCATGAAAGGAGGACTAGCAGCCGCGTTGCACGGGACTATGTGACAAGTGTTCATATGTAGTAAAAACCTGAGAAATCCGTCCATTTTCGTCATTTGTTATCGAATCGACTTAAAGCCAGATCGTCAGATTGGCCTCTCTTCTCTCTGAAACGGTTGTACTTATCGTCTGCAAAGCTATGTCGCGTGCTGCAGTATGCGGAGACACTAAAAGCACAATAGTAGAACGCAGATGAAGCTTCTAAGTTGATGTGATAGCCAGTGAGAAGTAGTACAATTCAAGTTTTAGGTAACGATTATTGACTTTTTAGCTGGCTTTTGTGCCTTGGACATGAGCTAGGACCTTATGATTCTGCATGAAAGGAGGACTAGCAGCCGAGTTACATTTGAGAATGTGAAAAGTGTTCATATGTAGTAAAAACCTGAGAAATCCGTCCGTTTTCGTCATTTGTTATCGAATCGACTTAAAGCCAGATCGTCACATTGGCCGCTCATCTCTCTGAAACGGTTGTACTTATCGTCTGCAAAGCTATGTCGCGTGCTGCGGTATGCGGAGACACTAAAAGCACCATAGTAGAACACAGATGAAGCTTCAAAGTTGATGTAATAGCCAGTAAGAAGTAGTACAATTCAAGATTTAGGTATCGATTATTGACCTTTTAGCTGGCTTTTGTGCCTTGGACATGAGCTAGGACCTTATGATTCCGCACGGAAGGAGGACTAGCAGCCGCGTTGCACGGGAGTATGTGAAAAGTGTTCATATGTAGTAAAAACCTGAAAAATGCGTCCGTTTTCGTCATGTGTTATCGAATCGACTTAAAGCCAGATTGTCACATTGGCCGCTCTTCTATCTGAAACGGTTGTACTTATCGTCTGCAAAGCTATGTCGCGTGCTGCGGTATGTGGAGACACTAAAAGGACCATAGTAGAATACAGATGAAGCTTCAAAGTTGATGTAATAGCCAGTAAGGAGTAGTACAATTCAAGTTTTAGGTATCGAACATTGACTTTTTAGCTGGCTTTGGTGCCTTGGACATGAGCTATGTCCTTAAGATTCTGCATGAAAGGAGGACTAGCAGCCGAGTTGCATTGGAGAATGTGGAAAGTGTTCATATGTAGTTAAAACCTGAGAAATCCGTCCGTTTTAGTCATTTGTTATCGAATCAACTTGAAGCCAGATCGTCACATTGCCCGCTTTTCTCTCTGAAACCGTTGTACTTATCGTGTGCAAAGCTATGCCGCGTGCTGCGGTATGCGGAGACACTAAAAGCACCATAGTAGAACTCAGATGAAGCTTCAAAGTTGATGTAATAGCCATTAAGAAGTAGTACAATTCAAGTTTTAGGTATCGATTATTGACTTTTTAGCTGGCTTTGGTGCCTTGGACATGAGCTATGTCCTTAAGATTCTGCATGAAAGGAGGACTAGCAGCCGAGATGCATGGGAGAATGTGAATAGTGTTCATCTGTAGTAAAAAAATGAGAAATCCGTCCGTTTTCGTCAGTTGTTATCGAATCAACTTGAAGCCAGATCGTCATATTGCCCGCTCTTCTCTCTGAAACGGTTGTACTTATCGTCTGCAAAGCTATGTCGCGTGCTGCGGTATGCGGAGACACTAAAAGCACCATAGCAGAACACAGATTAAGCTTCTAAGTTGATGTAATAGCAAGAAAGAAGTAGTACAATTCAAGTTTTAGGTATCGATTATTGACCTTTTAGCTGGCTTTTGTGCCTTGGACATGAGCTAGGACCTTATGACTCCGCATGGAAGGAGGACTAGCAGCCGCGTTGCACGGGAGTATGTGAAAAGTGTTCATATGTAGTAAAAACCTGAAAAATGCGTCCGTTTTCGTCATGTGTTATCGAATCGACTTAAAGCCAGATTGTCACATTGACCGCTCTTCTATCTGAAACGGTTGTACTTATCGTCTGCAAAGCTATGTCGCATGCTGCGGTATGCGGAGACACTAAAAGGACCATAGTAGAATACAGATGAAGCTTCAAAGTTGATGTAATAGCCAGTAAGAAGTAGTACAATTGAAGATTTAGGTATCGATTATTGACTTTTTAGCTGGCTTTGGTGCCTTGGACATGAGCTAGGACCTTACGATTCTGCATGAAAGGAGGACTAGCAGCCGAGTTGCACGGGAGAATGTAAAAAGTGTTCATATGTAGTATAAACCTGAGAAATCCGTCCGTTTTCGTCACTTGTTATCGAATCGACTTAAAGCCAGATCGTCACATTGGCCCCTCTTCTCTCTGAAACGGTTGTACTTATCGTCTGCAAAGCTGTGTCGCGTGCTGCGGTATGCGGAGACACTAAAAGCACCATAGTAGAACACAGATGAAGGTTCTAAGTGGATGTGATAGCCAGTGAGAAGTAGTACAATTCAAGTTTTAGGTATCGATTATTGACTTTTTAGCTGGCTTAGGTGCCTTGGACATGAGCTAGGACATTAAGATTCTGCATGAAAGGAGGACTAGCAGCCGCGTTGCACGGGAGTATGTGAAAAGTGTTCATATGTAGTAAAAACCTGAGAAATCCGTCCATTTTCGTCATTTGTTATCGAATCGACTTAAAGCCAGTTCGTCACATTGGCCCTCTTCTCTTTGAAACGGTTGTACTTATCGTCTGCAAAGCTATGTCGCGTGCTGCGGTATGCGGAGACACTAAAAGCACCATAGTAGAACACAGATGAAGCTTCTAAGTTGATGTAATAGCCAGTAAGGAGTAGTACAATTCAAGTTTTAGGTATCGAATATTGACTTTTTAGCTGGCTTTGGTGCCTTGGACATGAGCTAGGAACTTAAGATTCTGCATGAAAGGAGGACTATCAGCCGCGTTGCACGGGAGTATGTGAAAAGTGTTCATATGTAGTAAAAACCTGAGAAATCCGTCCATTTTCGTCATTTGTTATCTAATCGACTTGAGGCCAGTTCGTCACATTGGCCCCTCTTCTCTCTGAAACGGTTGTACTTATCGTCTGCAAAGCTATGTCGCGTGCTGCGGTATGCGGAGACACTAAAAGCACCATATTAGAACACAGATGAAGCTTCTAAGTTGATGTAATAGCCAGTAAGGAGTAGTACAATTCAAGTTTTAGATATCGAATATTGACTTTTTAGCTGGCTTTGGCGCCTTGGACATGAGCTAGGACCTTAAGATTCTGCATGAAAGGAGGACTAGCAGCCGAGTTGCACGGGGGGATGCGAAAAGTGTTCATATGTAGTAAGAACCTGAGAAATCCGTCCGTTTTCGTAATTTATTATCGAATCGACTTAAAGCAGTGCGTCACATTGGCCGCTCTTCTCTCTGAAACGGTTGTACTTATCGTCTGCAAAGCTATGTCGCGTGCTGCGGTATGCGGAGACACTAAAAGCACCATAGTAGAACACAGATGAAGCTACTAAGTTGATGTAATAGCCAGTAAGGAGTAGTACAATTCAAGTTTTAGGTATCGAATATTGACTTTTTAGCTGGCTTAGGTGCCTTGGACATGAGCTAGGACCTTAAGATTCTGCATGAAAGGAGGACTAGCAGCCGCGTTGCACGGGACTATGTGACAAGTGTTCATATGTAGTAAAAACCTGAGAAATCCGTCCATTTTCGTCATTTGTTATCGAACCGATTAAAGCCAGATCGTCACATTGGCCTCTCTTCTCTCTGAAACGGTTGTACTTATCGTCTGCAAAGCTATGTCGCGTGCTGCGGTTTGCGGAGACACTAAAATCACCATAGTGGAACACAGATGAAGCTTCTAAGTTGATGTAATAGCTAGTAAGATGTAGTCAATTTAGGTATCGATTATTGACTTTTTAGCTGGCTTTGGTGCCTTGGACATGAGCTATGTCCTTAAGATTCTGCATGAAAGGAGGACTAGCAGCCGAGTTGCATTGGAGAATGTGGAAAGTGTTCATATGTAGTAAAAATCTGAGAAATCCGTCCGTTTTAGTCATTTGTTGTCGAATCAACTTGAAGCCAGATCGTCACATTGCCCGCTTTTCTCTCTGAAACCGTTGTACTTATCGTCTGCAAAGCTATGCCGCGTGCTGCGGTATGCGGAGACACTAAAAGCACCATAGTAGAACTCAGATGAAGCTTCAAAGTTGATGTAATAGCCAGTAAGAAGTAGTACAATTCAAGTTTTAGGTATCGATTATTGACTTTTTAGCTGGCATTGGTGCCTTGGACATGAGCTATGTCCTTAAGATTCTGCATGAAAGGAGGACTAGCAGCCGAGATGCATGGGAGAATGTGAATAGTGTTCATCTGTAGTAAAAAAATGAGAAATCCGTCCGTTTTCGTCAGTTGTTATCGAATCAACTTGAAGCCAGATCGTCATATTGCCCGCTCTTCTCTCTGAAACGGTTGTACTTATCGTCTGCAAAGCTATGTCGCGTGCTGCGGTATGCGGAGTCACTAAAAGCACCATAGTAGAACACAGATGAAGCTTCTAAGTTGATGTAATAGCCAGTAAGGAGTAGTACAATTCAAGTTTTAGGTATCGAAAATTGACTTTTTAGCTGGCTTTGGTGCCTTGGACATGAGGTAGGACCTTATGATTGTGCATGAAAGGATTACTAGCAGCCGAGTGGCACGGGAGGATGCGAAAAGTGTTCATATGTAGTAAAAACCTGAGAAATCCGTCCGTTTTCGGAATATATTATCGAATCGACTTAAAGCAGTGCGTCACATTGGCCGCTCTTCTCTCTGAAACGGTTGTACTTATCGTCTGCAAAGCTATGTCGCGTGCTGCAGTATGCGGAGACACTGAAAGCACCATAGTAGAACGCAGATGAAGCTTCTAAGTTGATGTGATAGCCAGTGAGAAGTAGTACAATTAAAGTTTTAGGTATCGATTATTGACTTTTTAGCTGGCTTTTGTGCCTTGGACATGAGCTAGGACCTTATGATTCTGCATGAAAGGAGGACTAGCAGCCGAGTTACATGGGAGAATGTGAAAAGTGTTCATATGTAGTAAAAACCTGAGAAATCCGTCCGTTTTCGTCATTTGTTGTCGAATCGACTTAAAGCCAGATCGTCACATGGGCCCCTCTTCTCTCTGAAACGGTTGTACTTATCGTCTGCAAAGCTATGTCGCGTGCTGCAGTATGCGGAGACACTAAAAGCACCATAGTAGAACACAGACGAAGCTTCTAAGTTGATGTGATAGCCAGTGAGACGTAGTACAATTCAAGTTTTAGGTATCGATTATTGTCTTTTTAGCTGGCTTTGGTGCCTTGGACATGAGCTAGGACCTAAAGATTCTGCATGAAAGGAGGACTAGCAGCCGCGTTGCACGGGAGGATGTAAAATGTGTTCATATGTAGTAAAAACCTGAGAAATCCGTCCGTTTTCGTCATTTGTTATCGAATCGACTTGAAGCCAGATCGTCACATTGCCCGCTTTTCTCTCTGAAACCGTTGTACTTATCGTCTGCAAAGCTATGCCGCGTGCTGCGATATGCGGAGACACTAAAAGCACCATAGTAGAACTCAGATGAAGCTTCAAAGTTGATGTAATAGCCAGTAAGAAGTAGTACAATTCAAGTTTTAGGTATCGATTATTGACTTTTTAGCTGGCTTTGGTGCCTTGGACATGAGCTATGTCCTTAAGATTCTGCATGAAAGGAGGACTAGCAGCCGCGATGCATGGGAGAATGTGAATAGTGTTCATCTGTAGTAAAAAAATGAGAAATCCGTCCGTTTTCGTCAGTTGTTATCGAATCAACTTGAAGCCAGATCGTCATATTGCCCGCTCTTCTCTCTGAAACGGTTGTACTTATCGTCTGCAAAGCTATGTCGCGTGCTGCGGTATGCGGAGTCACTAAAAGCACCATAGTGGAACACAGATGAAGCTTCTAAGTTGATGTAATAGCCAGTAAGGAGTAGTACAATTCAAGTTTTGGTATCGAAAATTGACTTTTTAGCTGGCTTTGGTGCCTTGGACATGAGGTAGGCCCTTATGATTGTGCATGAAAGGATTACTAGCGGCCGAGTGGCACGGGAGGATGCGAAAAGTGTTCATATGTAGTAAAAACCTGAGAAATCCGTCCGTTTTCGGAATATATTATCGAATCGACTTAAAGCAGTGCGTCACATTGGCCGCTCTTCTCTCTGAAACGGTTGTACTTATCGTCTGCAAAGCTATGTCGCGTGCTGCAGTATGCGGTGACACTGAAAGCACCATAGTAGAACGCAGATGAAGCTTCTAAGTTGATGTGATAGCCAGTGAGAAGTAGTACAATTAAAGTTTTAGGTATCGATTATTGACTTTTTAGCTGGCTTTTGTGCCTTGGACATGAGCTAGGACCTTATGATTCTGCATGAAAGGAGGACTAGCAGCCGAGTTACATGGGAGTATGTGAAAAGTGTTCATATGTAGTAAAAACCTGAGAAATCCGTCCGTTTTCGTCATTTGTTATCGAATCGACTTAAGGCCAGATCGTCACATTGGCCGCTCTTCTCTCTGAAACGGTTGTACTTATCGTCTGCAAAGCTATGTCGCGTGCTGCGGTATGCGGAGACACTAAAAGCACCATAGTAGAACACAGATGAAGTTTCAAAGTTGATGTAATAGCCAGTAAGAAGTAGTACAATTCAAGATTTAGGTATCGATTATTGACTTTTTTGCTGGCTATGGTGCCTTGGACATGACCTAGGACCTTAAGATTCTGCATGAAAGGAGGACTAGCAGCCGAGTTGCACGGGAGAATGTAAATAGTGTTCATATGTAGTAAAAACCTGAGAAATCCGTCCGTTTTCGTCATTTGTTATCGAATCGACTTAAAGCCAGATCGTCACATGGGCCCCTGTTCTCTCTGAAACGGTTGTACTTATCGTCTGCAAAGCTATGTCGCGTGCTGCGGTATGCGGAGACACTAAAAGCACCATAGCAGAACACAGATTAAGCTTCTAAGTTGATGTAATAGCAAGTAAGAAGTAGTACAATTAAAGTTTTAGGTATCGATTATTGACCTTTTAGCTGGCTTTTGTGCCTTGGACATGAGCTAGGACCTTATGATTCCGCACGGAAGGAGGACTAGCAGCCGAGTTGCTTGGGAGAATGTGAAAAGTGTTCATATGTAGTAAAAACCTGAAAAATGCGTCCGTTTTCGTCATGTGTTATCGAATCGACTTAAAGCCAGATTGTCACATTGGCCGCTCTTCTATCTGAAACGGTTGTACTTATCGTCTGCAAAGCTATGTCGCGTGCTGCAGTATGCGGAGACACTAAAAGCACCATAGCAGAACACAGATTAAGCTTCTAAGTTGATGTAATAGCCAGTAAGGAGTAGTACAATTCAAGTTTTAGGTATCGAAAATTGACTTTTTAGCTGGCTTTGGTGCCTTGGACATGAGGTAGGACCTTATGATTGTGCATGAAAGGATTACTAGCAGCCGAGTGGCACGGGAGGATGCGAAAAGTGTTCATATGTAGTAAAAACCTGAGAAATCCGTCCGTTTTCGGAATATATTATCGAATCGACTTAAAGCAGTGCGTCACATTGGCCGCTCTTCTCTCTGAAACGGTTGTACTTATCGTCTGCAAAGCTATGTCGCGTGCTGCAGTATGCGGAGACACTGAAAGCACCATAGTAGAACGCAGATGAAGCTTCTAAGTTGATGTGATAGCCAGTGAGAAGTAGTACAATTAAAGTTTTAGGTATCGATTATTGACTTTTTAGCTGGCTTTTGTGCCTTGGACATGAGCTAGGACCTTATGATTCTGCATGAAAGGAGGACTAGCAGCCGAGTTACATGGGAGAATGTGAAAAGTGTTCATATGTAGTAAAAACCTGAGAAATCCGTCCGTTTTCGTCATTTGTTGTCGAATCGACTTAAAGCCAGATCGTCACATGGGCCCCTCTTCTCTCTGAAACGGTTGTACTTATCGTCTGCAAAGCTATGTCGCGTGCTGCAGTATGCGGAGACACTAAAAGCACCATAGTAGAACACAGACGAAGCTTCTAAGTTGATGTGATAGCCAGTGAGACGTAGTACAATTCAAGTTTTAGGTATCGATTATTGTCTTTTTAGCTGGCTTTGGTGCCTTGGACATGAGCTAGGACCTAAAGATTCTGCATGAAAGGAGGACTAGCAGCCGCGTTGCACGGGAGGATGTAAAATGTGTTCATATGTAGTAAAAACCTGAGAAATCCGTCCGTTTTCGTCATTTGTTATCGAATCGACTTGAAGCCAGATCGTCACATTGCCCGCTTTTCTCTCTGAAACCGTTGTACTTATCGTCTGCAAAGCTATGCCGCGTGCTGCGATATGCGGAGACACTAAAAGCACCATAGTAGAACTCAGATGAAGCTTCAAAGTTGATGTAATAGCCAGTAAGAAGTAGTACAATTCAAGTTTTAGGTATCGATTATTGACTTTTTAGCTGGCTTTGGTGCCTTGGACATGAGCTATGTCCTTAAGATTCTGCATGAAAGGAGGACTAGCAGCCGCGATGCATGGGAGAATGTGAATAGTGTTCATCTGTAGTAAAAAAATGAGAAATCCGTCCGTTTTCGTCAGTTGTTATCGAATCAACTTGAAGCCAGATCGTCATATTGCCCGCTCTTCTCTCTGAAACGGTTGTACTTATCGTCTGCAAAGCTATGTCGCGTGCTGCGGTATGCGGAGTCACTAAAAGCACCATAGTGGAACACAGATGAAGCTTCTAAGTTGATGTAATAGCCAGTAAGGAGTAGTACAATTCAAGTTTTGGTATCGAAAATTGACTTTTTAGCTGGCTTTGGTGCCTTGGACATGAGGTAGGCCCTTATGATTGTGCATGAAAGGATTACTAGCGGCCGAGTGGCACGGGAGGATGCGAAAAGTGTTCATATGTAGTAAAAACCTGAGAAATCCGTCCGTTTTCGGAATATATTATCGAATCGACTTAAAGCAGTGCGTCACATTGGCCGCTCTTCTCTCTGAAACGGTTGTACTTATCGTCTGCAAAGCTATGTCGCGTGCTGCAGTATGCGGTGACACTGAAAGCACCATAGTAGAACGCAGATGAAGCTTCTAAGTTGATGTGATAGCCAGTGAGAAGTAGTACAATTAAAGTTTTAGGTATCGATTATTGACTTTTTAGCTGGCTTTTGTGCCTTGGACATGAGCTAGGACCTTATGATTCTGCATGAAAGGAGGACTAGCAGCCGAGTTACATGGGAGTATGTGAAAAGTGTTCATATGTAGTAAAAACCTGAGAAATCCGTCCGTTTTCGTCATTTGTTATCGAATCGACTTAAGGCCAGATCGTCACATTGGCCGCTCTTCTCTCTGAAACGGTTGTACTTATCGTCTGCAAAGCTATGTCGCGTGCTGCGGTATGCGGAGACACTAAAAGCACCATAGTAGAACACAGATGAAGTTTCAAAGTTGATGTAATAGCCAGTAAGAAGTAGTACAATTCAAGATTTAGGTATCGATTATTGACTTTTTTGCTGGCTATGGTGCCTTGGACATGACCTAGGACCTTAAGATTCTGCATGAAAGGAGGACTAGCAGCCGAGTTGCACGGGAGAATGTAAATAGTGTTCATATGTAGTAAAAACCTGAGAAATCCGTCCGTTTTCGTCATTTGTTATCGAATCGACTTAAAGCCAGATCGTCACATGGGCCCCTGTTCTCTCTGAAACGGTTGTACTTATCGTCTGCAAAGCTATGTCGCGTGCTGCGGTATGCGGAGACACTAAAAGCACCATAGCAGAACACAGATTAAGCTTCTAAGTTGATGTAATAGCAAGTAAGAAGTAGTACAATTAAAGTTTTAGGTATCGATTATTGACCTTTTAGCTGGCTTTTGTGCCTTGGACATGAGCTAGGACCTTATGATTCCGCACGGAAGGAGGACTAGCAGCCGAGTTGCTTGGGAGAATGTGAAAAGTGTTCATATGTAGTAAAAACCTGAAAAATGCGTCCGTTTTCGTCATGTGTTATCGAATCGACTTAAAGCCAGATTGTCACATTGGCCGCTCTTCTATCTGAAACGGTTGTACTTATCGTCTGCAAAGCTATGTCGCGTGCTGCGGTATGCGGGGACACTAAAAGCACCATAGTAGAATACAGATGAAGCTTCAAAGTTGATGTAATAGCCAGTAAGAAGTAGTACAATTGAAGATTTAGGTATCGATTATTGACTTTTTTGCTGGCTTTGGTGCCTCGGACATGAGCTAGGACCTTACGATTCTGCATGAAAGGAGGACTAGCAGCCGAGTTGCACGGGAGAATGTAAAAAGTGTTCATATGTAGTATAAACCTGAGAAATCCGTTCGTTTTCGTCACTTCTTATCGAATCGACTTAAAGCCAGATCGTCACATTGGCCCCTCTTCTCTCTGAAACGGTTGTACTTATCGTCTGCAAAGCTATGTCGCGTGCTGCGGTATGCGGAGACACTAAAACCACCATAGTAGAACACAGATGAAGGTTCTAAGTTGATGTGATAGCCAGTGAGAAGTAGTACAATTCAAGTTTTAGGTATCGATTATTGACTTTTTAGCTGGCTTAGGTGCCTTGGACATGAGCTAGGACCTTAAGATTCTGCATGAAAGGAGGACTAGCAGCCGCGTTGCACGGGAGTAAGTGAAAAGTGTTCATATGTAGTAAAAACCTGAGAAATCCGTCCATTTTCGTCATTTGTTATCGAATCGACTTAAAGCCAGTTCGTCACATTGGCCCCTCTTCTCTCTGAAACGGTTGTACTTATCGTCTGCAAAGCTATGTCGCGTGCTGCGGTATGCGGAGACACTAAAAGCACCATAGTAGAACACAGATTAAGCTTCTAAGTTGATGTAATAGCTAGTAAGATGTAGTCAATTTAGGTATCGATTATTGACTTTTTAGCTGGCTTTGGTGCCTTGGACATGAGCTATGTCCTTAAGATTCAGCATGAAAGGAGGACTAGCAGCCGAGTTGCATTGGTGAATGTGGAAAGTGTTCATATGTAGTAAAAACCTGAGAAATCCGTCCGTTTTAGTCATTTGTTATCGAATCAACTTGAAACCAGATCGTCACATTGCCCGCTTTTCTCTCTGAAACCGTTGTACTTATCGTCTGCAAAGCTATGCCGCGTGCTGCGGTATGCGGAGACACTAAAAGCACCATAGTAGAACTCAGATGAAGCTTAAAAGTTGATGTAATAGCCAGTAGGAAGTAGTACAATTCAAGTTTTAGGTATCGATTATTGACTTTTTAGCTGGCTTTGGTGCCTTGGACATGAGCTATGTCCTTAAGATTCTGCATGAAAGGAGGACTAGCAGCCGAGATGCATGGGAGAATGTGAATAGTGTTCATCTGTAGTAAAAAAATGAGAAATCCGTCCGTTTTCGTCAGTTGTTATCGAATCAACTTGAAGCCAGATCGTCATATTGCCCGCTCTTCTCTCTGAAACGGTTGTACTTATCGTCTGCAAAGCTACGTCGCGTGCTGCGGTATGCGGAGACACTAAAAGCATCATAGTAGAACACAGATTAAGCTTCTAAGTTGATGTAATAGCCAGTAAGAAGTAGTACAATTCAAGTTTTAGGTATCGATTATTGACCTTTTAGCTGGCTTTTGTGCCTTGGACATGAGCTAGGACCTTATGATTCCGCACGGAAGGAGGACTAGCAGCCGAGTTGCTTGGGAGAATGTGAAAAGTGTTCATATGTAGTAAAAACCTGAAAAATGCGTCCGTTTTCGTCATTTGTTATCGAATCGACTTAAAGCCAGATTGTCACATTGGCCGCTCTTCTCTCTGAAACGGTTGTACTTATCGTCTGCAAAGCTATGTCGCGTGCTGCGGTATGCGGAGACACTAAAAGCACCATAGTAGAATATAGATGAACCTTCAAAGTTGATGTAATAGCCAGTAAGAAGTAGTACAATTCAAGTTTTAGGTTTCGATTATTGACTTTTTTGCTGGCTTTGGTGCATTGGACATGAGCTAGGACCTTACGATTCTGCATGAAAGGAGGACTAGCAGCCGAGTTGCACGGGAGAATGTAAAAAGTGTTCATATGTAGTATAAACCTGAGAAATCCGTCCGTTTTCGTCACTTGTTATCGAATCGACTTAAAGCCAGATCGTCACATTGGCCCCTCTTCTCTCTGAAACGGTTGTACTTATCGTCTGCAAAGCTATGTCGCGTGCTGCGGTATGCGGAGACACTAAAAGCACCATAGTAGAACACAGATGAAGGTTCTAAGTTGATGTGATAGCCAGTGAGAAGTAGTACAATTCAAGTTTTAGGTATCGATTATTGACTTTTTAGCTGGCTTAGGTGCCTTGGACATGAGCTAGGACCTTAAGATTCTGCATGAAAGGAGGACTAGCAGAGGCGTTGCACGGGAGTATGTGAAAAGTGTTCATATGTAGTAAAAACCTGAGAAATCCGTCCATTTTCGCCATTTGTTATCGAATCGACTTAAAGCCAGTTCGTCACATTGGCCCCTCTTGTCTCTGAAACGGTTGTAGTTATCGTCTGCAAAGCTACGTCGCGTGCTGCGGTATGCGGAGACACTAAAAGCACCATAGTAGAACACAGATGAAGCTTCTAAGTTGATGTAGTAGCCAGTAAGGAGTAGTACAATTCAAGTTTTAGGTATCGAATATTGACTTTTTAGCAAGCTTTGGTTCCTTGGACATGAGCTAGGACCTTAAGATTCTGCATTAAAAGAGGACTATCAGCCGCGTTGCACGGGAGTATGTGAAAAGTGTTCATATGTATTAAAACCTGTGAAATCCGTCCATTTTCGTCATTTGTTATCTAATCGACTTGAGGCCAGTTCGTCACATTGGCCCCTCTTCTCTCTGAAACGGTTGTACTTATCATCTGCAAAGCTATGTCGCGTGCTGCGGTATGCGGAGACACTAAAGGCACCATAGTAGAACACAGATGAAGCTTCTAAGTTGATGTAATAGCCAGTAAGGAGTAGTACAATTCAAGTTTTAGGTGTCGAATATTGACTTTTTAGCTGGCTTTGGCGCCTTGGACATGAGCTAGGACCTTAAGATTCTGCATGAAAGGAGGACTAGCAGCCGAGTTGCACGGGAGGATGCGAAAAGTGTTCATATGTAGTAAAAACCTGAGAAATCCGTCCGTTTTCGTAATTTATTATGGAATCGACTTAAAGCAGTGAGTCACATTGGCCGCTCTTCTCTCTGAAACGGTTGTACTTATCGTCTGCAAAGCTATGTCGCGTGCTGCGGTATGCGGAGACACTAAAAGCACCATAGTAGAACATAGATGAAGCTTCAAAGTTGATGTAATAGCCAGTAAGAAGTAGTACAATTCAAGATTTGGTATCGATTATTGTCTTTTTTGCTGGCTTTGGTGCCTTGGACATGAGCTAGGACCTTAAGATTCTGCATGAAAGGAGGACTAGCAGCCGCGTTGCACGGGACTATGTGACAAGTGTTCATATGTAGTAAAAACCTGAGAAATCCGTCCATTTTCCTCTTTTGTTATCGAATCGACTTAAAGCCAGATCGTCACATTGGCCTCTCTTCTCTCTGAAACGGTTGTACTTATCGTGTGCAAAGCTATGTCGCGTGCTGCGGTATGCTGAGAGACAAAAAACACCATAGTAGAACACAGATGAAGCATCTAAGTTGATGTAATAGCCAGTAAGAAGTAGTACAATTCAAGTTTTAGGTATCGATTATTGACTTTTTAGCAGGCTCTGGTTCCTTGGACATGAGCTATTACCTTAAGGTTCTGCATGAAAGGAGGACTAGCAGCCGCGATGCGCGAGAGAATGCGATAAGTGTTCATATGTAGTAAAAACCTGAGAAATCCGTCCGTTTTCGTCATTTGGTATCGAATCGACTTAAACCCAGATCGTCACATTGGCCGCTCTTGTGTCTGAAACGGTTACATTTATCGTCCGCAAAGCTATGTCGCATGCAGCGGTATGCGGAGACACTAAAAGCACCATAGTGGATCACAGATGAAGCATCTAAGTTGATGTAATAGCCAGTAAGGAGTAGTACAATTCAAGTTTTAGGTATCGATTATTGCCTTTTTAGCTGGCTTTGGTGCCTTGGACATGAGCTAGGACCTTAAGATTCTGCATGAAAGGAGGACTAGCAGTCGAGTTGCACGGAGAATGTGAAAAGTGTTCATACGTAGTAAAAACCTGAAAAACCCGTCCATTTTCGTCATTTGTTATCGAATCGACTTAAAGCCAGATCGCCACTTTGGCCGCTCTTCTGACTGAATCTTTTACATTTATCGTCTGCAAAGCTATGTCGCGTGCTGCTGTATGCGGAGACACTAAAAGCACCATAGTGGATCACAGATGAAGCATCTAAGTTGGTGTAGTAGCCAGTAAGGAGTAGTACAATTCAAGTTTTAGGAATCGATTATTGCCTTTTTAGCTGGCTTTGGTGCCTTGGACATGAGCTAGGACCTTAAGATTCTGCATGAAAGGAGGACTAGCAGCTGAGTTGCACGGGAGGATGTGAAATGTGTTCATATGTAGTAAAAACCTGAGAAATCCGTCCGTTTTCGTCGTTTGTTATAATATCGACATAAAGCCAGATCGTCACATTGGCCGCTCTTCTCTCTGAAACGGTTGTACTTATCGTCTGCAAAGCTATGTCGCGTGCTGTGGTATGCGGAGCACTAAAAGCACCATAGTAGAACACAGATGAAGCTTCTAAGTTGATGTAATAGCCAGTAAGAAGTAGTACAATTCAAGTTTTAGGTATCGATTATTGACTTTTTACCCTTCTTTGGTACCTTGGACATGAGCTAGGAACTTAAGATTTTGCAATAAAGGAGGACTAGCAGCCGCGTTGCACGGGAGAAAGTGAAAAGTGTACATACGTAGTAAAAGCCTGAGAAATCCGTCCATTTTCGTCATTTGTTATCGAATCGACTTAAAGCCAGATCGTCACATTGGCCGCAGTTCTGTCTTAAACGGGTACATTTATCGTCTGCAAAGCTATGTCGCGTTCTGCGGTATGCAGAGACACTAAAAGCACCATAGTAGAACACAGATGAAGCTTCTAAGTTGATGTAATAGCCAGTATGAAGTAGTACAATTCAAGTTTTTGTTATCGATTATTGACCTTTTACCCTTCTTTGGTACCTTGGACATGAGCTAGGAACTTAAGATTTTGCATGAAAGGAGGACTAACAGCCGCGTTCACGGGAGAATGTGAAAAGTGTTCATATGTAGTAAATACCTGAGAAATCCGTCCGTTTTCGTCATTTGTTATCGAATCGACTTAAAGCCAGATCGTCACATTGGCCGCTCTTCTCTCTGAAACGGTTGTACTTATCGTCTGCAAAGCTATGTCGCGTGCTGCGGTATGTGGTGACACTAAAAGCACCATAGTAGAACACAGATGAAGCTTCTAAGTTGATGTAATAGCCAGTAAGAAGTAGTACAATTCAAATTTTAGTTATCGATTATTGTCTTTTTAGCTGGCTTTCGTGCCTTGGACATGAGCTAGGACCTTAACATTTTGCATGAAAGGAGGACTAGCAGCCGCGATGCGCGAGAGAATGCGAAAAGTGTTCATATGTAGTAAAAACCTGAGAAATCCATCCGTTCTCGTCATTTGTTATCGAATCGACTTAAACCCAGATCGTCACACTGGCCGCTCTTGTGTCTGAAACGGTTACATTTATCGTCCGCAAAGCTATGTTGCATGCAGCGGTATGCGGAGACACTAAAAGCACCATAGTGGATCACAGATGAAGCATCTAAGTTGATGTAATAGCCAGTAAGGAGTAGTACAATTCAAGTTTTAGGTATCGATTATTGCCTTTTTAGCTGGCTTTGGTGCCTTGGACATGAGCTAGGACCTTAAGATTCTGCATGAAAGGAGGACTAGCAGCTGAGTTGCACGGGGGGATGTGAAATGTGTTCATATGTAGTAAAAACCTGAGAAATCCGTCCGTTTTCGTCATTTGTTATCAAATCGACATAAAGCCAGATCGTCACATTTGCCGCTCTTCTCTCTGAAACGGTTGTACTTATCGTGTGCAAAGCTATGTCGCGTGCTGCGGTATGCTGAGAGACAAAAAACACCATAGTAGAACACAGATGAAGCATCTAAGTTGATGTAATAGCCAGTAAGAAGTAGTACAATTCAAGTTTTAGGTATCGATTATTGACTTTTTAGCTGGCTTTGGTGCCTTGGACAAGAGCTAGGACCTTAAGATTCTGCATGATAATATGACTAGCAGCCGAGTTACACGGGAGAATGTGAAAAGTGTTAATGTGTAGTAAAAACCTGAGAAATCCGTCCGTATTCGTCATTTGTTATCGAATCGACTTAAATCCAGATCGTCACATTGGCCGCTCTTCTCTCTGAAACGGTTGTACTTATCGTCTGCAAAGCTATGTCGCGTGCTGCAGTATGCGGAGACACTAAAAGCACCATAGTAGAACGCAGATGAAGCTTCTAAGTTGATGTGATAGCCAGTGAGAAGTAGTACAATTCAAGTATTAGGTATCGATTATTGACTTTTTAGCTGGCTTTTGTGCCTTTGACATGAGCTAGGACTTTATGTTTCTGCATGAAAGGAGGACTAGCAGCCGAGTTACATGGGAGAATGTGAAAAGTGTTCATATTTAGTAAAAACCTCAGAAATCCGTCCGTTTTCGTCATTTGTTATCGAATCGACTTAAAGCCAGATCGTCACATTGACCGCTCTTCTCTCTGAAACGGTTGTACTTATCGTCTGCAAAGCTATGTCGCGTGCTGCGGTATGCGGTGACACTAAAAGCACCATAGTAGAACACAGATGAAGCTTCAAAGTTGATGTAATAGCCAGTAAGAAGTAGTACAATTCAAGATTTAGGTATCGATTATTGACTTTTTTGCTGGCTTTGGTGCCTTGGACATGAGCTAGGACCTAAAGATTCTGCATGAAAGGAGGACTAGCAGCCGAGTTGCACGGGAGGATGTAAAAAGTGTTCATATGTCGTAAAAACCTGAGAAATCCGTCCGTTTTCGTCATTTGTTATCGAATCGACTTAAAGCCAGATCGTCACATGGGCCCCTCTTCTCTCTGAAACGGTTCTACTTATCGTCTGCAAAGCTATGTCGCGTGCTGCGGTATGCGGAGACACTAAAAGCACCATAGCAGAACAGAGATTAAGCTTCTAGGTTGATGTAATAGCAAGTAAGAAGTAGTACAATTCAAGTTTTAGTTATCGATTATTGACCTTTTAGCTGGCTTTTGTGCCTTGGACATGAGCTAGGACCTTATGATTCCGCACGGACGGAGGACTAGCAGCCGAGTTGCTTGGGAGAATGTGAAAAGTGTTCATATGTAGTAAGAACCTGAAAAATGCGTCCGTTTTCGTCATGTGTTATCGAATCGACTTAAACCAGATCGTCACATGGGCCCCTCTTCTCTCTGAAACGGTTCTACTTATCGTCTGCAAAGCTATGTCGCGTGCTGCGGTATGCGGAGACACTAAAAGCACCATAGCAGAACAGAGATTAAGCTTCTAAGTTGATGTAATAGCAAGTAAGAAGTAGTACAATTCAAGTTTTAGGTATCGATTATTGACCTTTTAGCTGGCTTTTGTGCCTTGGACATGAGCTAGGACCTTATGATTCCGCACGGAAGGAGGACTAGCAGCCGAGTTGCTTGGGAGAATGTGAAAAGTGTTCATATGTAGTAAAACCCTGAGAAATCCGTCCATTTTCGTCATTTGTTATCTAATCGACTTGAGGCCAGTTCGTCACATTGGCCCCTCTTCTCTCTGACACGGTTGTACTTATCGTCTGCAACGCTATGTCACGTGCTGCGGTATGCGGAGACACTAAAAGCACCATAGTAGAACACAGATGAAGCTTCTAAGTTGATGTAATAGCCAGTAAGGAGTAGTACAATTCAAGTTTTAGGTATCGAATATTGACTTTTTAGCTGGCTTTGGCGCCTTGGACATGAGCTAGGACCTTATGATTCCGCACGGAAGGAGGACTAGCAGCCGAGTTGCTTGGGAGAATGTGAAAAGTGTTCATATGTAGTAAGAACCTGAAAAATGCGTCCGTTTTCGTCATGTGTTATCGAATCGACTTAAAGCCAGATCGTCACATTGGCCTCTCTTCTCTCTGAAACGGTTGTACTTATCGTCTGCAAAGCTATGTCGCGTGCTGCGGTTTGCGGAGACACTAAAATCACCATAGTGGAACACAGATGAAGCTTCTAAGTTGATGTAATAGCTAGTAAGATGTAGTCAATTTAGGTATCGATTATTGACTTTTTAGCTGGCTTTGGTGCCTTGGACATGAGCTATGTCCTTAAGATTCTGCATGAAAGGAGGACTAGCAGCCGAGTTGCATTGGAGAATGTGGAAAGTGTTCATATGTAGTAAAAACCTGAGAAATCCGTCCGTTTTAGTCATTTGTTATCGAATCAACTTGAAGCCAGATCGTCACATTGCCCGCTTTTCTCTCTGAAACCGTTGTACTTATCGTCTGCAAAGCTATGCCGCGTGCTGCGGTATGGGGAGACACTAAAAGCACCATAGTCGAACTCAGATGAAGCTTCAAAGTTGATGTAATAGCCAGTAAGAAGTAGTACAATTCAAGTTTTAGGTATCGATTATTGACATTTTAGCTGGCTTTGGTGCCTTGGACATGAGCTATGTCCTTAAAATTCTGCATGAAAGGAGGACTAGTAGCCGAGTTGAATGGGAGAATGTGAAAAGTGTTCATATGTAGTAAAAACCTGAGAAATCCGTCCCTTTTCGTCATTTGTTATCGAATCGACTTAAAGCCAGATCGTCACATTGGCCGCACTTCTCTCTGAAACGGTTGTACTTATCGTCTGCAAAGCTATGTCGCGTGCTGCGGTATGCGGAGACACTAAAAGCACCATAGTAGAACACAGATGAAGTTTCAAAGTTGATGTAATAGCCAGTAAGAAGTAGTACAATTCAATATTTAAGTATCGATTATTGTCTTTTTTGCTGGCTTTGGTGCCTTGGACATGAGCTAGGACCTTAAGATTCTACATGAAAGGAGGACTAGCAGCCGCGTTGCACGGGACTATGTGACAAGTGTTCATATGTAGTAAAAATCTGAGAAATCCGTCCATTTTCGTCATTTGTTATCGAATCGACTTAAAGTCAGATCGTCACATTGGCCTCTCTTCTCTCTGAAACGGTTGTACTTATCGTCTGCAAAGCTATGTCGCGTGCTGCGGTATGCGGAGACACTGAAAGCACCATAGCAGAACACAGATTAAGCTTCTAAGTTGATGTAATAGCAAGTAAGAAGTAGTACAATTCAAATTTTTGGTATCGATTATTGACCTTTTAGCTGGCTTTTGTGCCTTGGACATGAGCTAGGACCTTATGATTCCGCACGGAAGGAGGACTAGCAGCCGAGTTGCTTGGGAGAATGTGAAAAGTGTTCATATGTAGTAAAAACCTGAAAAATGCGTCCGTTTTCGTCATGTGTTATCGAATCGACTTAAAGCCAGATTGTCACATTGGCCGCTCTTCTATCTGAAACGGTTGTACTTATCGTCTGCAAAGCTATGTCGCGTGCTGCGGTATGCGGAGACACTAAAAGCACCATAGTAGAACGCAGATGAAGCTTCTAAGTTGATGTGATAGCCAGTGAGAAGTAGTACAATTCAAGTTTTAGGTATCGATTATTGACTTTTTAGCTGGCTTAGGTGCCTTGGACATGAGCTAGGACCTTAAGATTCTGCATGAAAGGAGGACTAGCAGCCGCGTTGCACGGGAGTATGTGAAAAGTGTTCATATGTAGTAAAAACCTGAGAAATCCGTCCATTTTCGTCATTTGTTATCGAATCGACTTAAAGCCAGTTCGTCACATTGGCCCCTCTTCTCTCTGAAACGGTTGTAGTTATCGTCTGCAAAGCTATGTCGCGTGCTGCGGTATGCGGAGACACTAAAAGCACCATAGTAGAACACAGATGATGCTTCTAAGTTGATGTAATAGCTAGTAAGGAGTAGTACAATTCAAGTTTTAGGCATCGAATATTGACTTTTTAGCTGGCTTTGGTGCCTTGGACATGAGCTAGGACCTTAAGATTCTGCATGAAAGGAGGACTATCAGACGCGTTGCACGGGAGTATGTGAAAAGTGTTCATATGTAGTAAAAACCTGAGAAATCCGTCCATTTTCGTCATTTGTTATCTAATCGACTGGAGGCCAGTTCGTCACATTGGCCCCTCTTCTCTCTGAAACGGTTGTACTTATCGTCTGCAACGCTATGTCGCGTGCTGCGGTATGCGGAGACACTAAAAGCACCATAGTAGAACACAGATGAAGCTTCTAAGTTGATGTAATAGCCAGTAAGGAGTAGTACAATTCAAGTTTTAGGTATCGAATATTGACTTTTTAGCTGGCTTTGGCGCCTTGGACATGAGCTAGGACCTTAAGATTCTGCATGAAAGGAGGACTAGCAGCCGCGTTGCACGGGACTATGTGACAAGTGTTCATATGTAGTAAAAACCTGAGAAATCCGTCCATTTTAGTCATTTGTTATCGAATCAACTTGAAGCCAGATCGTCACATTGCCCGCTTTTCTCTCTGAAACCGTTGTACTTATCGTCTGCAAAGCCATGCCGCGTGCTGCGGTATGGGGAGACACTAAAAGCACCATAGTCGAACTCAGATGAAGCTTCAAAGTTGATGTAATAGCCAGTAAGAAGTAGTAGAATTCAACTTTTAGGTATCGATTATTGACATTTTAGCTGGCTTTGGTGCCTTGGACATGAGCTATGTCCTTAAGATTCTGCATGAAAGGAGGACTAGCAGCCGAGTTAATTGGGAGAATGTGAAAAGTATTCATATGTAGTAAAAACCTGAGAATTCCATCCTTTTTCGTCAGTTGTTATCGAATGAACTTGAAGCCAGATCGTCATATTGCCCGCTCTTCTCTCTGAAACGGTTGTACTTATCGTCTGCAAAGCTATGTCGCGTGCTGCATTATGCGGAGTCACTAAAAGCACCATAGTAGAACACAGATGAAGCTTCTAAGTTGATATAATAGCCAGTAAGGAGTAGTACAATTCAAGTTTTAGGTATCGATTATTGACTTTTTAGCTGGCTTTGGTGCCTTGGACATGAGCTAGGACCTTATGATTCTGCATGAAAGGAGGACTAGCAGCCGAGATGCATGGGAGAATGTGAATAGTGTTCATCTGCAGTAAAAAAATGAGAAATCCGTCCGTTTTCGTCATTTGTTATCGAATCGACTTAAAGCAGATCGTCGCATTGGCCGCTCTTCTCTCTGAAACGGTTGTACTTATCGTCTGCAAAGCTATGTCGCATGCTGCACTATGCGTAGACATTAAAAGCACCATAGTAGAACACAGATGAAGCTTCTAAGTTGATGTAATAGCCAGTAAGGAGTAGTACAATTCAAGTTTTAGGTATCGAATATTGACTTTTTAGCTGGCTTTGGCGCCTTGGACATGAGCTAGGACCTTAAGATTCTGCATGAAAGGAGGACTAGCAGCCGAGTTGCACGGGAGGATGCGAAAAGTGTTCATATGTAGTAAGAACCTGAGAAATCCGTCCGTTGTCGTAATTTATTATGGAATCGACTTAAAGCAGTGCGTCACATTGGCCGCTCTTCTCTCTGAAACGGTTGTACTTATCGTCTGCAAAGCTATGTCGCGTGCTGCGGTATGCGGAGACACTAAAAGCACCATAGTAGAACACAGATTAAGCTTCTAAGTTGATGTAATAGCCAGTAAGAAGTAGTACAATTCAAGATTTAGGTATCGATTATTGACTTTTTAGCTGGCTTTTGTGCTTTCGACATGAGCTTGGACCTTATGATTCTGCATGAAAGGAGGACTAGCAGCCTAGTTGCATGGGAGAATGTGAAAAGTGTTCATATGTAGTAAAAACCTGAGAAATCCGTCCCTTTTCGTCATTTGTTATCGAATCGACTTAAAGCCAGATCGTCACATTGTCCGCACTTCTCTCTGAAACGGTTGTACTTATCGTCTGCAAAGCTATGTCGCGTGCTGCGGTATGCGGAGACACTAAAAGCACCATAGTAGAACACAGATGAAGCTTCAAAGTTGATGTAATAGCCAGTAAGAAGTAGTACAATTCAAGATTTAGGTATCGATTATTGTCTTTTTTGCTGGCTTTGGTGCCTTGGACATGAGCTATGTCCTTAAGATCCTGCATGAAAGGAGGACTAGCAGCCGCGTTGCATTGGAGAATGTGGAAAGTGTTCATATGTAGTAAAAATCTGAGAAATCCGTTCGTTTTAGTCATTTGTTATCGAATCAACTTGAAGCCAGATCGTCACATTGCCCGCTTTTCTCTCTGAAACGGTTGTACTTATCGTCTGCAAAGCTATGTTGCGTGCTGCAGTATGCAGAGACACTAAAAGCACCATAGTAGAACGCAGATGAAGCTTCTAAGTTGATGTGATAGCCAGTGAGAAGTAGTACAATTAAAGTTTTAGGTATCGATTATTGACTTTTTTGCTGGCTTTTGTGCCTTGGACATGAGCTAGGACCTTATGATTCTGCATGAAAGGAGGACTAGCGGCCGAGTTACATGGGAGAATGTGAAAAGTGTTCATATGTAGTAAAAACCTGAGAAATCCGTCCGTTTTCGTCATTTGTTATCGAATCGACTTAAAGCCAGATCGTCACATTGGCCGCTCTTCTATCTGAAACGGTTGTACTTATCGTCTGCAAAGCTATGTTGCGTGCTGCGGTATGCGGAGACACTAAAAGCACCATAGTAGAACTCAGATGAAGCTTCAAAGTTGATGTAATAGCCAGTAAGAAGTAGTACAATTCAAGATTTAGGTATCGATTATTGACTTTTTTGCTGGCTTTGGTGCCTTGGACATGACCTAGGACCTTAAGATTCTGCATGAAAGGAGGACTAGCAGCCGAGTTGCACGGGAGGATGTAAAAAGTGTTCATATGTAGTAAAAACCTGAGAAATCCGTCCGTTTTCGTCATTTGTTATCGAATCGACTTAAAGCCAGATCGTCACATGGGCCCCTCTTCTCTCTGAAACGGTTCTACTTATCGTCTGCAAAGCTATGTCGCGTGCTGCGGTATGCGGAGACACTAAAAGCACCATAGCAGAACACAGATTAAGCTTCTAAGTTGATGTAATAGCAAGTAAGAAGTAGTACAATTCAAGTTTTAGGTATCGAATATTGACTTTTTAGCTGGCTTTGGTGCCTTGGACATGAGCTAGGACCTTAAGATTCTGCATGAAAGGAGGACTATCAGCCGCGTTGCACGGGAGTATGTGAAAAGTGTTCATATGTAGTAAAAACCTGAGAAATCCGTCCATTTTCGTCATTTGTTATCTAATCGACTTGAGGCCAGTTCGTCACATTGGCCCCTCTTCTCTCTGAAACGGTTGTACTTATCGTCTGCAAAGCTATGTCGCGTGCTGCGGTATGCGGAGACACTAAAAGCACCATAGTATAACACAGATGAAGCTTCTAAGTTGATGTAATAGCCAGTAAGGAGTAGTACAATTCAAGTATTAGGTATCGAATATTGACTTTTTAGCTGGCTTTGGTGCGTTGGACATGAGGTAGGACCTTAAGATTGTGCATGAAAGGAGGACTAGCAGCCGAGTGGCACGGGAGGATGCGAAAAGTGTTCATATGTAGTAAAAACCTGAGAAATCCGTCCGTTTACGTCATTTGTTATCGAATCGACTTAAAGCAGTGCGTCACGTTGGCCGCTCTTCTCTCTGAATCGGTTGTACTTATCGTCTGCAAAGCTATGTCGCGTGCTGCGGTTTGCGGAGACACTAAAATCACCATAGTGGAACACAGATGAAGCTTCTAAGTTGATGTAATAGCTAGTAAGATGTAGTCAATTTAGGTATCGATTATTGACTTTTTAGCTGGCTTTGGTGCCTTGGACATGGGCTAGGACCTTAAGATTCTGCATGAGAGGAGTACTAGGAGCCGAGTTGCACGGGAGGATGCGAAAAGTGTTCATATGTAGTAAAAACCTGAGAAATCCGTCCGTTTTCGTAATTTATTATCGAATCGACTTAAAGCAGTGCGTCACATTGGCCGCTCTTCTCTCTGAAACGGTTGTACTTATCGTCTGCTAAGCTATGTCGCGTGCTGCGGTATGCGGAGACACTAAAAGCACCATAGTAGAACACAGATTAAGCTTCTAAGTTGATGTGATTGCCAGTGAGAAGTAGTACAATTCAAGTTTTAGGTATCGATTATTGACTTTTTAGCTGGCTTTTGTGCCTTGGACATGGGCTAGGACCTTATGATTCTGCATGAAAGGAGGACTAGCAGCCGAGTTGCATGGGAGAATGTGGAAAGTGTTCATATGTAGTAAAAACCTGAGAAATCCGTCCATTTTCGTCATTTGTTATCGAATCGACTTAAAGCCAGATCGTCACATTGGCCGCTCTTCTCTCTGAAACGGTTGTACTTATCGTCTGCAAAGCTATGTCGCGTGCTGCGGTATGCGGAGACACTAAAAGCACCATAGTAGAACTCAGATGAAGCTTCAAAGTTGATGTAATAGCCAGTAAGAAGTAGTACAATTCAAGTTTTAGGTATCGATTATTGACTTTTTAGCTGGCTTTGGTGCCTTGGACATGAGCTATGTCCTTAAGATTCTGCATGAAAGGAGGACTAGCAGCCGAGTTGGATGGGAGAATGTGAAAAGTGTTCATATGTAGTAAAAACCTGAGAAATCCGTCCATTTTCGTCATTTGTTATCGAATCGACTTAAAGCCAGATCGTCACATTGGCCTCTCTTCTCTCTGAAACGGTTGTACTTATCGTCTGCAAAGCTATGTCGCGTGCTGCGGTTTGCGGAGACACTAAAATCACCATAGTGGAACACAGATGAAGCTTCTAAGTTGATGTAATAGCTAGTAAGATGTAGTCAATTTAGGTATCGATTATTGACTTATTAGCTGGCTTTGGTGCCTTGGACATGAGCTATGTCCTTAAGATTCTGCATGATAGGAGGACTAGCAGCCGAGTTGCATTGGAGAATGTGGAAAGTGTTCATATGTAGTAAAAACCTGAGAAATCCGTCCGTTTTAGTCATTTGTTATCGAATCAACTTGAAGCCAGATCGTCACATTGCCCGCTTTTCTCTCTGAAACCGTTGTACTTATCGTCTGCAAAGCTATGTCGCGTTCTGCGGTATGCGGAGACACTAAAAGCACCATAGTAGAACACAGATGAAGCTTCTAAGCTGATGTAATAGCCAGTAAGGAGTAGTACAATTCACGTTTTAGGTATCGAATATTGAATTTTTAGCTGGCTTTGGTGCCTTGGATATGAGCTAGGACCTTACGATTCTGCATGAAATCAGGACTAGCAGCCGCGTTGCACGGGAGTATGTGAAAAGTGTTCATATGTAGTAAAAACCTGAGAAATCCGTCCATTTTCGTCATTTGTTATCGAATCGACTTAAAGCCAGATCGTCACATTGGCCCCTCTTCTCTCTGAAACGGTTGTACTTATCGTCTGCAAAGCTATGTCGCGTGCTGCAGTATGCGGAGACACTAAAAGCACCATAGTAGAACACAGATGAAGCTTCTAAGTTGATGTAATAGCCAGTAAGGAGTAGTACAATTCAAGTTTTAGGTATCGAATATTGAATTTTTAGCTGGCTTTGGTGCCTTGGACATGAGCTATGTCCTTAAGATTCTGCATGAAAGGAGGACTAGCAGCCCAGTTGCATGGGAGAATGTGAAAGGTGTTCATATGTAGTAAAAACCTGAGAAATCGGTCCTTTTTCGTCAGTTGTTATCGAATCAACTTGAAGCCAGATCGTCACATTGCCCGCTCTTGTCTCTGAAACGGTTGTACTTATCGTCTGCAAAGCTATGTCGCGTGCTGCGGTATGCGGAGTCACTAAAAGCACCATAGTAGAACACAGATGAAGCTCCTAAGTTGATGTGATAGCCAGTGAGAAGTAGTACAATTCAAGTTTTAGGTATCGATTATTGACTTTTTAGCTGGCTTTGGTGCCTTGGACATGAGGTAGGACCTTAAGATTGTGCATGAAAGGAGGACTAGCAGCCGCGTTGCACGGGAGTATGTGAAAAGTGTTCATATGTAGTAAAAACCTGAGAAATCCGTCCCCTTTTATTCATTTGTTATCGAATCGACTTAAAGCCAGATCGTCACATTGGCCGCTCTTCTCTCTGAAACGGTTGTACTTATCGTCTGCAAAGCTATGTCGCGTGCTGCGGTATGTGGAGACACTAAAAGCACCTTAGTAGAACACAGATGAAGCTTCTAAGTTGATGTAATAGCCAGTAAGAAGTAGTACAATTCAAGATTTAGGTATCGATTATTGACTTTTTTGCTGGCTTTGGTGCCTTGGACATGAGCTAGGACCTTACGATTCTGCATGAAAGGAGGACTAGCAGCCAAGTTGCACGGGAGGATGCGAAATGTGTTCATATGTAGTAAAAACCTGAGAAATCCGTCCGTTTTCGTAATTTATTATCGAATCGACTTAAAGCAGTGCGTCACATTGGCCGCTCTTCTCTCTGAAACGGTTGTACTTATCGTCTTCTAAGCAATGTCGCGTGCTGCGGTATGCGGAGACACTAAAAGCACCATAGTAGAACACAGATGAAGCTTCTAAGTTGATGTAATAGCCAGTAATAAGTAATACAATTCAAGTTTTAGGTATCGATTATTGACTTTTTTGCTGGCTTTGGTGCCTTGGACTTGAGCTAGGACCTTAAGATTCTGCATGAAAGGAGGACTAGCTGCCGAGTTGCACGGGAGAATGCGAAAAGTTTTCATATGTAGTAAAAACCTGAGAAATTCGTCCGTTTTCGGAATATATTATCGAATCGACTTAAAGCAGTGCGTCACATTGGCCGCTCTTCTCTCTGAAACGGTTGTACTTATCGTCTGCAAAGCTATGTCGCGTGCTGCAGTATGTGGAGACACTAAAGGCACCATAGTAGAACACAGATGAAGCTTCTAAGGTGATGTAATAGCCAGTAAGAAGTAGTACAATTCAAGTTTAAGTATCGATTATTTACTTTTTAGCTGGCTTTGGTGCCTTGGACATGAGCTATGTCCTTAAGATTCTGCATGAAAGGAGGACTAGCAGCCGAGTTGCATGGGAGAATGTGGAAAGTGTTCATATGAAGTAAAAATCTGAGAAATCCGTCCGTTATCGTCATTTGTTATCGAATCAACTTGAAGCCAGATCGTCACATTGCACGCTCTTCTCTCTGAAACGGATGTACGTATCGTCTGCAAAGCTATGTCGCGTGCTGCGGTATGCGGAGACACTAAAAGCACCATAGTAGAACACAGATGAAGCTTCTAAGTTGATGTAATATCCAGTAAGGAGTAGTACAATTCAAGTTATAGGTATCGAATATTGACTTTTTAGCTGGTTTAGGTGCCTTGGTCATGAGCTAGGACCTTAAGATTCTGCATGAAAGGAGGACTAGCAGCCGAGTTGCACGGGAGGATGTGAAAAGTGTTCATATGTAGTAAAAACCTGAGAAATCCGTCCGTTTTCGTAATTTATTATCGAATTGACTTAAAGCCAGATCGTCACATTGGACGCTCTTCTCTCTGAAACGATTGTACTTATCGTCTGCAAAGCTATGTCGCGTGCTGCGGAATGCGGAGACACTAAAAGCACCATAGTAGAACACAGATGAAGCTTCAAAGTTGATGTAATAGCCAGTAAGAAGTAGTACAATTCAAGATTTAGGTATTGATTTTTGACTTTTTTGCTGTCTTTGGTGCCTAGGACATGAGCTAGGACCATAAGATTCTGCCTGAAAGGAGGACTAGCAGCCGAGTTGCACGGGAGAATGTAAAAATTGTTCATATGTAGTAAAAACCTGAGAAATCCGTCCGTTTTCGTCATTTGTTATCGAATCGACTTAAAGCCAGATCGTCACATTGGCCGCTCTTCTCTCTGAAACGGTTGTACTTATCGACTGCAAAGCTATGTCGCGTGCTGCGGTATGCGGAGACACTAAAAGCACCATAGTAGAACACAGATTAAGCTTCTAAGTTGATGTGATAGCCTGTGAGAAGTAGTACAATTCAAGTTTTAGGTATCGATTATTGACTTTGTAGCTGGCTTTGGTGCCTTGGACATGAGCTAGGATCTTAATATTCTGCATGAAAGGAGGACTAGCAGCAGCGTTGCACGGGAGTATGTGAAAAGTGTTCATATGTAGTGAAAACCTGAGAAATCCGTACGTTTTCGTCATTTGTTACCGAATCAACTTGAAGCCTGATCGTCACATTGACCGCTCTTCTCTCTGAAACGGTTGTACTTATCGTCTGCAAAGCTATGTCGCGTGCTGCGGTATGCGGAGACACTAAAAGCACCATAGTAGAACACAGATGAAGCTTCTAAGTTGATGTAATATCCAGTAAGGAGTAGTACAATTCAAGTTATAGGTATCGAATATTGACTTTTTAGCTGGTTTAGGTGCCTTGGTCATGAGCTAGGACCTTAAGATTCTGCATGAAAGGAGGACTAGCAGCCGAGTTGCACGGGAGGATGTGAAAAGTGTTCATATGTAGTAAAAACCTGAGAAATCCGTCCGTTTTCGTAATTTATTATCGAATTGACTTAAAGCCAGATCGTCACATTGGACGCTCTTCTCTCTGAAACGATTGTACTTATCGTCTGCAAAGCTATGTCGCGTGCTGCGGAATGCGGAGACACTAAAAGCACCATAGTAGAACACAGATGAAGCTTCAAAGTTGATGTAATAGCCAGTAAGAAGTAGTACAATTCAAGATTTAGGTATTGATTTTTGACTTTTTTGCTGTCTTTGGTGCCTAGGACATGAGCTAGGACCATAAGATTCTGCCTGAAAGGAGGACTAGCAGCCGAGTTGCACGGGAGAATGTAAAAATTGTTCATATGTAGTAAAAACCTGAGAAATCCGTCCGTTTTCGTCATTTGTTATCGAATCGACTTAAAGCCAGATCGTCACATTGGCCCCTCTTCTCTCTGAAACGGTTGTACTTATCGTCTGCAAAGCTATGTCGCGTGCTGCAGTATGCGGAGACACTAAAAGCACCATAGTAGAACACAGATGAAGCTTCTAAGTTGATGTAATAGACAGTAAGGAGTAGTACAATTCAAGTTTTAGGTATCGAATATTGAATTTTTAGCTGGCTTTGGTGCTTTGATCATGAGCTATGTCCTTAAGATTCTGCATGAAAGGAGGACTAGCAGCCGAGTTGCATGGGAGAATGTGAAAAGTGTTCATATGTAGTAAAAACCTGAGAAATCCGTCCGTTTTCGTCATTTGTTATCGAATCAACTTGAAGCCAGATCGTCACATTGGCCGCTCTTCTCTCTGAAACGGTTGTACTTATCGTCTGCAAAGCTATGTCGCGTGCTGCGGTATGCGGAGACACTAAAAGCACCATTGTAGAACACAGATTAAGCTTCTAAGTTGATGTAATAGCCAGTAAGGAGTAGTACAATTCACGTTTTAGGTATCGAATATTGACTTTTTAGTTGGCTTTGGTGCCTTGGACATGAGCTAGGACCTTAAGACTCTGCATGAAAGGAGGACTAGCAGCCGAGTTGCACGGGAGGATGCGAAAAGTGTTCATATGTAGTAAAAACCTGAGAAATCCGTCCGTTTTCGTAATTTATTATCGAATCGACTTAAAGCAGTGCGTCACATTGGCCGCTCTTCTCTCTGAAACGGTTGTACTTATCGTCTGCAAAGCTATGTCGCGTGCTGCGGTATGAAGAGACACTAAAAGCACCATAGTAGAACACAGATGAAGCTTCAAAGTTGATGTAAAAGCCAGTAAGAAGTAGTACAATTCAAGATTTAGGTATCGATTATTGACTTTTTTGCTAGCTTTGGTGCCTTGGACATGAGCTAGGACCTTACGATTCTGCATGAAAGGAGGACTAGCAGCCGCGTTACACGGGAGTAAGTGAAAAGTGTTCATATGTAGTAAAAACCTGAGAAATCCGTCCATTTTCGTCATTTGTTATCGAATCAACTTGAAGCCAGATCGTCACATTGGCCGCTCTTCTCTCTGAAACGGTTGTACTTATCGTCTGCAAAGCTATGTCGCGTGCTGCGGTATGCGGAGACACTAAAAGCACCATTGTAGAACACAGATTAAGCTTCTAAGTTGATGTAATAGCCAGTAAGGAGTAGTACAATTCACGTTTTAGGTATCGAATATTGACTTTTTAGCTGGCTTTGGTGCCTTGGACATGAGCTAGGACCTTAAGACTCTGCATGAAAGGAGGACTAGCAGCCGAGTTGCACGGGAGGATGCGAAAAGTGTTCATATGTAGTAAAAACCTGAGAAATCCGTCCGTTTTCGTAATTTATTATCGAATCGACTTAAAGCAGTGCGTCACATTGGCCGCTCTTCTCTCTGAAACGGTTGTACTTATCGTCTGCAAAGCTATGTCGCGTGCTGCGGTATGAAGAGACACTAAAAGCACCATAGTAGAACACAGATGAAGCTTCAAAGTTGATGTAAAAGCCAGTAAGAAGTAGTACAATTCAAGATTTAGGTATCGATTATTGACTTTTTTGCTAGCTTTGGTGCCTTGGACATGAGCTAGGACCTTACGTTTCTGCATGAAAGGAGGACTAGCAGCCGCGTTACACGGGAGTAAGTGAAAAGTGTTCATATGTAGTAAAAACCTGAGAAATCCGTCCATTTTCGTCATTTGTTATCGAATCGACTTAAAGCCTGATCGTCACATTGGCCCCTCTTCTCTCTGAAACGGTTGTTCTTATCGTCTGCAAAGCTATGTCGCGTGCTGCGGTATGCGGTGACACTAAAATCACCATAGTGGAACACTGATGAAGCATCTAAGTTGATGTAATAGCCAGTAAGAAGTAGTACAATTCAAGATTTAGGTATCGATTATTGACTTTTTAGCTGGCTTTGGTGCCTTGGACATGATCTAGGACCGTACGATTCTGCATGAAAGTAGGACTAGCAGCCGAGTTAAACGGGATAATGTAAAAAGTGTTCATATGTAGTAAAAACCTTAGAAATCCGTCCGTTTTCGTCATTTATTATCGAATCGACTTAAAGGCAGATCGTCACATTGACCGCTCTTCTCTCTGAAACGGTTGTACTTATCGTCTGCAAAGCTATGTCGCGTGCTGCGGTATGCGGAGACACTAAAAGCACCATAGTAGAACACAGATGAAGCTTCAAAGTTGATGTAATAGCCAGTAAGAAGTAGTACAATTCAAGATTTAGGTATCGATTATTGACTTTTTTGCTGGCATTGGTGACTCGGACATGAGCTAGGACCTTACGATTCTGCATGAAAGAAGGACTAGCAGCCGAGTTGCACGGGAGAATGTAAAAATTGTTCATATGTAGTAAAAAACTGAGAAATCCGTCCGTTTTCGTCATTTGTTATCGAATCGACTTAATGCCAGATCGTCACATTGGTCGCTCTCCTCTCTGAAACGGTTGTACTTATCGTCTGCAAAGCTATGTCGCGTGCTGCGGTATGCGGAGACACTAAAATCACCATAGTTGAACACAGATGAAGCTTCTAAGTTGATGTAATAGCCAGTAAGAAATAGTACATTCAAGTTTTAGGTATCGATTATTGACATTTTAGCTGGCTTTGGTGCCTTGGTCATGAGCTATGTCCTTAAGATTCAGCATGAAAGGAGGACTAGCAGCCGAGTTGCATGGGTGAATGTGAAAAGTGTTCATATGTAGTAAAAACCTGAGAAATCCGTCCGTTTTCGTCATTTGTTATCGAATCAACTTGAAGCCAGATCGTCACATTGGCCGCTCTTCTCTCTGAAACGGTTGTACTTATCGACTGCAAAGCTATGTCGCGTGCTGCGGTATGCGGAGACACTAAAAGCACCATAGTAGAACACAGATTAAGCTTCTAAGTTGATGTGATAGCCTGTGAGAAGTAGTACAATTCAAGTTTTAGGTATCGATTATTGACTTTGTAGCTGGCTTTGGTGCCTTGGACATGAGCTAGGATCTTAATATTCTGCATGAAAGGAGGACTAGCAGCAGCGTTGCACGGGAGTATGTGAAAAGTGTTCATATGTAGTGAAAACCTGAGAAATCCGTACGTTTTCGTCATTTGTTACCGAATCAACTTGAAGCCTGATCGTCACATTGACCGCTCTTCTCTCTGAAACGGTTGTACTTATCGTCTGCAAAGCTATGTCGCGTGCTGCGGTATGCGGAGACACTAAAAGCACCATAGTAGAACACAGATGAAGCTTCTAAGTTGATGTAATAGCCAGTAAGGAGTAGTAGAATTCAAGTTTTAGGTATCGAATATTGACTTTTTAGCTGGCTTTCGTGCCTTGGACATGAGCTAGGACCTTAAGATTCTGAATGAAAGGAGGACTAGCAGCCGAGTTGCACGGGAGGATGCGAAAAGTGTTCATATGTTGTAAAAACCTGAGAAATCCGTCCGTTTTCTTAATTTCTTATCGAATCGACTTAAAGCAGTGCTCCACATTGGCCGCTCTTCTCTCTGAAATGGTTGTATTTATCGTCTGCAAAGCTATGTCGCGTGCTGCGGTATGCGGAGACACTAAAAGCACCGTAGTAGAACACAGATGAAGCTTCTAAGTTGATGTAATAGCCAGTAAGAAGTAGTACAATTCAAGTTTTAGGTATCGATTATTACTTTTCAGCTTGCTTTTTTGCCTTGGACATGAGCTAGGACCTAATGATTCTGCATGAAAGGAGGACTAGCAGCCGAGTTGCATGTGAGAATGTGAAAAGTGTTCATATATAGAAAAAACCTGAGAAATCCGTCCGTTTTTGTCATTTGTTATCGAATCGACTTAAAGCCAGATCGTCACATTGGCCGCTCTTCACTCTGAAACGGTTGTACTTATCATCTGCAAAGCTATGTCGCGTGCTGCGGTATGCGGAGACACTAAAAGCACCATAGTAGAACACAGATGAAGCTTCAAAGTTGATGTAATAGCCAGTAAGAAGTAGTAAAATTCAAGATTTGGGTATCGATTATTGACTTTTTTGCTGGCTTTGGTGCCTTGGACATGAGCTAGGACCTTACGATTCTGCATGAAAGGAGGAGTAGCAGCCGAGTTGCACGGGAGAATGTAAAAAGTGTTCATATGTAGTAAAAACCTGAGAAATCCATCCGTTTTCGTCATTTGTTATCGAATCGACTTAAAGCCAGATCGTCACATTGGCCCCTCTCCTCTCTGAAACGGTTGTACTTATCGTCTGCAAAGCTATGTCGCGTGCTGCGGTATGCGGAGACACTAAAAGCACCATAGTAGAACACAGATGAAGCTTCTAAGTTGATGTAATAGCCAGTAAGGAGTAGTACAATTCAAGTTTTAGGTATCGAATATTGACTTTTTAGCTGGTTTAGGTGCCTTGGACATGAGCTAGGACCTTAAGATTCTGCATGAAAGGAGGACTAGCAGCCGAGTTGCACGGAAGGATGTGAAAAGTGTTCATATGTAGTAAAAACCTGAGAAATCCGTCCTGTTTTCGTAATTTATTATCGAATCGACTTAAAGCCAGATCGTCACATTGGCCGCTCTTCTCTCTGAAACGAATGTACTTATCGTCTGCAAAGCTATGTTGCGTGCTGCGGAATGCGGAGACACTAAAAGCACCATAGTAGAACACAGATGAAGCTTCAAAGTTGATGTAATAGCCAGTAAGAAGTAGTACAATTCAAGGTTTAGGTATCGATTTTTGACTTTTTTGCTGTCTTTGGTGCCTAGGACATGAGCTAGGACCTTACGATTCTGCATGAAAGGAGGACTAGCAGCCGAGTTGCACGGGAGAATGTAAAAATTGTTCATATGTAGTAAAAACCTGAGAAATCCGTCCGTTTTCGTAATTTATTATCGAATCGACTTAAAGCAGTGAGTCACATTGGCCGCTCTTCTCTCTGAAACGGTTGTACTTATCGTCTGCAAAGCTATGTCGCGTGCTGCGGTATGCGGAGACACTAAAAGCACCATAGTAGAACACAGATTAAGTTTCTAAGTTGTAATAGCCAGTAAGAAGTAGTACAATTCAAGTTTTAGGTATCGATTATTGACTTTTTAGCTGGCTTTTGTGCCTTGGACAAGAGCTAGGACCTTATGATTCCGCATGGAAGGAGGACTAGCAGCCGAGTTGCATGGGAGAATGTGAAAAGAGTTCATATGTAGTAAAAACCTGAGAAAACCGTCCATTTTCGTCATTTGTTATCGAATCGACTAAAAGCCAGATCGTCACATTGGCCGCTCTTCTCTCTGAAACGTTTGTACTTATCGTCTGCAAAGCTATGTCGCGTGCTGCGGTATGCGGAGACACTAAAAGCAGCATAGTAGAACACAGATGAAGCTTCAAAGTTGATGTAATAGCCAGTAAGAAGTAGTAAAATTCAAGATTTAGATATCGATTATTGACTTTTTTGCTGGCTTTGGTGCCTTGGACATGAGCTAGGACCTTACGATTCTGCATGAAAGGAGGAGTAGCAGCCGAGTTGCACGGGAGAATGTAAAAAGTGTTCATATGTAGTAAAAACCTGAGAAATCCGTCCGTTTTCGTCATTTGTTATCGAATCGACTTAAAGCCAGATCGTCACATTGGCCCCTCTCCTCTCTGAAACGGTTGTACTTATCGTCTGCAAAGCTATGTCGCGTGCTGCGGTATGCGGAGACACTAAAAGCACCATAGTAGAACACAGATGAAGCTTCTAAGTTGATGTAATAGCCAGTAAGGAGTAGTACAATTCAAGATTTAGGTATCGAATATTGACTTTTAGCTGGTTTAGGTGCCTTGGATATGAGCTAGGACCTTAAGATTCTGCATGAAAGGAGGACTAGCAGCCTAGTTGCACGGGCGGGTGTGAAAAGTGTTCATATGTAGTAAAAACCTGAGAAATCCGTCCGTTTTCGTAATTTATTATCGAATCGACTTAAAGCCAAATCGTCACATTGGCCGCTCTTCTCTCTGAAACGATTGTACTTATCGTCTGCAAAGCTATGTCGCGTGCTGCGGAATGCGGAGACACTAAAAGCACCATAGTAGAACACAGATGAAGCTTCAAAGTTGATGTAATAGCCAGTAAGAAGTAGTACAATTCAAGATTTAGGTATAGATTTTTGACTTTTTTGCTGTCTTTGGTGCCTAGGACATGAGCTAGGACCTTACGATTCTGCATGAAAGGAGGACTAGCAGCCGAGTTGCACGGGAGAATGTAAAAATTGTTCATATGTAGTAAAAACCTGAGAAATCCGTCCGTTTTCGTCATTTGTTATCGAATCGACTTAAAGCCAGATCGTCACATTGGCCCCTCTTCTCTCTGAAACGGTTGTACTTATCGTCTGCAAAGCTATGTCGCGTGCTGCGGTATGCGGAGACACTAAAAGCACCATTGTAGAACACAGATTAAGCTTCTAAGTTGATGTAATAGCCAGTAAGGAGTAGTACAGTTCACGTTTTAGGTATCGAATATTGACTTTTTAGCTGGCTTTGGTGCCTTGGACATGAGCTAGGACCTTAAGACTCTGCACGAAAGGAGGACTAGCAGCCGAGTTGCACGGGAGGATGCGAAAAGTGTTCATATGTAGTAAAATCCTGAGAAATCCGTCCGTTTTCGTAATTTATTATCGAATCGACTTAAAGCAGTGCGTCACATTGGCCGCTCTTCTCTCTGAAACGGTTGTACTTATCGTCTGCAAAGCTATGTCGCGTGCTGCGGTATGAAGAGACACTAAAAGCACCATAGTAGAACACAGATGAAGCTTCAAAGTTGATGTAAAAGCCAGTAAGAAGTAGTGCAATTCAAGATTTAGGTATCGATTATTGACTTTTTTGCTAGCTTTGGTGCCTTGGACATGAGCTAGGACCTTAAGATTCTGCATGAAAGGAGGACTAGCAGCCGCGTTACACGGGAGTAAGTGAAAAGTGTTCATATGTAGTAAAAACCTGAGAAATCCGTCCATTTTCGTCATTTGTTATCGAATCGACTTTAAGCCTGATCGTCACATTGGCCCCTCTCTCTCTGAAACGGTTGTTCTTATCGTCTGCAAGGCTATGTCGCGTGCTGCGGTATGCGGTGACACTAAAATCACCATAGTGGAACACTGATGAAGCTTCTAAGTTGATGTAATAGCCAGTAAGAAGTAGTACAATTCAAGATTTAGGTATCGATTATTGACTTTTTTGCTTGCTTTGGTGCCTTGGACATGATCTAGGACCTTACGATTCTGCATGAAAGTAGGACTAGCAGCCGAGTTAAACGGGATAATGTAAAAAGTGTTCATATGTAGTAAAAACCTTAGAAATCCGTCCGTTTTCGTCATTTATTATCGAATCGACTTAAAGCCAGATCGTCACATTGGCCGCTTTTCTCTCTGAAACGGTTGTACATATCGTCTGCAAAGCTATGTCGCGTGCTGCGGTATGCGGAGACACTAAAAGCACCATAGTAGAACACAGATGAAGCTTCAAAGTTGATGTAATAGCCAGTAAGAAGTAGTACAATTCAAGATTTAGGTATCGATTATTGACTTTTTTGCTGGCTTTGGTGACTCGGACATGAGCTAGGACCTTACGATTCTGCATGAAAGAAGGACTAGCAGCCGAGTTGCACGGGAGAATGTAAAAATTGTTCATATGTAGTAAAAAACTGAGAAATCCGTCCGTTTTCGTCATTTGTTATCGAATCGACTTAAAGCCAGATCGTTACATTGGCCGCCCTTCTCTCTGTAACGGTTGTACTTATCGTCTGCAAAGCTATGTCGTGTGCTGCGGTATGCGGAGATACATAAAGCACCATAGTAGAACACAGATGAAGCTTCTAAGTTGATGTAATAGCCAGTAAGAAGTAGTACAATTCAAGATTTAGGTATCGATTATTGACTTTTTACACTTCTTTGGTGCCTTGGACATGAGCTGGGGCCTTAAGATTCTGCATGAAACGAGGACTAGCAGCCGAGTTGCACGGGAGAATGTGAAAAGTGTTCATATGTATTAAAAACCTGAGAAATCCGTTCGTTTTCGTCATTTGTTATCGAATCGACTCAAAGCCAGATCGTCACATTGGTCGCTCTCCTCTCTGAAACGGTTGTACTTATCGTCTGCAAAGCTATGTGCGTGCTGCGGTATGCGGAGACACTAAAATCACCATAGTGGAACACAGATGAAGCTTCTAAGTTGATGTAATAGCCAGTAAGAAGTAGTACAATTCAAGTTTTAGGTATCGATTATTGACTTTTTAGCTGGCTTTGGTGCCTTGGTCATGAGCTATGTCCTTAAGATTCAGCATGAAAGGAGGACTAGCAGCCGAGTTTCATGGGAGAATGTGAAAAGTGTTCATATGTAGTAAAAACCTGAGAAATCCGTCCGTTTTCGTCATTTGTTATCGAATCAACTTGAAGCCAGATCGTCACATTGGCCGCTCTTCTCTCTGAAACGGTTGTACTTATCGTCTGCAAAGCTATGTCGCGTGCTGCGGTATGCGGAGACACTAAAAGCACCATAGTAGAACACAGATGAAGCTTCAAAGTTAATGTAATAGCCAGTAAGAAGTAGTACAATTCAAGATTTAGGTATCGATTATTAACTTTTTTGCTAGCTTTGGTGCCTTGGACATGAGCTAGGACATTACGATTCTGCATGAAAGGAGGACTAGCAGCCGAGTTGCACGGGAGAATGTAAATAGTGTTCATATGTAGTAAGAACCTGAGAAATCCGTCCGTTTTCGTCATTTGTTATCGAATCGACTTAAAGCCAGATCATCACATTGGCCCCTCTCCTCTCTGAAACGGTTGTACTTATCGTCTGCAAAGCTATGTCGATGCTGCAGTATGCGGAGACACTAAAAGCACCATAGTAGAACACAGATGAAGCTTCTAAGTTGATGTGATAGCCAGTGAGAAGTAGTACAATTCAAGTTTTAGGTATCGATTATTGACTTTGTAGCTGGCTTTGGTGCCTTGGACATGAGCTAGGACCTTAATATTCTGCATGAAAGGAGGACTAGCAGCAGCGTTGCACGGGAGTATGTGAAAAGTGTTCATATGTAGTGAAAACCTGAGAAATCCGTCCGTATTCGTCATTTGTTACCGAATCAACTTGAAGCCTGATCGTCACATTGGCCGCTCTTCTCTCTGAAACGGTTGTACTTACCTTCTGCAAAGCTATGTCGCGTGCTGCGGTATGCGGAGACACTAAACGCACCATAGTAGAACACAGATGAAGCTTCTAAGTTGATGTAATAGCCAGTAAGGAGTAGTAGAATTCAAGTTTTAGGTATCGAATATTGACTTTTTAGCTGGCTTTCGTGCCTTGGACATGAGCTAGGACCTTAAGATTCTGCATGAAAGGAGGACTAGCAGCCGAGTTGCACGGGAGGATGCGAAAAGTGTTCATATGTAGTAAAAACCTGAGAAATCCGTCCGTTTTCTTAATTTCTTATCGAATCGACTTAAAGCAGTGCTCCACATTGGCCGCTCTGCTCTCTGAAACGGTTGTACTTATCGTCTGCAAAGCTATGTCGCGTGCTGCGGTATGCGGAGACACTAAAAGCACCGTAGTAGAACACAGATGAAGCTTCTAAGTTGATGTAATAGCCAGTAAGAAGTAGTACAATTCAAGTTTTAGGTATCGATTATTACTTTTCAGCTTGCTTTTTTGCCTTGGACATGAGCTAGGACCTAATGATTCTGCATGAAAGGAGGACTAGCAGCCGAGTTGCATGTGAGAATGTGAAAAGTATTCATATGTAGTAAAAACCTGAGAAATCCGTCCGTTTTTGTCATTTGTTATCGAATCGACTTAAAGCCAGATCGTCACATTGGCCGCTCTTCACTCTGAAACGGTTGTACTTATCGTCTGCGAAGCTATGTTGCGTGCTGCGGTATGCGGAGACACTAAAAGCACCATAGTAGAACACAGATGAAGCTTCAAAGATGATGTAATAGCCAGTAAGAAGTAGTAAAATTCAAGATTTAGGTATCGATTATTGACTTTTTTGCTGGCTTTGGTGCCTTGGACATGAGCTAGGACCTTACGATTCTGCATGAAAGGAGGAGTAGCAGCCGAGTTGCACGGGAGAATGTAAAAAGTGTTCATATGTAGTAAAAACCTGAGAAATCCGTCCGTTTTCGTCATTTGTTATCGAATCGACTTAAAGCCAGATCGTCACATTGGCCACTCTCCTCTCTGACACGGTTGTACTTATCGTCTGCAAAGCTATGTCGCGTGCTGCGGTATGCGGAGACACTAAAAGCACCATAGTAGAACACAGATGAAGCTTCTAAGTTGATGTAATAGCCAGTAAGGAGTGGTACAATTCAAGTTTTAGGTATCGAATATTGACTTTTTAGCTGGTTTAGGTGCCTTGGACATGAGCTACGACCTTAAGATTCTGCATGAAAGGAGGACTAGCAGCCGAGTTGCACGGGAGGATGTGAAAAGTGTTCATATGTAGTAAAAACCTGAGAAATCCGTCCGTTTTCGTCATTTGTTATCGAATCGACTTAAAGCCAGATCGTCACATTGGCCCCTCTTCTCTCTGAAACGGTTGTACTTATCGTCTTCAAAGCTATGTCGCGTGCTGCAGTATGCGGAGACACTAAAAGCACCATAGTAGAACACAGATGAAGCTTCTAAGCTGATGTAATAGCCAGTGAGGAGTAGTACAATTCAAGTTTTAGGTATCGAATATTGAATTTTTAGCTGGCTTTGGTGCCTTGGACATGAGCTAGGACCTTAAGATTCTGCATGAAAGGAGGACTAGCAGCCGAGTTGCACGGGAGAATGCGAAAAGTGTTCATATGTAGTAAAAACCTGAGAAATCCGTCCGTTTTCGTAATTTATTATCGAATCGACTTAAAGCAGTGAGTCACATTGGCCGCTCTTCTCTCTGAAACGGTTGTACTTATTGTCTGCAAAGCTATGTCGCGTGCTGCGGTATGCGGAGACACTACAAGCACCATAGTAGAACACAGATTAAGCTTCTAAGTTGTAATAGCCAGTAAGAAGTAGTACAATTCAAGTTTTAGGTATCGATTATTGACTTTTTAGCTGGCTTTGGTGCCTTGGACATGAGCTAGGACCTTATGATTGCGCATGGAAGGAGGACTAGCAGCCGAGTTGCATGGGAGAATGTGAAAAGAGTTCATATGCAGTAAAAACCTGAGAAAACCGTCCATTTTCGTCATTTGTTATCGAATCGACTAAAAGCCAGATCGTCACATTGGCCGCTCTTCTCTCTGAAACGGTTGTACTTATCGTCTGCAAAGCTATGTCGTGTGCTGCGGTATGCGGAGACACTAAAATCACCATAGTGGAACACAGATGAAGCTTCTAAGTTGATGTAATAGCCAGTAAGAAGTAGTACAATTCAAGTTTTAGGTATCGATTATTGACTTTTTAGCTGGCTTTGGTGCCTTGGACAAGAGCTATGTCCTTAAGATTCTGCATGAAAGGAGGACTAGCAGCCGAGTTGCATGGGAGAATGTGAAAGGTGTTCATATGTAGTAAGAATCTGAGAAATCGGTCCTTTTTCGTCAGTTATTATCGAATCAACTTGAAGCCAGATCGTCACATTGCCCGCTCTTGTCTCTGAAACGGTTGTACTTATCGTCTGCAAAGCTATGTCGCGTGCTGCGGTATGCGGAGTCACTAAAACCACCATAGCAGAACACAGACGAAGCTTCTAAGTTGATGTAATAGCCAGTAAGGAGTAGTACAATTCAAGTTTTAGGTATCGAATATTGACTTTTTAGCTGGTTTAGGTGCCTTGGACATGAGCTAGGACCTTAAGATTCTGCATGAAAGGTGGACTAGCAGCCGAGTTGCACGGGAGGATGTGAAAAGTGTTCATATGTAGTAAAAACCTGAGAAATCCGTCCGTTTTCGTAATTTATTATCGAATCGACTTAAAGCCAGATCGTCACATTGGCCGCTCTTCACTCTGAAACGATTGTACTTATCGTCTGCAAAGCTATGTCGCGTGCTGCGGAATGCGGAGACACTAAAAGCACCATAGTAGAACACAGATGAAGCTTCAAAGTTGATGTAATAGCCAGTAAGAAGTAGTACAATTCAAAATTTAGATATCGATTTTTGACTTTTTTGCTGTCTTTGGTGCCTAGGACATGAGCTAGGACCTTACGATTCTGCATGAAAGGAGGACTAGCAGCCGAGTTGCACGGTAGAATGTAAAAATTGTTCATATGTAGTAAAAACCTGAGAAATCCGTCCGTTTTCGTCATTTGTTATCGAATCGACTTAAAGCCAGATCGTCACATTGGCCCCTCTTCTCTCTGAAACGGTTGTACTTATCGTCTTCAAAGCTATGTCGCGTGCTGCAGTATGCGGAGACACTAAAAGCACCATAGTAGAACACAGATGAAGCTTCTAAGCTGATGTAATAGCCAGTGAGGAGTAGTACAATTCAAGTTTTAGGTATCGAATATTGAATTTTTAGCTGGCTTTGGTGCCTTGGACATGAGCTAGGACCTTAAGATTCTGCATGAAAGGAGGACTAGCAGCCGAGTTGCACGGGAGAATGCGAAAAGTGTTCATATGTAGTAAAAACCTGAGAAATCCGTCCGTTTTCGTAATTTATTATCGAATCGACTTAAAGCAGTGAGTCACATTGGCCGCTCTTCTCTCTGAAACGGTTGTACTTATCGTCTGCAAAGCTATGTCGCGTGCTGCGGTATGCGGAGACACTACAAGCACCATAGTAGAACACAGATTAAGCTTCTAAGTTGTAATAGCCAGTAAGAAGTAGTACAATTCAAGTTTTAGGTATCGATTATTGACTTTTTAGCTGGCTTTGGTGCCTTGGACATGAGCTAGGACCTTATGATTGCGCATGGAAGGAGGACTAGCAGCCGAGTTGCATGGGAGAATGTGAAAAGAGTTCATATGCAGTAAAAACCTGAGAAAACCGTCCATTTTCGTCATTTGTTATCGAATCGACTAAAAGCCAGATCGTCACATTGGCCGCTCTTCTCTCTGAAACGGTTGTACTTATCGTCTGCAAAGCTATGTCGTGTGCTGCGGTATGCGGAGACACTAAAATCACCATAGTGGAACACAGATGAAGCTTCTAAGTTGATGTAATAGCCAGTAAGAAGTAGTACAATTCAAGTTTTAGGTATCGATTATTGACTTTTTAGCTGGCTTTGGTGCCTTGGACAAGAGCTATGTCCTTAAGATTCTGCATGAAAGGAGGACTAGCAGCCGAGTTGCATGGGAGAATGTGAAAGGTGTTCATATGTAGTAAGAATCTGAGAAATTTGTCCTTTTTCGTCAGTTATTATCGAATCAACTTGAAGCCAGATCGTCACATTGCCCGCTCTTTTCTCTGAAACGGTTGTACTTATCGTCTGCAAAGCTATGTCGCGTGCTGCGGTATGCGGAGTCACTAAAACCACCATAGCAGAACACAGATGAAGCTTCTAAGTTGATGTAATAGATAGTAAGGAGTAGTACAATTCAAGTTTTAGGTATCGAATATTGACTTTTTAGCTGGTTTAGGTGCCTTGGACATGAGCTAGGACCTTAAGATTCTGCATGAAAGGTGGACTAGCAGCCGAGTTGCACGGGAGGATGTGAAAAGTGTTCATATGTAGTAAAAACCTGAGAAATCCGTCCGTTTTCGTAATTTATTATCGAATCGACTTAAAGCCAGATCGTCACATTGGCCGCTCTTCTCTCTGAAACGATTGTACTTATCGTCTGCAAAGCTATGTCGCGTGCTGCGGAATGCGGAGACACTAAAAGCACCATAGTAGAACACAGATGAAGCTTCAAAGTTGATGTAATAGCCAGTAAGAAGTAGTACAATTCAAGATTTAGATATCGATTTTTGACTTTTTTGCTGTCTTTGGTGCCTAGGACATGAGCTAGGACCTTACGATTCTGCATGAAAGGAGGACTAGCAGCCGAGTTGCACGGTAGAATGTAAAAATTGTTCATATGTAGTAAAAACCTGAGAAATCCGTCCGTTTTCGTCATTTGTTATCGAATCGACTTAAAGCCAGATCGTCACATTGGCCCCTCTTCTCTCTGAAACGGTTGTACTTATCGTCTGCAAAGCTATGTCGCGTGCTGCGGTATGCGGAGACACTACAAGCACCATAGTAGAACACAGATTAAGCTTCTAAGTTGTAATAGCCAGTAAGAAGTAGTACAATTCAAGTTTTAGGTATCGAATATTGACTTTTTAGCTGGTTTAGGTGCCTTGGACATGAGCTAGGACCTTAAGATTCTGCATGAAAGGAGGACTAGCAGCCGAGTTGCACGGGAGGATGTGAAAAGTGTTCATATGTAGTAAAAACCTGAGAAATCCGTCCGTTTTCGTAATTTATTATCGAATCGACTTAAAGCAGTGCGTCACATTGGCCGCTCTTCTCTCTGAAACGGTTGTACTTATCGTCTGCAAAGCTATGTCGCGTGCTGCGGTATGAAGAGACACTAAAAGCACCATAGTGGAACACAGATGAAGCTTCAAAGTCGATGTAATAGCCAGTAAGAAGTAGTACAATTCAAGATTTAGGTATCGATTATTGACTTTTTTGCTGGCTTTGGTGCCTAGGAGATGAGCTAATACCTTACGATTTGCATGAAAGGAGGACTAGCAGCCGAGTTGCACGGGAGAATGTAAAAATTGTTCAAATGTAGTAAAAAACTGAGAAATCCGTCCGTTTTCGTCATTTGTTTTCCAATCGACTTAAAGCCAGATCGTTACATTGTCCGCTCTTCTCTCTGAAACGGTTGTACTTATCGTCTGCAAAGCTATGTCGTGTGCTGCGGTATGCGGAGATACATAAAGCACCATAGTAGAACACAGTTGAAGCTTCTAAGTTGATGTAATAGCCAGTAAGAAGTAGTACAATTCAAGATTTTGGTATCGATTATTGACTTTTTACCCTTCTTCGGTGCCTTGGACATGAGCTGGGGCCTTAAGATTCTGCATGAAGCGAGGACTAGCAGCCGAGTTGCACGGGAGAATGTGAAAAGTGTTCATATGTAATAAAAACCTGAGAAATCCGTCCGTTTTCGTCATTTGATATCGAATCGACTCAAAGCCAGATCGTCACATTGGTCGCTCTTCTCTCTGAAACGGTTGTACTTATCGTCTGCAAAGCTATGTCGCGTGCTGCGGTATGCGGAGACACTAAAATCACCATAGTGGAACACAGATGAAGCTTCTAAGTTGATGTAATACCCAGTAAGAAGTCGTACAATTCAAGTTTTAGGTATCGATTATTGACTTTTTATCTGGCTTTGGTGCTTTGGTCATGAGCTATGTCCTTAAGATTCTGCATGAAAGGAGGACTAGCAGCCGAGTTGCATGGGAGAATGTAAAAAGTGTTCATATGTAGTAAAAACCTGAGAAATCCGTCCGTTTTCGTCATTTGTTATCGAATCAACTTGAAGCCAGATCGTCACATTGGCCGCTCTTCTCTCAGAAACGGTTGTCCTTATCGTCTGCAAAGCTATGTCGCGTGCTGCGGTATGAAGAGACACTAAAAGCACCATAGTAGAACACAGATGAAGCTTCAAAGTTGATGTAAAAGCCAGTAAGAAGTAGTACAATTCAAGATTTAGGTATCGATTATTGACTTTTTTGCTAGCTTTGGTGCCTTGGACATGAGCTAGGACCTTACGATTCTGCATGAAAGGAGGACTAGCAGCCGCGTTACACGGGAGTAAGTGAAAAGTGTTCATATGTAGTAAAACCCTGAGAAATCCGTCCATTTTCGTCATTTGTTATCGAATCGACTTAAAGCCAGATCGTTACATTGGCCGCTCTTCTCTCTGAAACGGTTGTACTTATCGTCTGCAAAGCTATGTCGTGTGCTGCGGTATGCGGAGATACATAAAGCACCATAGTAGAACACAGATGAAGCTTCTAAGTTGATGTAATAGCCAGTAAGAAGTAGTACAATTCAAGATTTAGGTATCGATTATTGACTTTTTACCCTTCTTTGGTGCCTTGGACATGAGCTGGGGCCTTAAGATTCTGCATGAAAAGAGGACTAGCAGCCGAGTTGCACGGGAGAATGTGAAAAGTGTTCATATGTATTAAAAACCTGAGAAATCCGTTCGTTTTCGTCATTTGTTATCGAATCGACTCAAAGCCAGATCGTCACATTGGTCGCTCTCCTCTCTGAAACGGTTGTACTTATCGTCTGCAAAGCTATGTCGCGTGCTGCGGTATGCGGAGACACTAAAATCACCATAGTGGAACACAGATGAAGCTTCTAAGTTGATGTAATAGCCAGTAAGAAGTAGTACAATTCAAGTTTTAGGTATCGATTATTGACTTTTTAGCTGGCTTTGGTGCCTTGGGCATGAGCTATGTCCTTAAGATTCAGCATGAAAGGAGGACTAGCAGCCGAGTTGCATGGGAGAATGTGAAAAGTGTTCATATGTAGTAAAAACCTGAGAAATCCGTCCGTTTTCGTCATTTGTTATCGAATCAACTTGAAGCCAGCTCGTCACATTGGCCGCTCTTCTCTCTGAAACGGTTGTACTTATCGTCTGCAAAGCTATGTCGCGTGCTGCGGTATGCGGAGACACTAAAAGCACCATAGTAGAACACAGATTAAGCTTCTAAGTTGATGTAATAGCCAGTAAGGAGTAGTACAATTCACGTTTTAGGTATCGAATGTTGACTTTTTAGATGGCTTTGGTGCCTTGGACATGAGCTAGGACCTTAAGACTCTGCATGAAAGGAGGACTAGCAGCCGAGTTGCACGGGAGGATGCGAAAAGTGTTCATATGTAGTAAAAACCTGAGAAATCCGTCCGTTTTCGTAATTTATTATCGAATCGACTTAAAGCAGTGCGTCACATTGGCCGCTCTTCTCTCTGAAACGGTTGTACTTATCGTCTGCAAAGCTATGTCGCGTGCTGCGTTATGCGGAGACACTAAAAGCACCATAGTAGAACACAGATGAAGCTTCAAAGTTAATGTAATAGCCAGTAAGAAGTAGTACAATTCAAGATTTAGGTATCGATTATTGACTTTGTAGCTGGCTTTGGTGCCTTGGACATGAGCTAGGACCTTAATATTCTGCATGAAAGGAGGACTAGCAGCAGCGTTGCACGGGAGTATGTGAAAAGTGTTCATATGTAGTGAGAACCTGAGAAATCCCACCGTTTTCGTCATTTGTTACCGAATCAACTTGAAGCCTGATCGTCACATTGGCCGCTCTTCTCTCTGAAACGGTTGTACTTATCGTCTGCAAAGCTATGTCGTGTGCTGCGGTATGCGGAGATACATAAAGCACCATAGTAGAACACAGATGAAGCTTCTAAGTTGATGTAATAGCCAGTAAGAAGTAGTACAATTCAAGATTTAGGTATCGATTATTGACTTTTTACCCTTCTTTGGTGCCTTGGACATGAGCTGGGGCCTTAAGATTCTGCATGAAAAGAGGACTAGCAGCCGAGTTGCACGGGAGAATGTGAAAAGTGTTCATATGTATTAAAAACCTGAGAAATCCGTTCGTTTTCGTCATTTGTTATCGAATCGACTCAAAGCCAGATCGTCACATTGGTCGCTCTCCTCTCTGAAACGGTTGTACTTATCGTCTGCAAAGCTATGTCGCGTGCTGCGGTATGCGGAGACACTAAAATCACCATAGTGGAACACAGATGAAGCTTCTAAGTTGATGTAATAGATAGTTAGAAGTAGTACAATTCAGGTTTTAGGTATCGATTATGGACTTTTTGCTGGCTTTGGTGCCTTGGACATGAGCTAGGACCTTAAGATTCTGCATGAAAGGAGGACTAGCAGTCGAGTTGCAAGGGACAATGTTAAAAGTGTTCATATGTAGTAAAAACCTGAGAAATCCGTTCGTTTTTGTCATTTGTTATCGAATCGACTTAAAGCCAGATCGTCACATTTGCCCCTCTTCTCTCTGAAACGGTTGTACTTATCGTCTGCAAAGCTATGTCGCGTGCTGCGGTATGCGGAGGCACTAAAATCACCATAGCGGAACACAGATGAAGCTTCTAAGTTGATGTAATAGCCAGTAAGAAGTAGTACAATTCAACTTTTTGGTATCGATAATTGACTTTTTAACTGGCTTTGGTGCCATGGTCATGATCTATGTCTTTAAGATTCTGCATGAAAGGAGGACTAGCAGCCGAATTGAATGGGAAAATGTGAAAAGTGTTCATATGTAGTAAAAACCTGAGAAATCCGTCCGTTTTCGTCATTTGTTATCGAATCGACTTAAAGCCAGATCGTCACATTGGCCGCTCTTCTCTCTGAAACGGTTGTACTTATCGTCTGCAAACCTATGTCGCGTGATGCGGTATGCGGAGACACTAAAAGCACCATAGTAGAACACAGATGAAGCTTCTAAGTTGATGGAATAGCCAGTAAGGAGTAGTACAATTCAAGTTTTAGGTATCGAATATTGACTTTTTAGCTGGCTTTCGTGCCTTGGACATGAGCTAGGACCTTAAGATTCTGCATGAAAGGAGGACTAGCAGCCGAGTTGCACGGGAGGATGCGAAAAGTGTTCATATGTAGTAAAAACCTGAGAAATCCGTCCGTTTTCGTAATTTATTATCGAATCGACTTAAAGCAGTGCGTCACATTGGCATTTTTTCTCTCTGAAACGGTTGTACTTATCGTCTGCAAAGCTATGTCGCGTGCTGCGGTATGCGGAGACACTAAAAGCACCATAGTAGAACACAGATTAAGCTTCTAAGTTGATGTAATACCCAGTAAGAAGTAGTACAATTCAAGTTTTAGGTATCAACTACTGACTTTTTTGCTAACTTTTCTGCCTTGGACATGAGCTAGGACTTTTTGATTTTGCATGAATGGAGGACTAGCAGCCGCGTTACACGGGAGTATGTGAAAAGTGTTCATATGTAGTAAAAACCTGAGAAATCCGTCCATTTTCGTCATTTGTTATCGAATCGACTTAAAGCCAGATCGTCACATTGGCCCTTCTTCTCTCCGAAACGGTAGTACTTATCGTCTGCAAAGCTATGTCGCGTGCTGCGGTATGCGGAGACACTAAAATCACCATAGTGGAACACAGATGAAGCTTCTAAGTTGATGTAAAAGCCCGTAAGAAGTAGTACAATTCAAGATTTAGGTATCGATTATTGACTTTTTTGCTAGCTTTGGTGCCTTGGACATGAGCTAGGACCTTACGATTCTGCATGAAAGGAGGACTAGCAGCCGCGTTACATGGGAGTAAGTGAAAAGTGTTCATATGTAGTAAAAACCTAAGAAATCCGTTCGTTTTCGTCATTTGTTATCGAATCGACTCAAAGCCAGATCGTCACATTGGTCGTTCTCCTCTCTGAAACGGTTGTACTTATCGTCTGCAAAGCTATGTCGCGTGCTGCGTTATGCGGAGACACTATAATCACCATAGTGGAACACAGATGAAGCTTCTAAGTTGATGTAATAGCCAGTAAGAAGTAGTACAATTCAAGTTTTAGGTATCGATTATTGTCTTTTTAGCTGGCTTTGGTGCCTTGGGCATGAGCTATGTCCTTAAGATTCAGCATGAAAGGAGGACTAGCAGCCGAGTTGCATGGGAGAATGTGAAAAGTGTTCATATGTAGTAAATAACTGAGAAATCCGTCCGTTTTCGTCATTTGTTATCGAATCAACTTGACGCCAGATCGTCACATTGGCCGCTCTTCTCTCTGAAACGGTTGTACTTATCGTCTGCAAAGCTATGTCGCGTGCTGCGGTATGCGGAGACACTAAAAGCACCATAGTAGAACACAGATTAAGCTTCTAAGTTGATGTAATAGCCAGTAAGGAGTAGTACAATTCACGTTTTAGGTATCGAATATTGACTTTTTAGATGGCTTTGGTGCCTTGGACATGAGCTAGGACCTTAAGACTCTGCATGAAAGGAGGACTAGCAGCCGAGTTGCACGGGAGGATGCGAAAAGTGTTCATATGTAGTAAAAACCTGAGAAATCCGTCCGTTTTCGTAACTTATTATCGAATCGACTTGAAGCAGTGCGTCACATTGGCCGCTCTTCTCTCTGAAACGGTTGTACTTATCGTCTGCAAAGCTATGTCGCGTGCTGCGGTATGCGGAGACACTAAAAGCACCATAGTAGAACACAGATGAAGCTTCAAAGTTAATGTAATAGCCAGTAAGAAGTAGTACAATTCAAGATTTAGGTATCGATTATTAACTTTTTTGCTAGCTTTGGTGCCTTGGACATGAGCTAGGACATTACGATTCTGCATGAAAGGAGGACTAGCAGCCGAGTTGCACGGGAGAATGTAAATAGTGTTCATATGTAGTAAAAACCTGAGAAATCCGTCCGTTTTCGTCATTTGTTATCGAATCGACTTAAAGCCAGATCATCACATTGGCCCCTCTCCTCTCTGAAACGGTTGTACTTATCGTCTGCAAAGCTATGTCGCGTGCTGCAGTATGCGGAGACACTAAAAGCACCATAGTAGAACACAGATGAGGCTTCTAAGTTGATGTGATAGCCAGTGAGAAGTAGTACAATTCAAGTTTTAGGTATCGATTATTGACTTTGTAGCTGGCTTTGGTGGCTTGGACATGAGCTAGGACCTTAATATTCTGCATGAAAGGAGGACTAGCAGCCGAGTTGCACGGGAGAATGTGAAAAGTGTTCATATGTATTAAAAACCTGAGAAATCCGTCCGTTTTCGTCATTTGTTATCGAATCGACTCAAAGCCCGATCGTCACATTGGTCGCTCTTCTCTCTGAAACGGTTGTACTTATCGTCTGCAAAGCTATGTCGCGTGCTGCGGTATGCGGAGACACTAAAAGCACCACAGTAGAACACAGATTAAGCTTCTAAGTTGATGTAATACCCAGTAAGAAGTAGTACAATTCAAGTTTTAGGTATCAACTACTGACTTTTTTGCTAACTTTTCTGCCTTGGACATGAGCTAGGACTTTTTGATTCTGCATGAATGGAGGACTAGCAGCCGCGTTACACGGGAGTATGTGAAAAGTGTTCATATGTAGTAAAAACCTGAGAAATCCGTCCATTTTCGTCATTTGTTATCGAATCGACTTAAAGCCAGATCGTCACATTGGCCATTCTTCTCTCCGAAACGGTAGTACTTATCGTCTGCAAAGCTATGTCGCGTGCTGCGGTATGCGGAGACACTAAAATCACCATAGTGGAACACAGATGAAGCTTCTAAGTTGATGTAAAAGACAGTAAGAAGTAGTACAATTCAAGATTTAGGTATCGATTATTGACTTTTTTGCTAGCTTTGGTGCCTTGGACATGAGCTAGGACCTTACGATTCTGCATGAAAGGAGGACTAGCAGCCGCGTTACACGGGAGTAAGTGAAAAGTGTTCATATGTAGTAAAAACCTAAGAAATCCGTTCGTTTTCGTCATTTGTTATCGAATCGACTCAAAGCCAGATCGTCACATTGGTCGTTCTCCTCTCTGAAACGGTTGTACTTATCGTCTGCAAAGCTATGTCGCGTGCTGCGTTATGCGGAGACACTATAATCACCATAGTGGAACACAGATGAAGCTTCTAAGTTGATGTAATAGCCAGTAAGAAGTAGTACAATTCAAGTTTTAGGTATCGATTATTGACTTTTTAGCTGGCTTTGGTGCCTTGGGCATGAGCTATGTCCTTAAGATTCAGCATGAAAGGACGACTAGCAGCCGAGTTGCATGGGAGAATGTGAAAAGTGTTCATATGTAGTAAATACCTGAGAAATCCGTCCGTTTTCGTCATTTGTTATCGAATCGACTTGAAGCCAGATCGTCACATTGGCCGCTCTTCTCTCTGAAACGGTTGTACTTATCGTCTGCAAAGCTATGTCGCGTGCTGCGGTATGCGGAGACACTAAAAGCACCACAGTAGAACACAGATTAAGCTTCTAAGTTGATGTAATACCCAGTAAGAAGTAGTACAATTCAAGTTTTAGGTATCAACTACTGACTTTTTTGCTAACTTTTCTGCCTTGGACATGAGCTAGGACTTTTTGATTCTGCATGAATGGAGGACTAGCAGCCGCGTTACACGGGAGTATGTGAAAAGTGTTCATATGTAGTAAAAACCTGAGAAATCCGTCCATTTTCGTCATTTGTTATCGAATCGACTTAAAGCCAGATCGTCACATTGGCCCTTCTTCTCTCCGAAACGGTAGTACTTATCGTCTGCAAAGCTATGTCGCGTGCTGCGGTATGCGGAGACACTAAAATCACCATAGTGGAACACAGATGAAGCTGCTAAGTTGATGTAAAAGCCAGTAAGAAGTAGTACAATTCAAGATTTAGGTATCGATTATTGACTTTTTTGCTAGCTTTGGTGCCTTGGACATGAGCTAGGACCTTACGATTCTGCATGAAAGGAGGACTAGCAGCCGCGTTACACGGGAGTAAGTGAAAAGTGTTCATATGTAGTAAAAACCTAAGAAATCCGTTCGTTTTCGTCATTTGTTATCGAATCGACTCAAAGCCAGATCGTCACATTGGTCGTTCTCCTCTCTGAAACGGTTGTACTTATCGTCTGCAAAGCTATGTCGCGTGCTGCGTTATGCGGAGACACTATAATCACCATAGTGGAACACAGATGAAGCTTCTAAGTTGATGTAATAGCCAGTAAGAAGTAGTACAATTCAAGTTTTAGGTATCGATTATTGACTTTTTAGCTGGCTTTGGTGCCTTGGGCATGAGCTATGTCCTTAAGATTCAGCATGAAAGGAGGACTAGCAGCCGAGTTGCATGGGAGAATGTGAAAAGTGTTCATATGTAGTAAATACCTGAGAAATCCGTCCGTTTTCGTCATTTGTTATCGAATCAACTTGAAGCCAGATCGTCACATTGGCCGCTCTTCTCTCTGAAACGGTTGTACTTATCGTCTGCAAAGCTATGTCGCGTGCTGCGGTATGCGGAGACACTAAAAGCACCATAGTAGAACACAGATTAAGCTTCTAAGTTGATGTAATAGCCAGTAAGGAGTAGTACAATTCACGTTTTAGGTATCGAATATTGACTTTTTAGATGGCTTTGGTGCCTTGGACATGAGCTAGGACCTTAAGACTCTGCATGAAAGGAGGACTAGCAGCCGAGTTGCACGGGAGGATGCGAAAAGTGTTCATATGTAGTAAAAACCTGAGAAATCCGTCCGTTTTCGTAACTTATTATCGAATCGACTTGAAGCAGTGCGTCACATTGGCCGCTCTTCTCTCTGAAACGGTTGTACTTATCGTCTGCAAAGCTATGTCGCGTGCTGCGGTATGCGGAGACACTAAAAGCACCATAGTAGAACACAGATGAAGCTTCAAAGTTAATGTAATAGCCAGTAAGAAGTAGTACAATTCAAGATTTAGGTTTCGATTATTAACTTTTTTGCTAGCTTTGGTGCCTTGGACATGAGCTAGGACATTACGATTCTGCATGAAAGGAGGACTAGCAGCCGAGTTGCACGGGAGAATGTAAATAGTGTTCATATGTAGTAAAAACCTGAGAAATCCGTCCGTTTTCGTCATTTGTTATCGAATCGACTTAAAGCCAGATCATCACATTGGCCCCTCTCCTCTCTGAAACGGTTGTACTTATCGTCTGCAAAGCTATGTCGCGTGCTGCAGTATGCGGAGACACTAAAAGCACCATAGTAGAACACAGATGAGGCTTCTAAGTTGATGTGATAACCAGTGAGAAGTAGTACAATTCAAGTTTTAGGTATCGATTATTGACTTTGTAGCTGGCTTTGGTGGCTTGGACATGAGCTAGGACCTTAATATTCTGCATGAAAGGAGGACTAGCAGCCGAGTTGCACGGGAGAATGTGAAAAGTGTTCATATGTATTAAAAACATGAGAAATCCGTCCGTTTTCGTCATTTGTTATCGAATCGACTCAAAGCCCGATCGTCACATTGGTCGCTCTTCTCTCTGAAACGGTTGTACTTATCGTCTGCAAAGCTATGTCGCGTGCTGCGGTATGCGGAGACACTAAAAGCACCATAGTAGAACACAGATTAAGCTTCTAAGTTGATGTAATACCCAGTAAGAAGTAGTACAATTCAAGTTTTAGGTATCAACTACTGACTTTTTTGCTAACTTTTCTGCCTTGGACATGAGCTAGGACTTTTTGATTCTGCATGAATGGAGGACTAGCAGCCGCGTTACACGGGAGTATGTGAAAAGTGTTCATATGTAGTAAAAACCTGAGAAATCCGTCCATTTTCGTCATTTGTTATCGAATCGACTTAAAGCCAGATCGTCACATTGGCCCTTCTTCTCTCCGAAACGGTAGTACTTATCGTCTGCAAAGCTATGTCGCGTGCTGCGTTATGCGGAGACACTAAAATCACCATAGTGGAACACAGATGAAGCTTCTAAGTTGATGTAAAAGCCAGTAAGAAGTAGTACAATTCAAGATTTAGGTATCGATTATTGACTTTTTTGCTAGCTTTGGTGCCTTGGACATGAGCTAGGACCTTACGATTCTGCATGAAAGGAGGACTAGCAGCCGCGTTACACGGGAGTAAGTGAAAAGTGTTCATATGTAGTAAAAACCTAAGAAATCCGTTCGTTTTCGTCATTTGTTATCGAATCGACTCAAAGCCAGATCGTCACATTGGTCGTTCTCCTCTCTGAAACGGTTGTACTTATCGTCTGCAAAGCTATGTCGCGTGCTGCGTTATGCGGAGACACTATAATCACCATAGTGGAACACAGATGAAGCTTCTAAGTTGATGTAATAGCCAGTAAGAAGTAGTACAATTCAAGTTTTAGGTATCGATTATTGACTTTTTAGCTGGCTTTGGTGCCTTGGGCATGAGCTATGTCCTTAAGATTCAGCATGAAAGGAGGACTAGCAGCCGAGTTGCATGGGAGAATGTGAAAAGTGTTCATATGTAGTAAATACCTGAGAAATCCGTCCGTTTTCGTCATTTGTTATCGAATCAACTTGAAGCCAGATCGTCACATTGGCCGCTCTTCTCTCTGAAACGGTTGTACTTATCGTCTGCAAAGCTATGTCGCGTGCTGCGGTATGCGGAGACACTAAAAGCACCATAGTAGAACACAGATTAAGCTTCTAAGTTGATGTAATAGCCAGTAAGGAGTAGTACAATTCACGTTTTAGGTATCGAATATTGACTTTTTAGATGGCTTTGGTGCCTTGGACATGAGCTAGGACCTTAAGACTCTGCATGAAAGGAGGACTAGCAGCCGAGTTGCACGGGAGGATGCGAAAAGTGTTCATATGTAGTAAAAACCTGAGAAATCCCTCCGTTTTCGTAACTTATTATCGAATCGACTTGAAGCAGTGCGTCACATTGGCCGCTCTTCTCTCTGAAACGGTTGTACTTATCGTCTGCAAAGCTATGTCGCGTGCTGCAGTATGCGGAGACACTAAAAGCACCATAGTAGAACACAGATGAAGCTTCAAAGTTAATGTAATAGCCAGTAAGAAGTAGTATAATTCAAGATTTAGGTATCGATTATTAACTTTTTTGCTAGCTTTGGTGCCTTGGACATGAGCTATGACATTACGATTCTGCATGAAAGGAGGACTAGCAGCCGAGTTGCACGGGAGAATGTAAATAGTGTTCATATGTAGTAAAAACCTGAGAAATCCGTCCGTTTTCGTCATTTGTTATCGAATCGACTTAAAGCCAGATCATCACATTAGCCCCTCTCCTCTCTGAAACGGTTGTACTTATCGTCTGCAAAGCTATGTCGCGTGCTGCAGTATGCGGAGACACTAAAAGCACCATAGTAGAACACAGATGAGGCTTCTAAGTTGATGTGATAGCCAGTGAGAAGTAGTACAATTCAAGTTTTAGGTATCGATTATTGACTTTGTAGCTGGCTTTGGTGGCTTGGACATGAGCTAGGACCTTAATATTCTGCATGAAAGGAGGACTAGCAGCCGAGTTGCACGGGAGAATGTGAAAAGTGTTCATATGTATTAAAAACCTGAGAAATCCGTCCGTTTTCGTCATTTGTTATCGAATCGACTCAAAGCCCGATCGTCACATTGGTCGCTCTTCTCTCTGAAACGGTTGTACTTATCGTCTGCAAAGCTATGTCGCGTGCTGCGGTATGCGGAGACACTAAAATCACCATAGTGGAACACAGATGAAGCTTCTAAGTTGATGTAATAGCCAGTAAGAAGTAGTACAATTCAAGTTTTAGGTATCGATTATTGACTTTTTAGCTTGCTTTGGTGCTTTGGTCATGAGCTATGTCCTTAAGATTCTGCATGAAAGGAGGACTAGCAGCCGAGTTGCATGGGAGAATGTGAAAAGTGTTCATATGTAGTAAAAACCTGAGAAATCCGTCCGTTTTCGTCATTTGTTATCGAATCAACTTGAAGCCAGATCGTCACATTGGCCGCTCTTCTCTCTGAAACGGTTGTACTTATCGTCTGCAAAGCTATGTCGCGTGCTGCAGTATGCGGAGACACTAAAAGCACCATTGTAGAACACAGATTAAGCTTCTAAGTTGATGTAATAACCAGTAAAGAGTAGTACAATTCACGTTTTAGGTATCGAATATAGACTTTTTAGCTGGCTTTGGTGCCTTGGACATGAGCTAGGACCTTAAGACTCTGCATGAAAGGAGGACTAGCAGCCGAGTTGCACGGGAGGATGCGAAAAGTGTTCATATGTAGTAAAAACCTGAGAAATCCGTCCGTTTTCGTAATTTATTATCGAATCGACTTAAAGCAGTGCGTCACATTGGCCGCTCTTCTCTCTGAAACGGTTGTACTTATCGTCTGCAAAGCTATGTCGCGTGCTGCGGTATGAAGAGACACTAAAAGCACCATAGTAGAACACAGATGAAGCTTCAAAGTTGATGTAAAAGCCAGTAAGAAGTAGTACAATTCAAGATTTAGGTATCGATTATTGACTTTTTTGCTGGCTTTGGTGCCTTGGACATGATCTAGGACCTTACGATTCTGCATGAAAGTAGGACTAGCAGCCGAGTTAAACGGGATAATGTAAAAAGTGTTCATATATAGTAAAAACCTTAGAAATCCGTCCGTTTTCGTCATTTATTATCGAATCGACTTAAAGCCAGATCGTCACATTGGCCGCTCTTCTCTCTGAAACGGTTGTACTTATCGTCCGCAAAGCTATGTCGCGTGCTGCGGTATGCGGAGACACTAAAAGCACCATAGTAGAACACAGATGAAGCTTCAAAGTTGATGTAATAGCCAGTAAGAAGTAGTACAATTCAAGATTTAGGTATCGATTATTGACTTTTTTGCTGGCTTTGGTGACTCGGACATGAGCTAGGACCTTACGATTCTGCATGAAAGAAAAACTAGCAGCCGAGTTGCACGGAAGAATGTAAAAATTGTTCATATGTAGTAAAAAACTGAGAAATCCGTCCGTTTTCGTCATTTGTTATCGAATCGACTTAAAGCCAGATCGTTACATTGGCCGCTCTTCTCTCTGAAACGGTTGTACTTATCGTCTGCAAAGCTATGTCGTGTGCTGCGGTATGCGGAGATACATAAAGCACCATAGTAGAACACAGATGAAGCTTCTAAGTTGATGTAATAGCCAGTAAGAAGTACTTCAGTTCAAGATTTAGGTATCGATGATTGACTTTTTACCCTTCTTTGGTGCCTTGGACATGAGCTGGGGCCTTAAGATTCTGCATGAAAAGAGGACTAGCAGCCGAGTTGCACGGGAGAATGTGAAAAGTGTTCATATGTATTAAAAACCTGAGAAATCCGTTCGTTTTCGTCATTTGTTATCGAATCGACTCAAAGCCAGATCGTCACATTGGTCGCTCTCCTCTCTGAAACGGTTGTACTTATCGTCTGCAAAGCTATGTCGCGTGCTGCGGTATGCGGAGACACTAAAAGCACCATAGTAGAACACAGATTAAGCATCTAAGTTGATGTAATAGCCAGTAAGGAGTAGTACAATTCACGTTTTAGGTATCGAATATTGACTTTTTAGATGGCTTTGGTGCCTTGGACATGAGCTAGGACCTTAAGACTCTGCATGAAAGGAGGACTAGCAGCCGAGTTGCACGGGAGGATGCGAAAAGTGTTCATATGTAGTAAAAACCTGAGAAATCCCTCCGTTTTCGTCATTTGTTATCGAATCGACTTAAAGCCAGATCATCACATTGGCCCCTCTCCTCTCTGAAACGGTTGTACTTATCGTCTGCAAAGCTATGTCGTGTGCTGCAGTATGCGGAGACACTAAAAGCACCATAGTAGAACACAGATGAAGCTTCTAAGTTGATGTGATAGCCAGTGAGAAGTAGTACAATTCAAGTTTTAGGTATCGATTATTGACTTTGTAGCTGGCTTTGGTGGCTTGGACATGAGCTAGGACCTTAATATTCTGCATGAAAGGAGGACTAGCAGCAGCGTTGCACGGGAGTATGTGAAAAGTGTTCATATGTAGTGAAAACCTGAGAAATCCGTCCGTTTTCGTCATTTGTTACCGAATCAACTTGAAGCCTGATCGTCACATTGGTCGCTCTTCTCTCTGAAACGGTTGTACGTATCGTCTGCAAAGCTATGTCGCGTGCTGCGGTATGCGGAGACACTAAAATCACCATAGTGGAACACAGATGAAGCTTCTAAGTTGATGTAATAGCCAGTAAGAAGTAGTACAATTCAAGTTTAAGGTATCGATTATTGACTTTTTAGCTTGCTTTGGTGCTTTGGTCATGAGCTATGTCCTTAAGATTCTGCATGAAAGGAGGACTAGCAGCCGAGTTGCATGGGAGAATGTGAAAAGTGTTCATATGTAGTAAAAACCTGAGAAATCCGTCCGTTTTCGTCATTTGTTATCGAATCAACTTGAAGCCAGATCGTCACATTGGCCGCTCTTCTCTATGAAACGGTTGTACTTATCGTCTGCAAAGCTATGTCGCGTGCTGCGGTATGCGGAGACACTAAAAGCACCATTGTAGAACACAGATTAAGCTTCTAAGTTGATGTAATAACCAGTAAGGAGTAGTACAATTCACGTTTTACGTATCGAATATTGACTTTTTAGCTGGCTTTGGTGCCTTGGACATGAGCTAGGACCTTAAGACTCTGCATGAAAGGAGGACTAGCAGCCGAGTTGCACGGGAGGATGCGAAAAGTGTTCATATGTAGTAAAAACCAGAGAAATCCGTCCGTTTTCGTAATTTATTATCGAATCGACTTAAAGCAGTGCGTCACATTGGCCGCTCTTCTCTCTGAAACGGTTGTACTTATCGTCTGCAAAGCTATGTCGCGTGCTGCGGTATGAAGAGACACTAAAAGCACCATAGTAGAACACAGATGAAGCTTCAAAGTTGATGTAAAAGCCAGTAAGAAGTAGTACAATTCAAGATTTAGGTATCGATTATTGACTTTTTTGCTGGCTTTGGTGCCTTGGAAATGATCTAGGACCTTACGATTCTGCATGAAAGTAGGACTAGCAGCCGAGTTAAACGGGATAATGTAAAAAGTGTTCATATATAGTAAAAACCTTAGAAATCCGTCCGTTTTCGTCATTTATTATCGAATCGACTTAAAGCCAGATCGTCACATTGGCCGCTCTTCTCTCTGAAACGGTTGTAGTTATCGTCCGCAAAGCTATGTCGCGTGCTGCGGTATGCGGAGACACTAAAAGCACCATAGTAGAACACAGATGAAGCTTCAAGGTTGATGTAATAGCCAGTAAGAAGTAGTACAATTCAAGATTTAGGTATCGATTATTGACTTTTTTGCTGGCTTTGGTGACTCGGACATGAGCTAGGACCTTACGATTCTGCATGAAAGAAGGACTAGCAGCCGAGTTGCACGGAAGAATGTAAAAATTGTTCATATGTAGTAAAAAACTGAGAAATCCGTCCGTTTTCGTCATTTGTTATCGAATCGACTTAAAGCCAGATCGTTACATTGGCCGCTCTTCTCTCTGAAACGGTTGTACTTATCGTCTGCAAAGCTATGTCGTGTGCTGCGGTATGCGGAGATACATAAAGCACCATAGTAGAACACAGATGAAGCTTCTAAGTTGATGTAATAGCCAGTAAGAAGTAGTTCAGTTCAAGATTTAGGTATCGATGATTGACTTTTTACCCTTCTTTGGTGCCTTGGACATGAGCTGGGGCCTTAAGATTCTGCATGAAAAGAGGACTAGCAGCCGAGTTGCACGGGAGAATGTGAAAAGTGTTCATATGTATTAAAAACCTGAGAAATCCGTTCGTTTTCGTCATTTGTTATCGAATCGACTCAAAGCCAGATCGTCACATTGGTCGCTCTCCTCTCTGAAACGGTTGTACTTATCGTCTGCAAAGCTATGTCGCGTGCTGCGGTATGCGGAGACACTAAAAGCACCATAGTAGAACACAGATTAAGCATCTAAGTTGATGTAATAGCCAGTAAGGAGTAGTACAATTCACGTTTTAGGTATCGAATATTGACTTTTTGGATGGCTTTGGTGCCTTGGACATGAGCTAGGACCTTAAGACTCTGCATGAAAGGAGGACTAGCAGCCGAGTTGCACGGGAGGATGCGAAAAGTGTTCATATGTAGTAAAAACCTGAGAAATCCGTCCGTTTTCGTCATTTGTTATCGAATCGACTTAAAGCCAGATCATCACATTGGCCCCTCTCCTCTCTGAAACGGTTGTACTTATCGTCTGCAAAGCTATGTCGTGTGCTGCAGTATGCGGAGACACTAAAAGCACCATAGTAGAACACAGATGAAGCTTCTAAGTTGATGTGATAGCCAGTGAGAAGTAGTACAATTCAAGTTTTAGGTATCGATTATTGACTTTGTAGCTGGCTTTGGTGCCTTGGACATGAGCTAGGACCTCAATATTCTGCATGAAAGGAGGACTAGCAGCAGCGTTGCACGGGAGTATGTGAAAAGTGTTCATATGTAGTGAAAACCTGAGAAATCCGTCCGTTTTCGTCATTTGTTACCGAATCAACTTGAAGCCTGATCGTCACATTGGCCGCTCTTCTCTCTGAAACGGTTGTACTTATCGTCTGCAAAGCTATGTCGCGTGCTGCGGTATGCGGAGACACTAAAAGCACCATAGTAGAACACAGATGAAGCTTCTAAGTTGATGTAATAGCCAGTAAGGAGTAGTACAATTCAAGTTTTAGGTATCGAATATTGACTTTTTAGCTGGATTTCGTGCCTTGGACATGAGCTAGGACCTTAAGATTCTGCATGAAAGGAGGACTAGCAGCCGAGTTGCACGGGAGGATGCGAAAAGTGTTCATATGTAGTAAAAACCTGAGAAATCCGTCCGTTTTCTTAATTTCTTATCGAATCGACTTAAAGCAGTGCTCCACATTGGCCGCTCTTCTGTCTGAAACGGTTGTACTTATCGTCTGCAAAGCAATGTCGCGTGCTGCGGTATGCGGAGACACTAAAAGCACCGTAGTAGAACACAGATGAAGCTTCTAAGTTGATGTAATAGCCAGTAAGAAGTAGTACAATTCAAGTTTTAGGTATCGATTATTACTTTTCAGCTTGCTTTTTTGCCTTGGACATGAACTAGGACCTAATGATTCTGCATGAAAGGAGGACTAGCAGCCGAGTTGCATGTGAGAATGTGAAAAGTGTTCATATATAGTAAAAACCTGAGAAATCCGTCCGTTTTTGTCATTTGTTATCGAATCGACTTAAAGCCAGATCGTCACATTGGCCGCTCTTCACTCTGAAACGGTTGTACTTATCGTCTGCAAAGCTATGTCGCGTGCTGCGGTATGCGGAGACACTAAAAGCACCATAGTAGAACACAGATGAAGCTTCAAAGATGATGTAATAGCCAGTAAGAAGTAGTAAAATTCAAGATTTTGGTATCGATTATTGACTTTTTTGCTGGCTTTGGTGCCTTGGACATGAGCTAGGACCTTACGATTCTGCATGAAAGGAGGAGTAGCAGCCGAGTTGCACGGGAGAATGTAAAAAGTGTTCATATGTAGTAAAAACCTGAGAAATCCGTCCGTTTTCGTCATTTGTTATCGAATCGACTTAAAGCCAGATCGTCACATTGGCCCCTCTCCTCTCTGAAACGGTTGTACTTATCGTCTGCAAAGCTATGTCGCCTGCTGCAGTAGGCGGAGACACTAAAAGCACCATAGTAGAACACAGCTGAAGCTTCTAAGTTGATGTAATAGCCAGTAAGGAGTAGTACATTTCAAGTTTTAGGTATCGAATATTGACTTTTTAGCTGGCTTTGGTGCCTTGGACATGAGCTAGGACCTTATGATTCTGCATGAAAGGAGGACTAGCAGCCGAGTTGCACTCGAGGATGCGAAAAGTGTTCATATGTACTAAAAACCTGAGAAATCCCTCCGTTTTCGTAACTTATTATCGAATCGACTTGAAGCAGTGCGTCACATTGGCCGCTCTTCTCTCTGAAACGGTTGTACTTATCGTCTGCAAAGCTATGTCGCGTGCTGCGGTATGCGGAGACACTAAAAGCACCATAGTAGAACACAGATGAAGCTTCAAAGTTAATGTAATAGCCAGTAAGAAGTAGTACAATTCAAGATTTAGGTATCGATTATTAACTTTTTTGCTAGCTTTGGTGCCTTGGACATGAGCTAGGACATTACGATTCTGCATGAAAGGAGGACTAGCAGCCGAGTTGCACGGGAGAATGTAAATAGTGTTCATATGTAGTAAAAACCTGAGAAATCCGTCCGTTTTCGTCATTTGTTATCGAATCGACTTAAAGCCAGATCATCACATTGGCCCCTCTCCTCTCTGAAACGGTTGTACTTATCGTCTGCAAAGCTATGTCGCGTGCTGCAGTATGCGGAGACACTAAAAGCACCATAGTAGAACACAGATGAGGCTTCTAAGTTGATGTGATAGCCAGTGAGAAGTAGTACAATTCAAGTTTTAGGTATCGATTATTGACTTTGTAGCTGGCTTTGGTGGCTTGGACATGAGCTAGGACCTTAATATTCTGCATGAAAGGAGGACTAGCAGCCGAGTTGCACGGGAGAATGTGAAAAGTGTTCATATGTATTAAAAACCTGAGAAATCCGTCCGTTTTCGTCATTTGTTATCGAATCGACTCAAAGCCCGATCGTCACATTGGTCGCTCTTCTCTCTGAAACGGTTGTACTTATCGTCTGCAAAGCTATGTCGCGTGCTGCGGTATGCGGAGACACTAAAATCACCATAGTGGAACACAGATGAAGCTTCTAAGTTGATGTAATAGGCAGTAAGAAGTAGTACAATTCAAGTTTATGTATCGATTATTGACTTTTTAGCTTGCTTTGGTGCTTTGGTCATGAGCTATGTCCTTAAGATTCTGCATGAAAGGAGGACTAGCAGCCGAGTTGCATGGGAGAATGTGAAAAGTGTTCATATGTAGTAAAAACCTGAGAAATCCGTCCGTTTTCGTCATTTGTTATCGAATCAACTTGAAGCCAGATCGTCACATTGGCCGCTCTTCTCTCTGAAACGGTTGTACTTATCGTCTGCAAAGCTATGTCGCGTGCTGCAGTATGCGGAGACACTAAAAGCACCATTGTAGAACACAGATTAAGCTTCTAAGTTGATGTAATAACCAGTAAGGAGTAGTACAATTCACGTTTTAGGTATCGAATATAGACTTTTTAGCTGGCTTTGGTGCCTTGGACATGAGCTAGGACCTTAAGACTCTGCATGAAAGGAGGACTAGCAGCCGAGTTGCACGGGAGGATGCGAAAAGTGTTCATATGTAGTAAAAACCTGAGAAATCCGTCCGTTTTCGTAATTTATTATCGAATCGACTTAAAGCAGTGCGTCACATTGGCCGCTCTTCTCTCTGAAACGGTTGTACTTATCGTCTGCAAAGCTATGTCGCGTGCTGCGGTATGAAGAGACACTAAAAGCACCATAGTAGAACACAGATGAAGCTTCAAAGTTGATGTAAAAGCCAGTAAGAAGTAGTACAATTCAAGATTTAGGTATCGATTATTGACTTTTTTGCTGGCTTTGGTGCCTTGGACATGATCTAGGACCTTACGATTCTGCATGAAAGTAGGACTAGCAGCCGAGTTAAACGGGATAATGTAAAAAGTGTTCATATATAGTAAAAACCTTAGAAATCCGTCCGTTTTCGTCATTTATTATCGAATCGACTTAAAGCCAGATCGTCACATTGGCCGCTCTTCTCTCTGAAACGGTTGTACTTATCGTCCGCAAAGCTATGTCGCGTGCTGCGGTATGCGGAGACACTAAAAGCACCATAGTAGAACACAGATGAAGCTTCAAAGTTGATGTAATAGCCAGTAAGAAGTAGTACAATTCAAGATTTAGGTATCGATTATTGACTTTTTTGCTGGCTTTGGTGACTCGGACATGAGCTAGGACCTTACGATTCTGCATGAAAGAAGGACTAGCAGCCGAGTTGCACGGAAGAATGTAAAAATTGTTCATATGTAGTAAAAAACTGAGAAATCCGTCCGTTTTCGTCATTTGTTATCGAATCGACTTAAAGCCAGATCGTTACATTGGCCGCTCTTCTCTCTGAAACGGTTGTACTTATCGTCTGCAAAGCTATGTCGTGTGCTGCGGTATGCGGAGATACATAAAGCACCATAGTAGAACACAGATGAAGCTTCTAAGTTGATGTAATAGCCAGTAAGAAGTAGTTCAGTTCAAGATTTAGGTATCGATGATTGACTTTTTACCCTTCTTTGGTGCCTTGGACATGAGCTGGGGCCTTAAGATTCTGCATGAAAAGAGGACTAGCAGCCGAGTTGCACGGGAGAATGTGAAAAGTGTTCATATGTATTAAAAACCTGAGAAATCCGTTCGTTTTCGTCATTTGTTATCGAATCGACTCAAAGCCAGATCGTCACATTGGTCGCTCTCCTCTCTGAAACGGTTGTACTTATCGTCTGCAAAGCTATGTCGCGTGCTGCGGTATGCGGAGACACTAAAAGCACCATATAAGAACACAGATTAAGCATCTAAGTTGATGTAATAGCCAGTAAGGAGTAGTACAATTCACGTTTTAGGTATCGAATATTGACTTTTTAGATGGCTTTGGTGCCTTGGACATGAGCTAGGACCTTAAGACTCTGCATGAAAGGAGGACTAGCAGCCGAGTTGCACGGGAGGATGCGAAAAGTGTTCATATGTAGTAAAAACCTGAGAAATCCGTCCGTTTTCGTCATTTGTTATCGAATCGACTTAAAGCCAGATCATCACATTGGCCCCTCTCCTCTCTGAAACGGTTGTACTTATCGTCTGCAAAGCTATGTCGTGTGCTGCAGTATGCGGAGACACTAAAAGCACCATAGTAGAACACAGATGAAGCTTCTAAGTTGATGTGATAGCCAGTGAGAAGTAGTACAATTCAAGTTTTAGGTATCGATTATTGACTTTGTAGCTGGCTTTGGTGGCTTGGACATGAGCTAGGACCTTAATATTCTGCATGAAAGGAGGACTAGCAGCAGCGTTGCACGGGAGTATGTGAAAAGTGTTCATATGTAGTGAAAACCTGAGAAATCCGTCCGTTTTCGTCATTTGTTACCGAATCAACTTGAAGCCTGATCGTCACATTGGTCGCTCTTCTCTCTGAAACGGTTGTACTTATCGTCTGCAAAGCTATGTCGCGTGCTGCGGTATGCGGAGACACTAAAAGCACCATTGTAGAACACAGATTAAGCTTCTAAGTTGATGTAATAACCAGTAAGGAGTAGTACAATTCACGTTTTAGGTATCGAATATTGACTTTTTAGCTGGCTTTGGTGCCTTGGACATGAGCTAGGACCTTAAGACTCTGCATGAAAGGAGGACTAGCAGCCGAGTTGCACGGGAGGATGCGAAAAGTGTTCATATGTAGTAAAAACCAGAGAAATCCGTCCGTTTTCGTAATTTATTATCGAATCGACTTAAAGCAGTGCGTCACATTGGCCGCTCTTCTCTCTGAAACGGTTGTACTTATCGTCTGCAAAGCTATGTCGCGTGCTGCGGTATGAAGAGACACTAAAAGCACCATAGTAGAACACAGATGAAGCTTCAAAGTTGATGTAAAAGCCAGTAAGAAGTAGTACAATTCAAGATTTAGGTATCGATTATTGACTTTTTTGCTGGCTTTGGTGCCTTGGACATGATCTAGGACCTTACGATTCTGCATGAAAGTAGGACTAGCAGCCGAGTTAAACGGGATAATGTAAAAAGTGTTCATATATAGTAAAAACCTTAGAAATCCGTCCGTTTTCGTCATTTATTATCGAATCGACTTAAAGCCAGATCGTCACATTGGCCGCTCTTCTCTCTGAAACGGTTGTAGTTATCGTCCGCAAAGCTATGTCGCGTGCTGCGGTATGCGGAGACACTAAAAGCACCATAGTAGAACACAGATGAAGCTTCAAGGTTGATGTAATAGCCAGTAAGAAGTAGTACAATTCAAGATTTAGGTATCGATTATTGACTTTTTTGCTGGCTTTGGTGACTCGGACATGAGCTAGGACCTTACGATTCTGCATGAAAGAAGGACTAGCAGCCGAGTTGCACGGAAGAATGTAAAAATTGTTCATATGTAGTAAAAAACTGAGAAATCCGTCCGTTTTCGTCATTTGTTATCGAATCGACTTAAAGCCAGATCGTTACATTGGCCGCTCTTCTCTCTGAAACGGTTGTACTTATCGTCTGCAAAGCTATGTCGTGTGCTGCGGTATGCGGAGATACATAAAGCACCATAGTAGAACACAGATGAAGCTTCTAAGTTGATGTAATAGCCAGTAAGAAGTAGTTCAGTTCAAGATTTAGGTATCGATGATTGACTTTTTACCCTTCTTTGGTGCCTTGGACATGAGCTGGGGCCTTAAGATTCTGCATGAAAAGAGGACTAGCAGCCGAGTTGCACGGGAGAATGTGAAAAGTGTTCATATGTATTAAAAACCTGAGAAATCCGTTCGTTTTCGTCATTTGTTATCGAATCGACTCAAAGCCAGATCGTCACATTGGTCGCTCTCCTCTCTGAAACGGTTGTACTTATCGTCTGCAAAGCTATGTCGCGTGCTGCGGTATGCGGAGACACTAAAAGCACCATAGTAGAACACAGATTAAGCATCTAAGTTGATGTAATAGCCAGTAAGGAGTAGTACAATTCACGTTTTAGGTATCGAATATTGACTTTTTAGATGGCTTTGGTGCCTTGGACATGAGCTAGGACCTTAAGACTCTGCATGAAAGGAGGACTAGCAGCCGAGTTGCACGGGAGGATGCGAAAAGTGTTCATATGTAGTAAAAACCTGAGAAATCCGTCCGTTTTCGTCATTTGTTATCGAATCGACTTAAAGCCAGATCATCACATTGGCCCCTCTCCTCTCTGAAACGGTTGTACTTATCGTCTGCAAAGCTATGTCGTGTGCTGCAGTATGCGGAGACACTAAAAGCACCATAGTAGAACACAGATGAAGCTTCTAAGTTGATGTGATAGCCAGTGAGAAGTAGTACAATTCAAGTTTTAGGTATCGATTATTGACTTTGTAGCTGGCTTTGGTGCCTTGGACATGAGCTAGGACCTCAATATTCTGCATGAAAGGAGGACTAGCAGCAGCGTTGCACGGGAGTATGTGAAAAGTGTTCATATGTAGTGAAAACCTGAGAAATCCGTCCGTTTTCGTCATTTGTTACCGAATCAACTTGAAGCCTGATCGTCACATTGGCCGCTCTTCTCTCTGAAACGGTTGTACTTATCGTCTGCAAAGCTATGTCGCGTGCTGCGGTATGCGGAGACACTAAAAGCACCATAGTAGAACACAGATGAAGCTTCTAAGTTGATGTAATAGCCAGTAAGGAGTAGTACAATTCAAGTTTTAGGTATCGAATATTGACTTTTTAGCTGGATTTCGTGCCTTGGACATGAGCTAGGACCTTAAGATTCTGCATGAAAGGAGGACTAGCAGCCGAGTTGCACGGGAGGATGCGAAAAGTGTTCATATGTAGTAAAAACCTGAGAAATCCGTCCGTTTTCTTAATTTCTTATCGAATCGACTTAAAGCAGTGCTCCACATTGGCCGCTCTTCTGTCTGAAACGGTTGTACTTATCGTCTGCAAAGCAATGTCGCGTGCTGCGGTATGCGGAGACACTAAAAGCACCGTAGTAGAACACAGATGAAGCTTCTAAGTTGATGTAATAGCCAGTAAGAAGTAGTACAATTCAAGTTTTAGGTATCGATTATTGACTTTTTAGCTGGCTTTGGTGCCTTGGTCATGAGCTATGTCCTTAAGATTCAGCATGAAAGGAGGACTAGCAGCCGAGTTTCATGGGAGAATGTGAAAAGTGTTCATATGTAGTAAAAACCTGAGAAATCCGTCCGTTTTCGTCATTTGTTATCGAATCAACTTGAAGCCAGATCGTCACATTGGCCGCTCTTCTCTCTGAAACGGTTGTACTTATCGTCTGCAAAGCTATGTCGCGTGCTGCGGTATGCGGAGACACTAAAAGCACCATAGTAGAACACAGATGAAGCTTCAAAGATGATGTAATAGCCAGTAAGAAGTAGTAAAATTCAAGATTTTGGTATCGATTATTGACTTTTTTGCTGGCTTTGGTGCCTTGGACATGAGCTAGGACCTTACGATTCTGCATGAAAGGAGGAGTAGCAGCCGAGTTGCACGGGAGAATGTAAAAAGTGTTCATATGTAGTAAAAACCTGAGAAATCCGTCCGTTTTCGTCATTTGTTATCGAATCGACTTAAAGCCAGATCGTCACATTGGCCCCTCTCCTCTCTGAAACGGTTGTACTTATCGTCTGCAAAGCTATGTCGCCTGCTGCAGTAGGCGGAGACACTAAAAGCACCATAGTAGAACACAGCTGAAGCTTCTAAGTTGATGTAATAGCCAGTAAGGAGTAGTACATTTCAAGTTTTAGGTATCGAATATTGACTTTTTAGCTGGCTTTGGTGCCTTGGACATGAGCTAGGACCTTATGATTCTGCATGAAAGGAGGACTAGCAGCCGAGTTGCACTCGAGGATGCGAAAAGTGTTCATATGTACTAAAAACCTGAGAAATCCGTCCGTTTTCGAAATTTATTATCGAATCGACTTAAAGCAGTGCGTCACATTGGCCGCTCTTCTCTCTGAAACGGTTGTACTTATCGTCTGCAAAGCTATGTCGAGTGCTTCGGTATGCGGAGACACTAAAAGCACCATAGTAGAACACAGATGAAGCTTCAAAGTTGATGTAATAGCCAGTAAGAAGTAGTACAATTCAAGATTTAGGTATCGATTATTAACTTTTTTGCTGGCTTTGGTGCCTTGGTCAAGAGCTAGGACCTTACGATTCTGCATGAAAGGAGGACTAGCAGCCGAGTTGCACGGGAGAATGTAAAAAGTGTTCATATGTAGTAAAAACCTGAGAAATCCGTCCGTTTTCGTCATTTGTTATCGAATCGACTTAAAGCCAGATCGTCACATTGGCCCCTCTCCTCGCTGAAACGGTTGTACTTATCGTCTGCAAAGCTATGTCGCGTGCTGCAATATGCGGAGACACTAAAAGCACCATAGTAGAACACAGATTAAGCTTCTAAGTTGATGTGATAGCCAGTGAGAAGTAGTACAACTCAAGTTTTAGGTATCGAATATTGACTTTTTAGCTGGCCTTTGTGCCTTGGACATGAGCTAGGACCTTAAGATTCCGCATGAAAGGAGGAGTAGCAGCCGCGTTGCACGGGAGTATGTGAAAAGTGTTCATATGTAGTAAAAACCCGAGAAATCCGTCCATTTTCGTCATTTGTTGTCGAATCGACTTAAAGCCAGATCGTCACATTGGCTGCTCTTCTCTCTGAAACGGTTGTACTTATCGTCTGCACAGCTTTGTCGCGTGCTGCGGTATACGGAGACACTAAAAGCACCATAGTAGAACACAGATTAAGCTTCTAAGTTGATGTAATAGCCAGTAAGAAGTAGTACAATTCAAGTTTTAGGTATCGAATATTGACTTTTTAGCTGGCTTTGGTGCCTTGGACATGAGCTAGGACCTTAAGATTCAGCATGAAAGGAGGACTAGCAGCCGCGTTGCACGGGAGTATGTGAAAAGTGTTCATATGTAGTAAAAACCTGAGAACTCCGTCCATTTTCGTCATTTTTTATTGAATCGACTTAAAGCCAGATCGTCACATTGGCCGCTCTAGTCTCTGAAACGGTTGTACTTATCGTCTGCACTGCTATGTCGCCTGCTGCGGTATGCGGAGACACTAAAAGCACCATAGTAGAACACAGATTAAGCTTCTAAGTTGATGTAATAGCAAGTAAGAATTAGTACAATTCAAGTTTTAGGTATCGATTATTGACTTTTTCGCTGGCTTTGGTGCATTGGACATGAGCTAGGACCTTAAGATTCTGCATGAAAGGAGGACTAGCAGCCGAGTTGCACGGGAGGATGCGAAAAGTGTACATATGTAGTAAAAACGTGAGGAATCCGTCCGTTTTCGTAATTTATTATCGAATCGACTTCAAGCAGTGCGTCACATTGGCCGCTCTTCTCTCTGAAACGGTTGTACTTATCGTCTGCAAAGCTATGTCGCGTGCTGCAGTATGCGGAGACACTAAAAGCACCATAGTAGAACACAGATGAAGCTTCTAAGTTGATGTGATAGCCAGTGAGAAGTAGTACAACTCAAGTTTTAGGTATCGATTATTGACTTTTTAGCTGGCTTTTGTGCCTTGGACATGAGCTAGGACCTTACGATTCCGCATGAAAGGAGGAGTAGCAGCCGCGTTGCACGGGAGTATGTGAAAAGTGTTCATATGTAGTAAAAACCTGAGAAATCCGTCCATTTTCGTCATTTGTTATCGAATCGACTTAAAGCCAGATCGTCACATTGGCCGCTCTTCTCTCTGAAACGGTTGTACTTATCGTCTGCACAGCTTTGTCGCGTGCTGCGGTATGCGGAAACACTAAAAGCACCATAGTAGAACACAGATGAAGCTTCTAAGTTGATGTAATAGCCAGTGAGAAGTAGTACAATTGAAGTTTTAGGTATCGATTATTGACTTTTTAGCTGGCTTTGGTGCCTTGGAAATGAGCTAGGATCTTAATATTCTGCATGAAAGGAGGACTAGCAGCAGCGTTGCACGGGAGTATGTGAAAAGTGTTCATATGTAGTGAAACCCTGAGAAATCCGTCCGTTTTCGTCATTTGTTACCGAATCAACTTGAAGCCTGATCGTCACATTTTCCGCTCTTCTCTCTGAAACGGTTGTACTTATCGTCTGCAAAGCTATGTCGCGTGCTGCGGTATGCGGAGACACTAAAAGCACCATAGTAGAACACAGATGAAGCTTCTAAGTTGATGTAATAGCCAGTAAGGAGTAGTCCAATTCAAGTTTTAGGTATCGAATATTGACTTTTTAGCTGGCTTTCGTGCCTTGGACATGAGCTAGGACCTTAAGATTCTGCATGAAAGGAGGACTAGCAGCCGAGTTGCACGGGAGGATGCGAAAAGTGTTCATATGTAGTAAAAACCTGAGAAATCCGTCCGTTTTCTTAATTTCTTATCGAATCGACTTAAAGCAGTGCTCCACATTGGCCGCTCTTCTCTCTGAAACGGTTGTACTTATCGTCTGCAAAGCTATGTCGCGTGCTGCGGTATGCGGAGACACTAAAAGCACCGTAGTAGAACACAGATGAAGCTTCTAAGTTGATGTAATAGCCAGTAAGAAGTAGTACAATTCAAGTTTTAGGTATCGATTATTACTTTTCAGCTTGCTTTTTTGCCTTGGACATGAGCTAGGAACTAATGATTCTGCATGAAAGGAGGACTAGCAGCCGGGTTGCATGGGAGAATGTGAAAAGTGTTCATATGTAGTAAAAACCTGAGAAATCCATCCGTTTTGGTCATTTGTTATCGAATCGACTTAAAGCCAGATCGTCACATTGGCCGCTCTTCTCTCTGAAACGGTTGTACTTATCGTCTGCAAAGCTATGTCGCGTGCTGCGGTATGCGGAGACACTAAAAGCACCATAGTATAACACAGATTAAGCTTCTAAGTTGATGTAATAGCCAGTAAGGAGTAGTACAATTCAAGTTTTAGGTATCGATTATTGACTTTTTGCTGGCTTTGGTGCCTTGGATATGAGCTAGGACCTTACGATTCTGCATGAAAGGAGGACTAGCAGCCGGGTTGCATGGGAGAATGTGAAAAGTGTTCATATGTAGTAAAAACCTGAGAAATCCGTCCGTTTTCGTCATTTGTTATCGAATCGACTTAAAGCCAGATCGTCACATTGGCCCCTCTCCTCGCTGAAACGGTTGTACTTATCGTCTGCAAAGCTATGTCGCGTGCTGCAATATGCGGAGACACTAAAAGCACCATAGTAGAACACAGATTAAGCTTCTAAGTTGATGTGATAGCCAGTGAGAAGTAGTACAACTCAAGTTTTAGGTATCGAATATTGACTTTTTAGCTGGCCTTTGTGCCTTGGACATGAGCTAGGACCTTAAGATTCCGCATGAAAGGAGGAGTAGCAGCCGCGTTGCACGGGAGTATGTGAAAAGTGTACATATGTAGTAAAAACCCGAGAAATCCGTCCATTTTCGTCATTTGTTGTCGAATCGACTTAAAGCCAGATCGTCACATTGGCTGCTCTTCTCTCTGAAACGGTTGTACTTATCGTCTGCACAGCTTTGTCGCGTGCTGCGGTATACGGAGACACTAAAAGCACCATAGTAGAACACAGATTAAGCTTCTAAGTTGATGTAATAGCCAGTAAGAAGTAGTACAATTCAAGTTTTAGGTATCGAATATTGACTTTTTAGCTGGCTTTGGTGCCTTGGACATGAGCTAGGACCTTAAGATTCAGCATGAAAGGAGGACTAGCAGCCGCGTTGCACGGGAGTATGTGAAAAGTGTTCATATGTAGTAAAAACCTGAGAACTCCGTCCATTTTCGTCATTTTTTATTGAATCGACTTAAAGCCAGATCGTCACATTGGCCGCTCTAGTCTCTGAAACGGTTGTACTTATCGTCTGCACTGCTATGTCGCCTGCTGCGGTATGCGGAGACACTAAAAGCACCATAGTAGAACACAGATTAAGCTTCTAAGTTGATGTAATAGCAAGTAAGAATTAGTACAATTCAAGTTTGAGGTATCGATTATTGACTTTTTCGCTGGCTTTGGTGCATTGGACATGAGCTAGGACCTTAAGATTCTGCATGAAAGGAGGACTAGCAGCCGAGTTGCACGGGAGGATGCGAAAAGTGTACATATGTAGTAAAAACGTGAGGAATCCGTCCGTTTTCGTAATTTATTATCGAATCGACTTCAAGCAGTGCGTCACATTGGCCGCTCTTCTCTCTGAAACGGTTGTACTTATCGTCTGCAAAGCTATGTCGCGTGCTGCAGTATGCGGAGACACTAAAAGCACCATAGTAGAACACAGATGAAGCTTCTAAGTTGATGTGATAGCCAGTGAGAAGTAGTACAACTCAAGTTTTAGGTATCGATTATTGACTTTTTAGCTGGCTTTTGTGCCTTGGACATGAGCTAGGACCTTACGATTCCGCATGAAAGGAGGAGTAGCAGCCGCGTTGCACGGGAGTATGTGAAAAGTGTTCATATGTAGTAAAAACCTGAGAAATCCGTCCATTTTCGTCATTTGTTATCGAATCGACTTAAAGCCAGATCGTCACATTGGCCGCTCTTCTCTCTGAAACGGTTGTACTTATCGTCTGCACAGCTTTGTCGCGTGCTGCGGTATGCGGAAACACTAAAAGCACCATAGTAGAACACAGATGAAGCTTCTAAGTTGATGTAATAGCCAGTGAGAAGTAGTACAATTGAAGTTTTAGGTATCGATTATTGACTTTTTAGCTGGCTTTGGTGCCTTGGAAATGAGCTAGGATCTTAATATTCTGCATGAAAGGAGGACTAGCAGCAGCGTTGCACGGGAGTATGTGAAAAGTGTTCATATGTAGTGAAACCCTGAGAAATCCGTCCGTTTTCGTCATTTGTTACCGAATCAACTTGAAGCCTGATCGTCACATTTTCCGCTCTTCTCTCTGAAACGGTTGTACTTATCGTCTGCAAAGCTATGTCGCGTGCTGCGGTATGCGGAGACACTAAAAGCACCATAGTAGAACACAGATGAAGCTTCTAAGTTGATGTAATAGCCAGTAAGGAGTAGTCCAATTCAAGTTTTAGGTATCGAATATTGACTTTTTAGCTGGCTTTCGTGCCTTGGACATGAGCTAGGACCTTAAGATTCTGCATGAAAGGAGGACTAGCAGCCGAGTTGCACGGGAGGATGCGAAAAGTGTTCATATGTAGTAAAAACCTGAGAAATCCGTCCGTTTTCTTAATTTCTTATCGAATCGACTTAAAGCAGTGCTCCACATTGGCCGCTCTTCTCTCTGAAACGGTTGTACTTATCGTCTGCAAAGCTATGTCGCGTGCTGCGGTATGCGGAGACACTAAAAGCACCGTAGTAGAACACAGATGAAGCTTCTAAGTTGATGTAATAGCCAGTAAGAAGTAGTACAATTCAAGTTTTAGGTATCGATTATTACTTTTCAGCTTGCTTTTTTGCCTTGGACATGAGCTAGGAACTAATGATTCCGCATGAAAGGAGGACTAGCAGCCGCGTTGCACGGGAGTATGTGAAAAGTGTTCATATGTAGTAAAAACCTGAGAAATCCGTCCATTTTCGTCATTTGTTATCGAATCAACTTAAAGCCAGATCGTCACATTGGCCGCTCTTCTCTCTGAAACGGTTGTACTTATCGTCTGCACAGCTATGTCGCGTGCTGCGGTATGCGGAGACACTAAAAGCACCATAGTAGAACACAGATGAAGCTTCTAAGTTTATGTAATAGCAAGTAAGAAGAAGTACAATTCAAGTTTTAGGTATCGATTATTGACTTTTTAGCTGGCTTTGGTGCCTTTGGCATGAGCTAGGTCCTTATGATTCTGCATGAAAGGAGGACTAGCAGCCGGGTTGCATGGGAGAATGTGAAAAGTGTTCATATGTAGTAAAAACCTGAGAAATCCATCCGTTTTCGTCATTTGTTATCGAATCGACTTAAAGCCAGATCGTCACATTGGCCGCTCTTCTCTCTGAAACGGTTGTACTTATCGTCTGCAAAGCTATGTCGCGTGCTGCGGTATGCGGAGGCACTAAAAGCACCATAGTATAACACAGATTAAGCTTCTAAGTTGATGTAATAGCCAGTAAGGAGTAGTACAATTCAAGTTTTAGGTATCGATTATTGACTTTTTGCTGGCTTTGGTGCCTTGGATATGAGCTAGGACCTTACGATTCTGCATGAAAGGAGGACTAGCAGCCGGGTTGCATGGGAGAATGTGAAAAGTGTTCATATGTAGTAAAAACCTGAGAAATCCGTCCGTTTTCGTCATTTGTTATCGAATCGACTTAAAGCCAGATCGTCACATTGGCCCCTCTTCTCTCTGAAACGGTTGTACGTATCGTCTGCAAAGCTATGTCGCGTGCTGCAGTAGGCGGAGACACTAAAAGCACCATAGTAGAACACAGCTGAAGCTTAAAAGTTGACGTAATAGCCAGTAAGGAGTAGTACAATTCAAGTTTTAGATATCGAATATTGACTTTTTAGCTGGCTTTGGTGCCTTGGACATGAGCTAGGACCTTATGATTCTGCATGAAAGGAGGACTAGCAGCCGAGTTGCACTCGAGGATGCGAAAGATGTTCATATGTAGTAAAAACCTGAGAAATCCGTCCGTTTTCGAAATTTATTATCGAATCGACTTAAAGCAGTGCGTCACATTGGCCGCTCTTCTCTCTGAAACGGTTGTACTTATCGTCTGCAAAGCTATGTCGCGTGCTTCGGTATGCGGAGACACTAAAAGCACCATAGTAGAACACAGATGAAGCTTCAAAGTTGATGTAATAGCCAGTAAGAAGTAGTACAATTCAAGATTTAGGTATCGATTATTGACTTTTTTGCTGGCTTTGGTGCCTTGGACTTGAGCTAGGACCTTAAAATTCTGCATGAAAGGACGACTAGCAGCCGAGTTGCACGGGAGAATGTAAAAAGTGTTCATATGTAGTAAAAACCTGAGAAATCCGTCCGTTTTCGTCATTTGTTATCGAATCGACTTAAAGCCAGATCGTCACATTGGCCCCTCTCCTCGCTGAAACGGTAGTACTTATCGTCTGCAAAGCTATGTCGCGTGCTGCAATATGCGGAGACACTAAAAGCACCATAGTAGAACACAGATGAAGCTTCTAAGTTGATGTGATAGCCAGTGAGAAGTAGTACAACTCAAGTTTTAGGTATCGAATATTGACTTTTTAGCTGACTTTTGTGCCTTGGACATGAGCTAGGACCTTAAGATTCCGCATGAAAGGAGGAGTAGCAGCCGCGTTGCACGGGAGTATGTGAAAAGTGTTCATATGTAGTAAAAACCCGAGAAATCCGTCCATTTTCGTCATTTGTTATCGAATCGACTTAAAGCCAGATCGTCACATTGGCTGCTCTTCTCTCTGAAACGGTTGTACTTATCGTATGCACAGCTTTGTCGCGTGCTGCGGTATGCGGAGACACTAAAAGCACCATAGTAGAACACAGATGAAGCTTCAAAGTTGATGTAATAGCCAGTAAGAAGTAGTACAATTCAAGTTTTAGGTATCGAATATTGACTTTTTAGCTGGCTTTGGTGCCTTGGACATGAGCTAGGACCTTAAGATTCAGCATGAAAGGAGGACTAGCAGCCGAGTTGGACGGGAGGATGCGAAAAGTGTTCATATGTAGTAAAAACCTGTGAAATCCTTCCGTTTTCGTAATTTATTATCGAATCGACTTAAAGCTGTGCGTCACATTGGGCGCTCTTCTCTCTTAAACGGTTGTACTTATCGTCTGCAAAGCTATGTCGCGTGCTGCGGTATGCGGAGACACTAAAAGCACCACAGTATAACACAGATTAAGCTTCTAAGTTGATGTAATAGCCAGTAAGAAGTAGTACAATTCAAGTTTTAGGTATCGATTATTGACTTTTTAGCTGGCTTTGGTGCCTTGGATATGAGCTAGGACCTTACGTTTCTGCATGAAAGGAGGACTAGCAGCCGGGTTGCATGGGAGAATGTGAAAAGTGTTCATATGTAGTAAAAACCTGAGAAATCCGTCCGTTTTCGTCATTTGTTATCGAATCGACTTAAAGCCAGATCGTCACATTGGCCCCTCTTCTCTCTGAAACGGTTGTACGTATCGTCTGCAAAGCTAAGTAGCGTGCTGCAGTATGCGGAGACACTAAAAGCACCATAGTAGAACACAGATGAAGCTTCTAAGTTGATGTGATAGCCAGTGAGAAGTAGTACAACTCAAGTTTTAGGTATCGATTATTGACTTTGTAGCTGGCTTTGGTGCCTTGGACAAGAGCTAGGACCTTAAGATTCCGCATGAAAGGAGGACTAGCAGCCGCGTTGCACGGGAGTATGTGAAAAGTGTTCATATGTAGTAAAAACCTGAGAACTCCGTCCATTTTCGTCATTTTTTATTGAATCGACTTAAAGCCAGATCGTCACATTGGCCGCTCTACTCTCTGAAACGGTTGTACTTATCGTCTGCACTGCTATGTCGCCTGCTGCGGTATGCGGAGACACTAAAAGCACCATAGTAGAACACAGATTAAGCTTCTAAGTTGATGTAATAGCAAGTAAGAATTAGTACAATTCAAGTTTTAGGTATCGATTATTGACTTTTTCGCTGGCTTTGGTGCATTGGACATGAGCTAGGACCTTAAGATTCTGCATGAAAGGAGGACTAGCAGCCGAGTTGCACGGGAGGATGCGAAAAGTGTACATATGTAGTAAAAACGTGAGGAATCCGTCCGTTTTCGTCATTTATTATCGAATCAACTTGAAACCAGATCGTCACATTGCCCGCTTTTCTCTCTGAAACGGTTGTACTTATCGTCTGCAAAGCTATGTCGCGTGCTGCAGTATGCGGAGACACTAAAAGCACCATAGTAGAACACAGATAAAGCTTCTAAGTTGATGTGATAGCCAGTGAGAAGTAGTACAACTCAAGTTTTAGGTATCGATTATTGACTTTTTAGCTAGCTTTTGTGCCTTGGGCATGAGCTAGGACCTTACGATTCCGCATGAAAGGAGGAGTAGCAGCCGCGTTGCACGGCAGTATGTGAAAAGTGTTCATATGTAGTAAAAACCTGAGAAATCCGTCCATTTTCGTCATTTGTTATCGAATCGACTTAAAGCCAGATCGTCACATTGGCCGCTCTTCTCTCTGAAACGGTTGTACTTATCGTCTGCACAGCTTTGTCGCGTGCTGCGGTATGCGGAAACACTAAAATCACCATAGTAGAACACAGATGAAGCTTCTAAGTTGATGTAATAGCCAGTGAGAAGTAGTACAATTCAAGTTTTAGGTATCGATTATTGACTTTGTAGCTGGCTTTGGTGCCTTGGACATGAGCTAGGACCTTAATATTCTGCATGAAAGGAGGACTAGCAGCAGCGTTGCACGGGAGTATGTGAAAAGTGTTCATATGTAGTGAAACCCTGAGAAATCCGTCCGTTTTCGTCATTTGTTACCGAATCAACTTGAAGCCTGATCGTCACATTTTCCGCTCTTCTCTCTGAAACGGTTGTACTTATCGTCTGCACAGCTTTGTCGCGTGCTGCGGTATGCGGAGACACTAAAAGCATCATAGTAGAACACAGATGAAGCTTCTAAGTTGATGTAATAGCCAGTAAGGAGTAGTACAATTCAAGTTTTAGGTATCGAATATTGACTTTTTAGCTGGCTTTCGTGCCTTGGACATGAGCTAGGACCTTAAGATTCTGCATGAAAGGAGGGCTAGCAGCCGAGTTGCACGGGAGGATGCGAAAAGTGTTCATATGTAGTAAAAACCTGAGAAATCCGTCCGTTTTCTAAATTTCTTATCGAATCGACTTAAAGCAGTGCTCCACATTGGCCGCTCTTCTCTCTGAAACGGTTGTACTTATCGTCTGCAAAGCTATGTCGCGTGCTGCGGTATGCGGAGACACTAAAAGCACCGTAGTAGAACACAGATGAAGCTTCTAAGTTGATGTAATAGCCAGTAAGAAGTAGTACAATTCAAGTTTTAGGTATCGATTATTACTTTTCAGCTTGCTTTTTTGCCTTGGACATGAGCTAGGACCTAATGATTCCGCATGAAAGGAGGACTAGCAGCCGCGTTGCACGGGAGTATGTGAAAAGTGTTCATATGTAGTAAAAACCTGAGAAATCCGTCCATTTTCGTCATTTGTTATCGAATCAACTTAAAGCCAGATCGTCACATTGGCCGCTCTTCTCTCTGAAACCTCTGTACTTATCGTCTGCACAGCTATGTCGCGTGCTGCGGTATGCGGAGACACTAAAAGCACCATAGTAGAACACAGATTAAGCTTCTAAGTTGATGTAATAGCAAGTAAGAATTAGTACAATTCAAGTTTTAGGTATCGATTATTGACTTTTTCGCTGGCTTTGGTGCATTGGACATGAGCTAGGACCTTAAGATTCTGCATGAAAGGAGGACTAGCAGCCGAGTTGCACGGGAGGATGCGAAAAGTGTACATATGTAGTAAAAACGTGAGGAATCCGTCCGTTTTCGTCATTTATTATCGAATCAACTTGAAACCAGATCGTCACATTGCCCGCTTTTCTCTCTGAAACGGTTGTACTTATCGTCTGCAAAGCTATGTCGCGTGCTGCAGTATGCGGAGACACTAAAAGCACCATAGTAGAACACAGATGAAGCTTCTAAGTTGATGTGATAGCCAGTGAGAAGTAGTACAACTCAAGTTTTAGGTATCGATTATTGACTTTTTAGCTAGCTTTTGTGCCTTGGGCATGAGCTAGGACCTTACGATTCCGCATGAAAGGAGGAGTAGCAGCCGCGTTGCACGGCAGTATGTGAAAAGTGTTCATATGTAGTAAAAACCTGAGAAATCCGTCCATTTTCGTCATTTGTTATCGAATCGACTTAAAGCCAGATCGTCACATTGGCCGCTCTTCTCTCTGAAACGGTTGTACTTATCGTCTGCACAGCTTTGTCGCGTGCTGCGGTATGCGGAAACACTAAAATCACCATAGTAGAACACAGATGAAGCTTCTAAGTTGATGTAATAGCCAGTGAGAAGTAGTACAATTCAAGTTTTAGGTATCGATTATTGACTTTGTAGCTGGCTTTGGTGCCTTGGACATGAGCTAGGACCTTAATATTCTGCATGAAAGGAGGACTAGCAGCAGCGTTGCACGGGAGTATGTGAAAAGTGTTCATATGTAGTGAAACCCTGAGAAATCCGTCCGTTTTCGTCATTTGTTACCGAATCAACTTGAAGCCTGATCGTCACATTTTCCGCTCTTCTCTCTGAAACGGTTGTACTTATCGTCTGCAAAGCTATGTCGCGTGCTGCGGTATGCGGAGACACTAAAAGCACCATAGTAGAACACAGATGAAGCTTCTAAGTTGATGTAATAGCCAGTAAGGAGTAGTACAATTCAAGTTTTAGGTATCGAATATTGACTTTTTAGCTGGCTTTCGTGCCTTGGACATGAGCTAGGACCTTAAGATTCTGCATGAAAGGAGGACTAGCAGCCGAGTTGCACGGGAGGATGCGAAAAGTGTTCATATGTAGTAAAAACCTGAGAAATCCGTCCGTTTTCTAAATTTCTTATCGAATCGACTTAAAGCAGTGCTCCACATTGGCCGCTCTTCTCTCTGAAACGGTTGTACTTATCGTCTGCAAAGCTATGTCGCGTGCTGCGGTATGCGGAGACACTAAAAGCACCGTAGTAGAACACAGATGAAGCTTCTAAGTTGATGTAATAGCCAGTAAGAAGTAGTACAATTCAAGTTTTAGGTATCGATTATTACTTTTCAGCTTGCTTTTTTGCCTTGGACATGAGCTAGGACCTAATGATTCCGCATGAAAGGAGGACTAGCAGCCGCGTTGCACGGGAGTATGTGAAAAGTGTTCATATGTAGTAAAAACCTGAGAAATCCGTCCATTTTCGTCATTTGTTATCGAATCAACTTAAAGCCAGATCGTCACATTGGCCGCTCTTCTCTCTGAAACGGTTGTACTTATCGTCTGCACAGCTATGTCGCGTGCTGCGGTATGCGGAGACACTAAAAGCACCATAGTAGAACACAGATTAAGCTTCTAAGTTGATGTAATAGCAAGTAAGAATTAGTACAATTCAAGTTTTAGGTATCGATTATTGACTTTTTCGCTGGCTTTGGTGCATTGGACATGAGCTAGGACCTTAAGATTCTGCATGAAAGGAGGACTAGCAGCCGAGTTGCACGGGAGGATGCGAAAAGTGTACATATGTAGTAAAAACGCGAGGAATCCGTCCGTTTTCGTCATTTATTATCGAATCAACTTGAAACCAGATCGTCACATTGCCCGCTTTTCTCTCTGAAACGGTTGTACTTATCGTCTGCAAAGCTATGTCGCGTGCTGCAGTATGCGGAGACACTAAAAGCACCATAGTAGAACACAGATGAAGCTTCTAAGTTGATGTGATAGCCAGTGAGATGTAGTACAACTCAAGTTTTAGGTATCGATTATTGACTTTTTAGCTAGCTTTTGTGCCTTGGGCATGAGCTAGGACCTTACGATTCCGCATGAAAGGAGGAGTAGCAGCCGCGTTGCACGGCAGTATGTGAAAAGTGTTCATATGTAGTAAAAACCTGAGAAATCCGTCCATTTTCGTCATTTGTTATCGAATCGACTTAAAGCCAGATCGTCACATTGGCCGCTCTTCTCTCTGAAACGGTTGTACTTATCGTCTGCACAGCTTTGTCGCGTGCTGCGGTATGCGGAAACACTAAAATCAGTATAGTAGAACACAGATGAAGCTTCTAAGTTGATGTAATAGCCAGTGAGAAGTAGTACAATTCAAGTTTTAGGTATCGATTATTGACTTTGTAGCTGGCTTTGGTGCCTTGGACATGAGCTAGGACCTTAATATTCTGCATGAAAGGAGGACTAGCAGCAGCGTTGCACGGGAGTATGTGAAAAGTGTTCATATGTAGTGAAACCCTGAGAAATCCGTCCGTTTTCGTCATTTGTTACCGAATCAACTTGAAGCCTGATCGTCACATTTTCCGCTCTTCTCTCTGAAACGGTTGTACTTATCGTCTGCAAAGCTATGTCGCGTGCTGCGGTATGCGGAGACACTAAAAGCACCATAGTAGAACACAGATGAAGCTTCTAAGTTGATGTAATAGCCAGTAACGAGTAGTACAATTCAAGTTTTAGGTATCGAATATTGACTTTTTAGCTGGCTTTCGTGCCTTGGACATGAGCTAGGACCTTAAGATTCTGCATGAAAGGAGGACTAGCAGCCGAGTTGCACGGGAGGATGCGAAAAGTGTTCATATGTAGTAAAAACCTGAGAAATCCGTCCGTTTTCTAAATTTCTTATCGAATCGACTTAAAGCAGTGCTCCACATTGGCCGCTCTTCTCTCTGAAACGGTTGTACTTATCGTCTGCAAAGCTATGTCGCGTGCTGCGGTATGCGGAGACACTAAAAGCACCGTAGTAGAACACAGATGAAGCTTCTAAGTTGATGTAATAGCCAGTAAGAAGTAGTACAATTCAAGTTTTAGGTATCGATTATTACTTTTCAGCTTGATTTTTTGCCTTGGACATGAGCTAGGACCTAATGATTCCGCATGAAAGGAGGACTAGCAGCCGCGTTGCACGGGAGTATGTGAAAAGTGTTCATATGTAGTAAAAACCTGAGAAATCCGTCCATTTTCGTCATTTGTTATCGAATCAACTTAAAGCCAGATCGTCACAATGGCCGCTCTTCTCTCTGAAACGGTTGTACTTATCGTCTGCACAGCTATGTCGCGTGCTGCGGTATGCGGAGACACTAAAAGCACCATAGTAGAACACAGATTAAGCTTCTAAGTTGATGTAATAGCAAGTAAGAATTAGTACAATTCAAGTTTTATGTATCGATTATTGACTTTTTCGCTGGCTTTGGTGCATTGGACATGAGCTAGGACCTTAAGATTCTGCATGAAAGGAGGACTAGCAGCCGAGTTGCACGGGAGGATGCGAAAAGTGTACATATGTAGTAAAAACGCGAGGAATCCGTCCGTTTTCGTCATTTATTATCGAATCAACTTGAAACCAGATCGTCACATTGCCCGCTTTTCTCTCTGAAACGGTTGTACTTATCGTCTGCAAAGCTATGTCGCGTGCTGCAGTATGCGGAGACACTAAAAGCACCATAGTAGAACACAGATGAAGCTTCTAAGTTGATGTGATAGCCAGTGAGATGTAGTACAACTCAAGTTTTAGGTATCGATTATTGACTTTTTAGCTAGCTTTTGTGCCTTGGGCATGAGCTAGGACCTTACGATTCCGCATGAAAGGAGGAGTAGCAGCCGCGTTGCACGGCAGTATGTGAAAAGTGTTCATATGTAGTAAAAACCTGAGAAATCCGTCCATTTTCGTCATTTGTTATCGAATCGACTTAAAGCCAGATCGTCACATTGGCCGCTCTTCTCTCTGAAACGGTTGTACTTATCGTCTGCACAGCTTTGTCGCGTGCTGCGGTATGCGGAAACACTAAAATCACCATAGTAGAACACAGATGAAGCTTCTAAGTTGATGTAATAGCCAGTGAGAAGTAGTACAATTCAAGTTTTAGGTATCGATTATTGACTTTGTAGCTGGCTTTGGTGCCTTGGACATGAGCTAGGACCTTAATATTCTGCATGAAAGGAGGACTAGCAGCAGCGTTGCACGGGAGTATGTGAAAAGTGTTCATATGTAGTGAAACCCTGAGAAATCCGTCCGTTTTCGTCATTTGTTACCGAATCAACTTGAAGCCTGATCGTCACATTTTCCGCTCTTCTCTCTGAAACGGTTGTACTTATCGTCTGCAAAGCTATGTCGCGTGCTGCGGTATGCGGAGACACTAAAAGCACCATAGTAGAACACAGATGAAGCTTCTAAGTTGATGTAATAGCCAGTAAGGAGTAGTACAATTCAAGTTTTAGGTATCGAATATTGACTTTTTAGCTGGCTTTCGTGCCTTGGACATGAGCTAGGACCTTAAGATTCTGCATGAAAGGAGGACTAGCAGCCGAGTTGCACGGGAGGATGCGAAAAGTGTTCATATGTAGTAAAAACCTGAGAAATCCGTCCGTTTTCTAAATTTCTTATCGAATCGACTTAAAGCAGTGCTCCACATTGGCCGCTCTTCTCTCTGAAACGGTTGTACTTATCGTCTGCAAAGCTATGTCGCGTGCTGCGGTATGCGGAGACACTAAAAGCACCGTAGTAGAACACAGATGAAGCTTCTAAGTTGATGTAATAGCCAGTAAGAAGTAGTACAATTCAAGTTTTAGGTATCGATTATTACTTTTCAGCTTGCTTTTTTGCCTTGGACATGAGCTAGGACCTAATGATTCCGCATGAAAGGAGGACTAGCAGCCGCGTTGCACGGGAGTATGTGAAAAGTGTTCATATGTAGTAAAAACCTGAGAAATCCGTCCATTTTCGTCATTTGTTATCGAATCAACTTAAAGCCAGATCGTCACATTGGCCGCTCTTCTCTCTGAAACGGTTGTACTTATCGTCTGCACAGCTATGTCGCGTGCTGCGGTATGCGGAGACACTAAAAGCACCATAGTAGAACACAGATTAAGCTTCTAAGTTGATGTAATAGCAAGTAAGAATTAGTACAATTCAAGTTTTAGGTATCGATTATTGACTTTTTCGCTGGCTTTGGTGCATTGGACATGAGCTAGGACCTTAAGATTCTGCATGAAAGGAGGACTAGCAGCCGAGTTGCACGGGAGGATGCGAAAAGTGTACATATGTAGTAAAAACGTGAGGAATCCGTCCGTTTTCGTCATTTATTATCGAATCAACTTGAAACCAGATCGTCACATTGCCCGCTTTTCTCTCTGAAACGGTTGTACTTATCGTCTGCAAAGCTATGTCGCGTGCTGCAGTATGCGGAGACACTAAAAGCACCATAGTAGAACACAGATGAAGCTTCTAAGTTGATGTGATAGCCAGTGAGAAGTAGTACAACTCAAGTTTTAGGTATCGATTATTGACTTTTTAGCTAGCTTTTGTGCCTTGGGCATGAGCTAGGACCTTACGATTCCGCATGAAAGGAGGAGTAGCAGCCGCGTTGCACGGCAGTATGTGAAAAGTGTTCATATGTAGTAAAAACCTGAGAAATCCGTCCATTTTCGTCATTTGTTATCGAATCGACTTAAAGCCAGATCGTCACATTGGCCGCTCTTCTCTCTGAAACGGTTGTACTTATCGTCTGCACAGCTTTGTCGCGTGCTGCGGTATGCGGAAACACTAAAATCACCATAGTAGAACACAGATGAAGCTTCTAAGTTGATGTAATAGCCAGTGAGAAGTAGTACAATTCAAGTTTTAGGTATCGATTATTGACTTTGTAGCTGGCTTTGGTGCCTTGGACATGAGCTAGGACCTTAATATTCTGCATGAAAGGAGGACTAGCAGCAGCGTTGCACGGGAGTATGTGAAAAGTGTTCATATGTAGTGAAACCCTGAGAAATCCGTCCGTTTTCGTCATTTGTTACCGAATCAACTTGAAGCCTGATCGTCACATTTTCCGCTCTTCTCTCTGAAACGGTTGTACTTATCGTCTGCAAAGCTATGTCGCGTGCTGCGGTATGCGGAGACACTAAAAGCACCATAGTAGAACACAGATGAAGCTTCTAAGTTGATGTAATAGCCAGTAGGGAGTAGTACAATTCAAGTTTTAGGTATCGAATATTGACTTTTTAGCTGGCTTTCGTGCCTTGGACATGAGCTAGGACCTTAAGATTCTGCATGAAAGGAGGACTAGCAGCCGAGTTGCACGGGAGGATGCGAAAAGTGTTCATATGTAGTAAAAACCTGAGAAATCCGTCCGTTTTCTAAATTTCTTATCGAATCGACTTAAAGCAGTGCTCCACATTGGCCGCTCTTCTCTCTGAAACGGTTGTACTTATCGTCTGCAAAGCTATGTCGCGTGCTGCGGTATGCGGAGACACTAAAAGCACCGTAGTAGAACACAGATGAAGCTTCTAAGTTGATGTAATAGCCAGTAAGAAGTAGTACAATTCAAGTTTTAGGTATCGATTATTACTTTTCAGCTTGCTTTTTTGCCTTGGACATGAGCTAGGACCTAATGATTCCGCATGAAAGGAGGACTAGCAGCCGCGTTGCACGGGAGTATGTGAAAAGTGTTCATATGTAGTAAAAACCTGAGAAATCCGTCCATTTTCGTCATTTGTTATCGAATCAACTTAAAGCCAGATCGTCACATTGGCCGCTCTTCTCTCTGAAACGGTTGTACTTATCGTCTGCACAGCTATGTCGCGTGCTGCGGTATGCGGAGACACTAAAAGCACCATAGTAGAACACAGATGAAGCTTCTAAGTTTATGTAATAGCAAGTAAGAAGAAGTACAATTCAAGTTTTAGGTATCGATTATTGACTTTTTAGCTGGCTTTGGTGCCTTTGGCATGAGCTAGGTCCTTATGATTCTGCATGAAAGGAGGACTAGCAGCCGAGTTGCATGGGAGAATGTGAAAAGTGTTCATATGTAGTAAAAACCTGAGAAATCCATCCGTTTTCGTCATTTGTTATCGAATCGACTTAAAGCCAGATCGTCACAATGGCCGCTCTTCTCTCTGAAACGGTTGTACTTATCGTCTGCAAAGCTATGTCGCGTGCTGCGGTATGCGGAGACACTAAAAGCACCATAGTATAACACAGATTAAGCTTCTAAGTTGATGTAATAGCCAGTAAGGAGTAGTACAATTCAAGTTTTAGGTATCGATTATTGACTTTTTAGCTGGCTTTGGTGCCTTGGATATGAGCTAGGACCTTACAATTCTGCATGAAAGGAGGACTAGCAGCCGGGTTGCATGGGAGAATGTGAAAAGTGTTCATATGTAGTATAAACCTGAGAAATCCGTCCGTTTTCGTCATTTGTTATCGAATCGACTTAAAGCCAGATCGTCACATTGGCCCCTCTTCTCTCTGAAACGGTTGTACGTATCGTCTGCAAAGCTATGTAGCGTGCTGCGGTATGCGGAGACACTAAAATCACCATAAATGAACACAGATGAAGTTTCTAAATTGATGTAATAGCCAGTAAGAAGTAGTACAATTCAAGTTTTAGGTATCGATTATTGACTTTTTGCTGGCTTTGGTGCCTTGGACCTGAGCTAGGACCTTAAGATTCTGCATGAAAGGAGGACTAGCAGCCGAGTTGAACGGGAGAATGCGAAAAGTGTTCATGTGTAGTATAATCCTGAGAAATCTGTCCGTTTACGTAATTTATTACCGAATCGACTTCAAGCCAGATCGTCACATTGGCCGCTCTTCTCTCTGACACGGATGTACTAATCGTCTGCAAAGCTATGTCGCGTGCTGCGGTATGCGGAGGCACTAAAAGCACCATAGTAGAATACAGATGAAGCTTCTAAGTTGATGGAATAGCCAGTAAGGAGTAGTACAATTCAAGTTTTAGGTATCGAATATTGACTTTTTAGCTGGGTTTGGAGCCTTCGACATGAGCTAGGACCTTAAGATTCTGCATGGAAGGAGGACTAGCAGCCGAGTTGCACGGGAGAATGCGAAAAGTGTTCATATGTAGTAAAAACCTGAGAACTCCGTCCGTTTTCGTAATTTATTATCGAATCGACTTAAAGCAGTGCGTCACATTGGCCGCTCTTCTCTCTGAAACGGTTGTACTTATCGTCTGCAAAGCTGTGTCGCGTGCTGCGGTATGCGGAGACACTAAAAGTACCATAGTAGAACACAGATTAAGCTTCTAAGTTGATGTAATAGCCAGTAAGAAGTAGTACAATTCAAGTTTTAGGTATCGATTATTGACTTTTTAGCTGGCTTTTCTGCCTTGGACATGAGCTAGGACTTTATGATTCTGCATGAAAGGAGGACTAGCAGCCGAGTTGCATGGGAGAATGTGAAAAGTGTTCATATGTAGTAAAAACCTGAGAAATCCGTTCGTTTTTGTCATTTGTTATCGAATCGACTTAAAGCCAGATCGTCACATTTGCCCCTCTTCTCTCTGAAACGGTTGTACTTATCGTCTGCAAAGCTATGTCGCGTGCTGCGGTATGCGGAGGCACTAAAATCACCATAGCGGAACACAGATGAAGCTTCTAAGTTGATGTAATAGCCAGTAAGAAGTAGTACAATTCAAGTTTTTGGTATCGAATAATTACTTTTTAGCTGGCTTTGGTGCCTTGGACATGAGCTAGGACCTTAAGATTCTGCATGAAAGGAGGACTAGCAGCCGAGTTGCACGGGAGGATGCTAAAAGTGTTCATATGTAGTAAAAACCTGAGAAATCCGTCCGTTTTCGTAATTTAATATCGAATCGACTTAAAGCAGTGCGTCACATTGGCCGCTTTTCTCTCTGAAACGGTTGTACTTATCGTCTGCAAAGCTATGTCGCGTGCTGCGGTATGCGGACACACTTAAAGCACCATAGTAGAACACAGATGAAGCTTCTAGGTTGATGTAATAGCCAGTAAGAAGTAGTACAATTCAAGTTTTAGGTATCGATTATCGACTTTTTAGCTGGCTTTGGTGCCTTGGACCTGAGCTAGGACCTTAAGATTCTGCAAGAAAGGAGGACTAGCAGCCGAGTTGATCGGGAGTATGTGAAAAGTGTTCATATGTAGTAAAAACCTGAGAAATCCGTCCGTTTTCGTCGTTTGTTATCGAATCAACTTGAAGCCAGATCGTCACATTGGCCGCTCTTCTCTCTGAAACGGTTGTACTTATCGTCTGCAAAGCTATGTCGCGTGCTGCGATATGCGGAGACACTAAATGCACCATAGTAGAACACAGATGAAGCTTCTAAGTTGATGTAATAGCCAGTAAGGAGTAGTACAATTCAAGTTTTAGGTATCGAATATTGACTTTTTAGCTGGCTTTGGTGCCTTGGACATGAGCTAGGACCTTAAGATTCTGCATGAAAGGACGACTAGCAGCCGAGTTGCACGGGAGGATGCGAAAAGTGTGCATATGTAGTAAAAACCTGAGAAATCCGTCCGTTTTCGTAATTTATTATGGAACCGACTTAAAGCAGTGCGTCACATTGGCAGCACTTCTCTCTGAAACGGTTAACTTATCGTCTGCAAAGCTATGTCGCGTGCTGTGGTATGCGGAGACACTAAAAGCACCATAGTAGAACACAGATTAAGCTTCTAAGTTGATGTAATAGATAGTTAGAGGTAGTACAATTCAGGTTTTAGGTATCGATTATGGACTTTTTGCTGGCTTTGGTGCCTTGGACATGAGCTAGGACCTTAAGATTCTGCATGAAAGGAGGACAAGCAGTCGAGTTGCAAGGGACAATGTTAAAAGTGTTCATATGTAGTAAAAACCTGAGAAATCCGTCCATTTTCGTCATTTGTTATCGAATCAACTTAAAGCCAGATCGTCACATTGGCCGCTCTTCTCTCTGAAACGGTTGTACTTATCGTCTGCACAGCTATGTCGCGTGCTGCGGTATGCGGAGACACTAAAAGCACCATAGTAGAACACAGATTAAGCTTCTAAGTTGATGTAATAGCAAGTAAGAATTAGTACAATTCAAGTTTTAGGTATCGATTATTGACTTTTTCGCTGGCTTTGGTGCATTGGACATGAGCTAGGACCTTAAGATTCTGCATGAAAGGAGGACTAGCAGCCGAGTTGCACGGGAGGATGCGAAAAGTGTACATATGTAGTAAAAACGTGAGGAATCCGTCCGTTTTCGTCATTTATTATCGAATCAACTTGAAACCAGATCGTCACATTGCCCGCTTTTCTCTCTGAAACGGTTGTACTTATCGTCTGCAAAGCTATGTCGCGTGCTGCAGTATGCGGAGACACTAAAAGCACCATAGTAGAACACAGATGAAGCTTCTAAGTTGATGTGATAGCCAGTGAGAAGTAGTACAACTCAAGTTTTAGGTATCGATTATTGACTTTTTAGCTAGCTTTTGTGCATTGGGCATGAGCTAGGACCTTACGATTCCGCATGAAAGGAGGAGTAGCAGCCGCGTTGCACGGCAGTATGTGAAAAGTGTTCATATGTAGTAAAAACCTGAGAAATCCGTCCATTTTCGTCATTTGTTATCGAATCGACTTAAAGCCAGATCGTCACATTGGCCGCTCTTCTCTCTGAAACGGTTGTACTAGTCGTCTGCACAGCTTTGTCGCGTGCTGCGGTATGCGGAAACACTAAAATCACCATAGTAGAACACAGATGAAGCTTCTAAGTTGATGTAATAGCCAGTAAGAAGTAGTACAATTCAAGTTTTAGGTAATGAATATTGAATTTTTAGCTGGATTTGGTGCCTCGGACATGAGCTAGGACCTTAATATTCTGCATGAAAGGAGGACTAGCAGCAGCGTTGCACGGGAGTATGTGAAAAGTGTTCATATGTAGTGAAACCCTGAGAAATCCGTCCGTTTTCGTCATTTGTTACCGAATCAACTTGAAGCCTGATCGTCACATTTTCCGCTCTTCTCTCTGAAACGGTTGTACTTATCGTCTGCAAAGCTATGTCGCGTGCTGCGGTATGCGGAGACACTAAAAGCACCATAGTAGAACACAGATGAAGCTTCTAAGTTGATGTAATAGCCAGTAAGGAGTAGTACAATTCAAGTTTTAGGTATCGAATATTGACTTTTTAGCTGGCTTTGGTGCCTTGGACCTGAGCTAGGACCTTAAGATTCTGCATGAAAGGAGGACTAGCAGCCGAGTTGCACGGGAGGATGCGAAAAGTGTTCATATGTAGTAAAAACCTGAGAAATCCGTCCGTTTTCTAAATTTCTTATCGAATCGACTTAAAGCAGTGCTCCACATTGGCCGCTCTTCTCTCTGAAACGGTTGTACTTATCGTCTGCAAAGCTATGTCGCGTGCTGCGGTATGCGGAGACACTAAAAGCACCGTAGTAGAACACAGATGAAGCTTCTAAGTTGATGTAATAGCCAGTAAGAAGTAGTACAATTCAAGTTTTAGGTATCGATTATTACTTTTCAGCTTGCTTTTTTGCCTTGGACATGAGCTAGGACCTAATGATTCCGCATGAAAGGAGGACTAGCAGCCGCGTTGCACGGGAGTATGTGAAAAGTGTTCATATGTAGTAAAAACCTGAGAAATCCGTCCATTTTCGTCATTTGTTATCGAATCAACTTAAAGCCAGATCGTCACATTGGCCGCTCTTCTCTCTGAAACGGTTGTACTTATCGTCTGCACAGCTATGTCGCGTGCTGCGGTATGCGGAGACACTAAAAGCACCATAGTAGAACACAGATGAAGCTTCTAAGTTTATGTAATAGCAAGTAAGAAGAAGTACAATTCAAGTTTTAGGTATCGATTATTGACTTTTTAGCTGGCTTTGGTGCCTTTGGCATGAGCTAGGTCCTTATGATTCTGCATGAAAGGAGGACTAGCAGCCGAGTTGCATGGGAGAATGTGAAAAGTGTTCATATGTAGTAAAAACCTGAGAAATCCATCCGTTTTCGTCATTTGTTATCGAATCGACTTAAAGCCAGATCGTCACATTGGCCGCTCTTCTCTCTGAAACGGTTGTACTTATCGTCTGCAAAGCTATGTCGCGTGCTGCGGTATGCGGAGACACTAAAAGCACCATAGTATAACACAGATTAAGCTTCTAAGTTGATGTAATAGCCAGTAAGGAGTAGTACAATTCAAGTTTTAGGTATCGATTATTGACTTTTTAGCTGGCTTTGGTGCCTTGGATATGAGCTAGGACCTTACGATTCTGCATGAAAGGAGGACTAGCTGCCGGGTTGCATGGGAGAATGTGAAAAGTGTTCATATGTAGTATAAACCTGAGAAATCCGTCCGTTTTCGTCATTTGTTATCGAATCGACTTAAAGCCAGATCGTCACATTGGCCCCTCTTCTCTCTGAAACGGTTGTACGTATCGTCTGCAAAGCTATGTAGCGTGCTGCGGTATGCGGAGACACTAAAATCACCATAAATGAACACAGATGAAGTTTCTAAATTGATGTAATAGCCAGTAAGAAGTAGTACAATTCAAGTTTTAGGTATCGATTATTGACTTTTTGCTGGCTTTGGTGCCTTGGACCTGAGCTAGGACCTTAAGATTCTGCATGAAAGGAGGACTAGCAGCCGAGTTGATCGGGAGTATGTGAAAAGTGTTCATATGTAGTAAAAACCTGAGAAATCCGTTCGTTTTCGTCATTTGTTATCGAATCGACTTAAAGCCAGATCGTCACATTGGACGCTCTTCTCTCTGAAACGGTTGTACTTATCGTCTGCAAAGCTATGTCGCGTGCTTCGGTATGCGGAGACACTAAAAGCACTATAGTAGAACACAGATGAAGCTTCTAAGTTGATGTAATAGCCAGTAAGGAGTAGTACAATTCAAGTTTTAGGTATCGATTATTGACTTTTTAGCTGGCTTTGGTACATTGGACATGAGCTAGGACCTTAAGATTCTGCATGAAAGGAGGACTAGCAGCCGAGTTGAACGGGAGAATGCGAAAAGTGTTCATGTGTAGTATAATCCTGAGAAATCTGTCCGTTTACGTAATTTATTACCGAATCGACTTCAAGCCAGATCGTCACATAGGCCGCTCTTCTCTCTGACACGGATGTACTAATCGTCTGCAAAGCTATGTCGCGTGCTGCGGTATGCGGAGGCACTAAAAGCACCATAGTAGAACACAGATGAAGCTTCTAAGTTGATGGAATAGCCAGTAAGGAGTAGTACAATTCAAGTTTTAGGTATCGAATATTGACTTTTTAGCTGGGCTTGGAGCCTTGGACATGAGCTAGGACCTTAAGATTCTGCATGGAAGGAGGACTAGCAGCCGAGTTGCACGGGAGAATGCGAAAAGTGTTCATATGTAGTAAAAACCTGAGAACTCCGTCCGTTTTCGTAATTTATTATCGAATCGACTTAAAGCAGTGCGTCACATTGGCCGCTCTTCTCTCTGAAACGGTTGTACTTATCGTCTGCAAAGCTGTGTCGCGTGCTGCGGTATGCGGAGACACTAAAAGTACCATAGTAGAACACAGATTAAGCTTCTAAGTTGATGTAATAGCCAGTAAGAAGTAGTACAATTCAAGTTTTAGGTATCGATTATTGACTTTTTAGCTGGCTTTTCTGCCTTGGACATGAGCTAGGACTTTATGATTCTGCATGAAAGGAGGACTAGCAGCCGAGTTGCATGGGAGAATGTGAAAAGTGTTCATATGTAGTAAAAACCTGAGAAATCCGTTCGTTTTTGTCATTTGTTATCGAATCGACTTAAAGCCAGATCGTCACATTTGCCCTCTTCTCTCTGAAACGGTTGTACTTATCGTCTGCAAAGCTATGTCGCGTGCTGCGGTATGCGGAGGCACTAAAATCACCATAGCGGAACACAGATGAAGCTTCTAAGTTGATGTAATAGCCAGTAAGAAGTAGTACAATTCAAGTTTTAGGTATCGATAATTGACTTTTTAGCTGGCTTTGGTGCCCTGGTCATGATCTATGTCTTTAAGATTCTGCATGAAAGGAGGACTAGCAGCCGAATTGCATGGGAAAATGTGAAAAGTGTTCATATGTAGTAAAAACCTGAGAAATCCGTCCGATTTCGTCATTTGTTATCGATTCAACTTGAAGCCAGATCGCCACATTGGCCGCTCTTCTCTCTGAAACGGTTGTACTTATCGTCTGCAAACCTATGTCGCGTGATTCGGTATGCGGAGACACTAAAAGCACCATAGTAGAACACAGATGAAGCTTCTAAGTTGATGGAATAGCCAGTAAGGAGTAGTACAATTCAAGTTTTTGGTATCGAATAATTACTTTTTAGCTGGCTTTGGTGCCTTGGACATGAGCTAGGACCTTAAGATTCTGCATGAAAGGAGGACTAGCAGCCGAGTTGCACGGGAGGATGCTAAAAGTGTTCATATGTAGTAAAAACCTGAGAAATCCGTCCGTTTTCGTAATTTATTATCGAATCGACTTAAAGCAGTGCGTCACATTGGCCGCTTTTCTCTCTGAAACGGTTGTACTTATCGTCTGCAAAGCTATGTCGCGTGCTGCGGTATGCGGAGACACTAAAAGCACCATAGTAGAACACAGATTAAGCTTCTAAGTTGATGTAATACCCAGTAAGAAGTAGTACAATTCAAGTTTTAGGTATCAACTATTGACTTTTTAGCTGGCTTTTCTGCCTTGGACATGAGATAGGACTTTATGATTCTGCATGAAAGGAGGACTAGCAGCCGCGTTGCACGGGAGTATGTGAAAAGTGTTCATATGTAGTAAAAACCTGAGAAATCCGTCCATTTTCGTCATTTGTTATCGAATCGACTTAAAGTTAGATCGTCACATTGGCCCTTCTTCTCTCTGAAACGGTAGTACTTATCGTCTGCAAAGCTATGTCGCGTGCTGCGGTATGCGGAGACACTTAAAGCACCATAGTAGAACACAGATGAAGCTTCTAGGTTGATGTAATAGCCAGTCAGAAGTAGTACAATTCAAGTTTTAGGTATCGATTATCGACTTTTTAGCTGGCTTTGGTGCCTTGGACCTGAGCTAGGACCTTAAGACTCTGCAAGAAAGGAGGACTAGCAGCCGAGTTGATCGGGAGTATGTGAAAAGTGTTCATATGTAGTAAAAACCTGAGAAATCCGTCCGTTTTCGTCGTTTGTTATCGAATCAACTTGAAGCCAGATCGTCACATTGGCCGCTCTTCTCTCTGAAACGGTTGTACTTATCGTCTGCAAAGCTATGTCGCGTGCTGTGGTATGCGGAGACACTAAAAGCACCATAGTAGAACAATGATTAAGCTTCTAAGTTGATGTAATAGATAGTTAGAGGTAGTACAATTCAGGTTTTAGGTATCGATTATGGACTTTTTGCTGGCTTTGGTGCCTTGGACATGAGCTAGGACCTTAAGATTCTGCATGAAAGGAGGACAAGCAGTCGAGTTGCAAGGGACAATGTTAAAAGTGTTCATATGTAGTAAAAACCTGAGAAATCCGTTCGTTTTTGTCATTTGTTATCGAATCGACTTAAAGCCAGATCGTCACATTTGCCCCTCTTCTCTCTGAAACGGTTGTACTTATCGTCTGCAAAGCTATGTCGCGTGATGCGGTATGCGGAGACACTAAAAGCACCATAGTAGAACACAGATGAAGCTTCTAAGTTGATGGAATAGCCAGTAAGGAGTAGTACAATTCAAGTTTTAGGTATCGAATATTGACTTTTTAGCTGGCTTTGGTGACTTGGACATGAGCTAGGACCTTAAGATTCTGCATGAAAGGAGGACTAGCAGCCGAGTTGCACGGGAGGATGCGAAAAGTGTTCATATGTAGTAAAAACCTGAGAAATCCGTCCGTATTCGTAATTTATTATCGAATCGACTTAAAGCAGTGCGTCACATTGGCCGCTCTTCTGTCTGAAACGGTTGTACTTATCGTCTGCAAAGCTGTGTCGCGTGCTGCGGTATGCGGAGACACTAAAAGTACCATAGTAGAACACAGATTAAGCTTCTAAGTTGATGTAATAGCCAGTAAGAAGTAGTACAATTCAAGTTTTAGGTATCGATTATTGACTTTTTAGCTGGCTTTTCTGCCTTGGACATGAGCTAGGACTTTATGATTCTGCATGAAAGGAGGACTAGCAGCCGAGTTGCATGGGAGAATGTGAAAAGTGTTCATATGTAGTAAAAACCTGAGAAATCCGTTCGTTTTTGTCATTTGTTATCGAATCGACTTAAAGCCAGATCGTCACATTTGCCCCTCTTCTCTCTGAAACGGTTGTACTTATCGTCTGCAAAGCTATGTCGCGTGCTGCGGTATGCGGAGGCACTAAAATCACCATAGCGGAACACAGATGAAGCTTCTAAGTTGATGTAATAGCCAGTAAGAAGTAGTACAATTCAAGTTTTAGGTATCGATAATTGACTTTTTAGCTGGCTTTGGTGCCCTGGTCACGATCTATGTCTTTAAGATTCTGCATGAAAGGAGGACTAGCAGCCGAATTGCATGGGAAAATGTGAAAAGTGTTCATATGTAGTAAAAACCTGAGAAATCCGTCCGATTTCGTCATTTGTTATCGATTCAACTTGAAGCCAGATCGTCACATTGGCCACTCTTCTCTCTGAAACGGTTGTACTTATCGTCTGCAAACCTATGTCGCTTGATTCGGTATGCGGAGGCACTAAAAGCACCATAGTAGAACACAGATGAAGCTTCTAAGTTGATGGAATAGCCAGTAAGGAGTAGTACAATTCAAGTTTTTGGTATCGAATAATTACTTTTTAGCTGGCTTTGGTGCCTTGGACATGAGCTAGGACCTTAAGATTCTGCATGAAAGGAGGACTAGCAGCCGAGTTGCACGGGAGGATGCGAAAAGTGTTCATATGTAGTAAAAACCTGAGAAATCCGTCCGTTTTCGTAATTTATTATCGAATCGACTTAAAGCAGTCCGTCACATTGGCCGCTTTTCTGTCTGAAACGGTTGTACTTATCGTCTGCAAAGCTATGTCGCGTGCTGCGGTATGCGGAGACACTAGAAGCACCATAGTAGAACACAGATTAAGCTTCTAAGTTGATGTAATACCCAGTAAGAAGTAGTACAATTCAAGTTTTAGGTATCAACTATTGACTTTTTAGCTGGCTTTTCTGCCTTGGACATGAGCTAGGACTTTATGATTCTGCATGAAAGGAGGACTAGCAGCCGCGTTGCACGGGAGTATGTGAAAAGTGTTCATATGTAGTAAAAACCTGAGAAATCCGTCCATTTTCGTCATTTGTTATCGAATCGACTTAAAGTTAGATCGTCACATTGGCCCTTCTTCTCTCTGAAACGGTAGTACTTATCGTCTGCAAAGCTATGTCGCGTGCTGCGGTATGCGGAGACACTTAAAGCACCATAGTAGAACACAGATGAAGCTTCTAAGTTGATGTAATAGCCAGTCAGAAGTAGTACAATTCAAGTTTTAGGTATCGATTATCGACTTTTTAGCTGGCTTTGGTGCCTTGGACCTGAGCTAGGACCTTAAGATTCTGCATGAAAGGAGGACTAGCAGCCGAGTTGATCGGGAGTATGTGAAAAGTGTTCATATGTAGTAAAAACCTGAGAAATCCGTCCGTTTTCGTCATTTGTTATCGAATCAACTTGAAGCCAGATCGTCACATTGGCCGCTCTTCTCTCTGAAACGGTTGTACTTATCGTCTGCAAAGCTATGTCGCGTGCTGCGATATGCGGAGACACTAAATGCACCATAGTAGAACACAGATGAAGCTTCTAAGTTGATGTAATAGCCAGTGAGGAGTAGTACAATTCAAGTTTTAGGTATCGAATATTGACTTTTTAGCTGGCTTTGGTGCCTTGGACATGAGCTAGGACCTTAAGATTCTGCATGAAAGGACGACTAGCAGCCGCGTTGCACGGGAGGATGCGAAAAGTGTGCATATGTAGTAAAAACCTGAGAAATCCGTCCGTTTTCGTAATTTATTATCGAATCGACTTAAAGCAGTGCGTCACATTGGCCGCACTTCTCTCTGAAACGGTTGTACTTATCGTCTGCAAAGCTATGTCGCGTGCTGTGGTATGCGGAGACACTAAAAGCACCATAGTAGAACACAGATTAAGCTTCTAAGTTGATGTAATAGATAGTTAGAAGTAGTACAATTCAGGTTTTAGGTATCGATTATGGACTTTTTGCTGGCTTTGGTGCCTTGGACATGAGCTAGGACCTTAAGATTCTGCATGAAAGGAGGACAAGCAGTCGAGTTGCAAGGGACAATGTTAAAAGTGTTCATATGTAGTAAAAACCTGAGAAATCCGTTCGTTTTTGTCATTTGTTATCGAATCGACTTAAAGCCAGATCGTCACATTTGCCCCTCTTCTCTCTGAAACGGTTGTACTTATCGTCTGCAAAGCTATGTCGCGTGATGCGGTATGCGGAGACACTAAAAGCACCATAGTAGAACACAGATGAAGCTTCTAAGTTGATGGAATAGCCAGTAAGGAGTAGTACAATTCAAGTTTTAGGTATCGAATATTGACTTTTTAGCTGGCTTTGGTGACTTGGACATGAGCTAGGACCTTAAGATTCTGCATGAAAGGAGGACTAGCAGCCGAGTTGCACGGGAGGATGCGAAAAGTGTTCAAATGTAGTAAAAACCTGAGAAATCCGTCCGTATTCGTAATTTATTATCGAATCGACTTAAAGCAGTGCGTCACATTGGCCGCTTTTCTCTCTGAAACGGTTGTACTTATCGTCTGCAAAGCTATGTCGCGTGCTGCGGTATGCGGAGACACTAAAAGTACCATAGTAGAACACAGATTAAGCTTCTAAGTTGATGTAATACCCAGTAAGAAGTAGTACAATTCAAGTTTTAGGTATCAACTATTGACTTTTTAGCTGGCTTTTCTGCCTTGGACATGAGCTAGGACTTTATGATTCTGCATGAAAGGAGGACTAGCAGCCGCGTTGCACGGGAGTATGTGAAAAGTGTTCATATGTAGTAAGAACCTGAGAAATCCGTCCATTTTCGTCATTTGTTATCGAATCGACTTAAAGTTAGATCGTCACATTGGCCCTTCTTCTCTCTGAAACGGTAGTACTTATCGTCTGCAAAGCTATGTCGCGTGCTGCGGTATGCGGAGACACTTAAAGCACCATAGTAGAACACAGATGAAGCTTCTAAGTTGATGTAATAGCCAGTCAGAAGTAGTACAATTCAAGTTTTAGGTATCGATTATCGACTTTTTAGCTGGCTTTGGTGCCTTGGACCTGAGCTAGGACCTTAAGATTCTGCATGAAAGGAGGACTAGCAGCCGAGTTGATCGGGAGTCTGTGAAAAGTGTTCATATGTAGTAAAAACCTGAGAAATCCGTCCGTTTTCGTCATTTGTTATCGAATCAACTTGAAGCCAGATCGTCACATTGGCCGCTCTTCTCTCTGAAACGGTTGTACTTATCGTCTGCAAAGCTATGTCGCGTGCTGCGATATGCGGAGACACTAAATGCACCATAGTAGAACACAGATGAAGCTTCTAAGTTGATGTAATAGCCAGTAAGGAGTAGTACAATTCAAGTTTTAGGTATCGAATATTGACTTTTTAGCTGGCTTTGGTGCCTTGGACATGAGCTAGGACCTTAAGATTCTGCATGAAAGGACGACTAGCAGCCGAGTTGCACGGGAGGATGCGAAAAGTGTGCATATGTAGTAAAAACCTGAGAAATCCGTCCGTTTTCGTAATTTATTATCGAATCGACTTAAAGCAGTGCGTCACATTGGCCGCACTTCTCTCTGAAACGGTTGTACTTATCGTCTGCAAAGCTATGTCGCGTGCTGTGGTATGCGGAGACACTAAAAGCACCATAGTAGAACACAGATTAAGCTTCTAAGTTGATGTAATAGATAGTTAGAAGTAGTACAATTCAGGTTTTAGGTATCGATTATGGACTTTTTGCTGGCTTTGGTGCCTTGGACATGAGCTAGGACCTTAAGATTCTGCATGAAAGGAGGACAAGCAGTCGAGTTGCAAGGGACAATGTTAAAAGTGTTCATATGTAGTAAAAACCTGAGAAATCCGTTTGTTTTTGTCATTTGTTATCGAATCGACTTAAAGCCAGATCGTCACATTTGCCCCTCTTCTCTCTGAAACGGTTGTACTTATCGTCTGCAAAGCTATGTCGCGTGATGCGGTATGCGGAGACACTTAAAGCACCATAGTAGAACACAGATGAAGCTTCTAAGTTGATGGAATAGCCAGTAAGGAGTAGTACAATTCAAGTTTTAGGTATCGAATATTGACTTTTTAGCTGGCTTTGGTGACTTGGACATGAGCTAGGACCTTAAGATTCTGCATGAAAGGAGGACTAGCAGCCGAGTTGCACGGGAGGATGCGAAAAGTGTTCAAATGTAGTAAAAACCTGAGAAATCCGTCCGTATTCGTAATTTATTATCGAATCGACTTAAAGCAGTGCGTCACATTGGCCGCTTTTCTCTCTGAAACGGTTGTACTTATCGTCTGCAAAGGTATGTCGCGTGCTGCGGTATGCGGAGACACTAAAAGCACCATAGTAGAACACAGATTAAGCTTCTAAGTTGATGTAATACCCAGTAAGAAGTAGTACAATTCAAGTTTTAGGTATCAACTATTGACTTTTTAGCTAACTTTTCTGCCTTGGACATGAGCTAGGACTTTATGATTCTGCATGAAAGGAGGACTAGCAGCCGCGTTGCACGGGAGTATGTGAAAAGTGTTCATATGTAGTAAATACCTGAGAAATCCGTCCATTTTCATCATTTGTTATCGATTCGACTTAAAGCCAGATCGTCACATTGGCCCTTCTTCTCTCCGAAACGGTAGTACTTATCGTCTGCAAAGCTATGTCGCGTGCTGCGGTATGCGGAGACACTTAAAGCACCATAGTAGAACACAGATGAAGCTTCTAAGTTGATGTAATAGCCAGTCAGAAGTAGTACAATTCAAGTTTTAGGTATCGATTATTGACTTTTTAGCTGGCTTTGGTGCCTTGGACCTGAGCTAGGACCTTAAGATTCTGCATGAAAGGAGGACTAGCAGCCGAGTTGATCGGGAGTATGTGAAAAGTGATCATATGTAGTAAAAACCTGAGAAATCCGTCCGTTTTCGTCATTTGTTATCGAATCAACTTGAAGCCAGATCGTCACATTGGCCGCTCTTCTCTCTGAAACGGTAGTACTTATCGTCTGCAAAGCTATGTCGCGTGCTGCGATATGCGGAGACACTAAAAGCACCATAGTAGAACACAGAAGAAGCTTCTAAGTTGATGTAATAGCCAGTAAGGAGTAGTACAATTCAAGTTTTGGGTATCGAATATTGACTTTTTAGCTGGCTTTGGTGCCTTGGACATGAGCTAGGACCTTAAGATTCTGCATGAAAGGAGGACTAGCAGCCGAGTTGCACGGGAGGATACGAAAAGTGTTCATATGTAGTAAAAACCTGAGAAATCCGTCCGTTTTCGTAATTTATTATCGAATCGACTTAAAGCAGTGCGTCACATTGGCCGCTCTTCTCTCTGAAACGGTTGTACTTATCGTCTGCAAAGCTATGTCTCGTGCTGCAGTATTCAGAGACACTGAAAGCACCATAGTAGAACACAGATGAAGCTTCAAAGTTGATGTAATATCCAGTAAGAAGTAGTACAATTCAAGTTTTAGATATCGATTATTGACTTTTTAGCTGCCTTTGGTGCCTTGGACATGAGCTATGTCCTTAAGATTCTGCATGAAAGGAGGACTAGCAGCCGAGTTGCATGGGAGAATGTGAAAAGTTTTCATATGTAGTAAAAACCTGAGAAATCCGTCCGTTTTCGTCATTTGTTATCGAATCAACTTGAAGCCAGATCGTCACATTGCCCGCTCTTCTCTCTGAAACGGTTGTACTTATCGTCTGCAAAGCTATGTCGCGTGCTGCGGTATGCGGAGACACTAAAAGCACCATAGTAGAACACAGATGAAGCTTCTAAGTTGATGTAATAGCCAGTAAGGAGTAGTACAATTCAAGTTTTAGGTATCGAATATTGACTTTTTAGCTGGCTTTGGTACCTTGGACAAGAGCTAGGACCTTAAGATTTCGCATGAAAGGAGGACTAGCAGCCGCGTTGCACGGGAGTATGTGAAAAGTGTTCATATGTAGTAAAAACCTGAGAAATCCGTCCATTTTCGACATTTGTTATCGAATCGACTTCAAGCAGTGCGTCACATTGGCCGCTCTTCTCTCTGAAACGGTTGTACTTATCGTCTGCAAAGCTATGTCGCGTGCTGCGGTATGCGGAGACACTAAAAGCACCATAGTAGAACACAGATTAAGCTTCTAAGTTGATGTAATAGCCAGTAAGAAGTAGTACAATTCAAGTTTTAGGTATCGATTATTGACTTTTTAGCTGGCTTTGGTGCCTTGGACATGAGCTAGGTCCTTAAGATTCTGCATGAAAGGAGGACTAGCAGCCGCGTTGCACGGGAGTATGTGAAAAGTGTTCATATGTAGTAAAAACCTGAGAAATCTGTCCATTTTCGTCATTTGTTATCGAATCGACTTAAAGCCAGATCGTCACATTGGCCGCTCCTCTATATGAAACTGTTGTACTTATCGTCTGCAAAACTATGTCGCGTGCTCCGGTATGCGGAGGCACTAAAATCACCATAGTGGAACACAGATGAAGCTTCTAAGTTGATGTAATAGCCAGTAAGAAGTAGTACAATTCAAGTTTTAGGTAACGATTATTGACTTTTTAGCTGGCTTTGGTGCCTTGGACATTAGCTAGGACCTTAAAATTCTGCATGAAAGGAGGACTAGCAGCCGAATGAACGGGAGAATGCGAAAAGTGTTCATGTGTAGTAAAATCCTGAGAAATCTGTCAGTTTCCGTAATTTATTATCGAATCGACTTAAAGCCAGATCGTCACATTGGTGGCTCTTCTCTCTGAAACTGTTGTACTTATCGTCTGCAAAGCTATGTCGCGTGCTGCGGTATGCGGAGACACTAAAAGCACCATAGTAGAACACAGATTAAGCTTCTAAGTTGATGTAATAGCCAGTAAGAAGTAGTACAATTCAAGTTTTAGGTATCGATTATGGACTTTTTGCTGGCTTTGGTGCCTTGGACATGAGCTAGGACCTTAAGATTCTGCATGAAAGGAGGACTAGCAGCCGAGGTGCAAGGGACAATGTTAAAAGTGTTCATATGTAGTAAAAACCTGATAAATCCGTTCGTTTTTGTCATTTGTTATCGAATCGACTTAAAGCCAGATCGTCACATTGGTCGCTCTTCTCTCTGAAACGGTTGTACTTATCGTCTGCAAAGCTATGTCGCGTGCTGCGGTTTGCGGAGACACTAAAAGCACCATAGTAGAACACAGATTAAGTTTCTAAGTTGATGTAACAGACAGTAAGAAGTAGTACAATTCAAGTTTTAGGTATGGATTATTGACTTTTAGCTGGCTTTTCTGCCTTGGACATGAGCTAGGACCTTAAGATTCTGCATGAAAGGAGGACTAGCAGCCGAGTTGCAAGGGACAATGTTAAAAGTGTTCATATGTAGTAAAAACCTGAGAAATCCGACCGTTTTCGTAATTTATTATTGAATCGACTTAAAGCAGTGCGTCACATTGGCCGCTCTTCTCTCTGAAACGGTTGTACTTATCGTCTGCAAAGCTATGTCGCGTGCTGCGGTATGCGGAGACACTAAAAGCACCATAGCAGAACACAGTTTAAGCTTCTAAGTTGATGTAATAGCCAGTAAGAAGTAGTACAATTCAAGTTTTAGGTATCGATTATTGACTTTTTAGCTGGCTTTGGTGCCTTGGACATGAGCTAGGACCTTAAGATTCTGCATGAAAGGAGGACTAGCAGCCGAGTTGCACGGGAGGATGTGAAAAGTGTTCATATGTAGTAAAAACCTGAGAAATCCGACCGTTTTCGTAATTTATTATCGAATCGACTTAAAGCTGTGCGTCACATTGGCCGCTCTTCTCTCTGAATCGGTTGTACTTATCGTCTGCAAAGCTATGTCGCGTGCTGCGGTATGCGGAGGCACTAAAATCAACATAGCGGAACACAGATGAAGCTTCTAAGTTGATGTAATAGCCAGTAAGAAGTAGTACAATTCAAGTTTTAGGTATCGATTATTGACTTTTTAGCTGGCTTTTGTGCCTTGGACATGAGCTATGTCCTTAAGATTCTGCATGAAAGGAGGACTAGCAGCCGAGTTGCATGGGAGAATGTGAAAAGTGTTCATATGTAGTAAAATCCTGAGAAATCCGTCCGTTTACGTAATTTATTATCGAATCGACTTAAAGCCAGATCGTCACATTGGCCGCTCTTCTCTCTGAAACGGTTGTACTTATCGTCTGCAAAGCTATGTCGCGTGCTGCGGTTTGCGGAGACACTAAAAGCACCATAGTAGAACACAGATTAAGTTTCTAAGTTGATGTAATAGACAGTAAGAAGTAGTACAATTCAAGTTTTAGGTATGGATTATTGACTTTTTAGCTGGCTTTTCTGCCTTGGACATGAGCTAGGACATGAAGATTCTGAATGAAAGGAGGACTAGCAGCCGAGTTGCAAGGGACAATGTTAAAAGTGTTCATATGTAGTAAAAACCTGAGAAATCCGACCGTTTTCGTAATTTATTATCGAATCGACTTAAAGCAGTGCGTCACATTGGCCGCTCTTCTCTCTGAAACGGTTGTACTTATCGTCTGCAAAGCTATGTCGCGTGCTGCGGTATGCGGAGACACTAAAAGCACCATAGTAGAACACAGTTTAAGCTTCTAAGTTGATGTAATAGCCAGTAAGAAGTAGTACAATTCAAGTTTTAGGTATCGATTATGGACTTTTTAGCTGGCTTTGGTGCCTTGGACATGAGCTAGGACCTTAAGATTCTGCATGAAAGGAGGACTAGCAGCCGAGTTGCACGGGAGGATGTGAAAAGTGTTCATATGTTGTAAAAACCTGAGAAATCCGACCGTTTTCGTAATTTATTATCGAATCGACTTAAAGCTGTGAGTCACATTGGCCGCTTTTCTCTCTGAAACGGTTGTACTTATCGTCTGCAAAGCTATGTCGCGTGCTGCGGTATGCGGAGACACTAAAAGCACTATAGTAGAACACAGATTAAGCTTTTATGTTGATGAAATAGCCAGTAAGAAGTAGTTCAATTCAAGTTTTAGGTATCGATTATGGACTTTTTAGCTGGCTTTGGTGCCTTGGACATGAGCTAGGACCTTAAGATTCTGCATGAAATCAGGACTAGCAGCCGCGTTGCATGGGAGTATGTGAAAAGAGTTTATATGTAGTAAAAACCTGAGAAATCCGTCCATTTTCGTCATTTGTTATCGAATCGACTTAAAGCCAGATCGTCACATTGGCCGCTCCTCTATCTGAAACGGTTGAACTTATCGTCTGCAAAACTATGTCGCGTGCTGCGGTATGCGGAGGCACTAAAATCACCATAGTGGAACACAGATGAAGCTTCTATGTTGATATAATAGCCAGTAAGAAGTAGTACAATTCAAGTTTTAGGTAACGATTATTGACTTTTTAGCTGGCTTTTGTGCCTTGGACATGAGCTAGGTCCTTAAGATTCTGCATGAAAGGAGGACTAGCAGCCGGTGAAAAGTGTTCATGTGTAGTAAAATCCTGAGAAATCCGTCCGTTTACGTAATTTATTATCGAATCGACTTAAAGCCAGATCGTCACATTGGCCGCTCTTCTCTCTGAAACGGTTGTACTTATCGTCTGCAAAGCTATGTCGCGTGCCGGAGTCACTAAAATCACCATAGTATAACACAGATGAAGCTTCTAAGTTGATGTAATAGCCAGTAAGAAGTAGTACAATTCAAGTTTTAGGTATCGATTATGGACTTTTTAGCTGGCTTTGGTGCCTTGGACATGAGCTAGGACCTTAAGATTCTGCATGAAAGGAGGACTAGCAGCCGCGTTGCATGGGAGTATGTGAAAAGAGTTTATATGTAGTAAAAACCAGAGAAATCCGTCCATTTTCGTCATTTGTTATCGAATCGACTTAAAGCCAGATCGTCACATTGGCCGCTCCTCTATCTGAAACGGTTGAACTTATCGTCTGCAAAACTATGTCGCGTGCTGCGGTATGCGGAGGCACTAAAATCACCATAGTGGAACACAGATGAAGCTTCTATGTTGATATAATAGCCAGTAAGAAGTAGTACAATTCAAGTTTTAGGTAACGATTATTGACTTTTTAGCTGGCTTTTTTGCCTTGGACATGAGCTAGGTCCTTAAGATTCGGCATGAAAGGAGGACTAGCAGCCGGTGAAAAGTGTTCATGTGTAGTAAAATCCTGAGAAATCCGTCCGTTTACGTAATTTATTATCGAATCGACTTGAAGCCAGATCGTCACATTGGCCGCTCTTCTCTCTGAAACGGTTGTACTTATCGTCTGCAAAGCTATGTCGCGTGCTGCGGTATGCGGAGACACTAAAAGCACCATAGTAGGACACAGATTAAGTTTCTAAGTTGATGTAATAGCCAGTAAGAAGTAGTACAATTCAAGTTTTAGGTATCGATTATGGACTTTTTAGCCAGCTTTGGTGCCTTGGACATGAGCTAGGACCTTAAGATTCTGCATGAAAGGAAGACTAGCAGCCGAGTTGCAAGGGTCAATGTGAAAAGTGTTCATATGTAGTAAAAACCTGAGAAATCCGACTGTTTTCGTAATTTCTTATCGAATCGACTTAAAGCAGTGCGTCACATTGGCCGCTCTACTCTCTGAAACGGTTGTACTTATCGTCTGCAAAGCTATGTCGCGTGCTGCGGTATGCGGAGACACTAAAAGCACCATAGTAGAACACAGATTAAGCTTCTAAGTTGATGTAATAGCAAGTAAGAAGTAGTACAATTCAAGTTTTAGGTATCGATTATTGACTTTTTAGCTGACTTTGGTGCCTTGGACATGAGCTAGGACCTTAAGATTCTGCATGAAAGGAGGACTAGCAGCCGCGTTGCATGGGAGGATGTGAAAAGTGTTCATATGTAGTAAAAACCTGAGAAATCTGACCGTTTTCGTAATTTATTATCGAATCGACTTAAAGCAGTGCGTCACATTGGCCGCTCTTCTCTCTGAAACGGTTGTACTTATCGTCTGCAAAGCTATGTCGCGTGCTGCGGTATGCGGAGACACTAAAAGCACTATAGTAGAACACAGATTAAGCATTTAAGTTGATGTAATAGCCAGTAAGAAGTAGTACAATTCAAGTTTTAGGTATCGATTATGGACTTTTTAGCTGGCTTTGGTGCCTTGGACATGAGCTAGGACCTTAAGATTCTGCATGAAATCAGGACTAGCAGCCGCGTTGCATGGGAGTATGTGAAAAGAGTTTATATGTAGTAAAAACCTGAGAAATCCGTCCATTTTCGTCATTTGTTATCGAATCGACTTAAAGCCAGATCGTCACATTGGCCGCTCCTCTATCTGAAACGGTTGAACTTATCGTCTGCAAAACTATGTCGCGTGCTGCGGTATGCGGAGGCACTAAAATCACCATAGTGGAACACAGATGAAGCTTCTATGTTGATATAATAGCCAGTAAGAAGTAGTACAATTCAAGTTTTAGGTAACGATTATTGACTTTTTAGCTGGCTTTTGTGCCTTGGACATGAGCTAGGTCCTTAAGATTCTGCATGAAAGGAGGACTAGCAGCCGGTGAAAAGTGTTCATGTGTAGTAAAATCCTGAGAAATCCGTCCGTTTACGTAATTTATTATCGAATCGACTTAAAGCCAGATCGTCACATTGGCCGCTCTTCTCTCTGAAACGGTTGTACTTATCGTCTGCAAAGCTATGTCGCGTGCCGGAGTCACTAAAATCACCATAGTATAACACAGATGAAGCTTCTAAGTTGATGTAATAGCCAGTAAGAAGTAGTACAATTCAAGTTTTTGGTATCGATAACTGACTTTTTAGCTGGCTTTGGTGCCTTGGACATGAGCTAGGAATTTAAGATTCTGCATGAAAGGAGGACTAGCAGCCGCGTTGCATGGGAGGATGTGAAAAGTGTTCATATGTAGTAAAAACCTGAGAAATCCGACCGTTTTCGTAATTTATTATCGAATCGACTTAAAGCAGTGCGTCACATTGGCCGCCCTTCTCTCTGAAACGGTTGTACCTATCGTCTGCAAAGCTATGTCGCGTGCTGCGGTATGCGGAGACACTAAAAGCACTATAGTAGAACACAGATTAAGCTTTTAAGTTGATGTAATAGCCAGTAAGAAGTAGTACAATTCAAGTTTTAGGTATCGATTATGGACTTTTTAGCTGGCTTTGGTGCCTTGGACATGAGCTAGGACCTTAAGATTCTGCATGAAAGGAGGACTAGCAGCCGCGTTGCATGGGAGTATGTGAAAAGAGTTTATATGTAGTAAAAACCTGAGAAATCCGTCCATTTTCGTCATTTGTTATCGAATCGACTTAAAGCCAGATCGTCACATTGGCCGCTCCTCTATCTGAAACGGTTGAACTTATCGTCTGCAAAACTATGTCGCGTGCTGCGGTATGCGGAGGCACTAAAATCACCATAGTGGAACACAGATGAAGCTTCTATGTTGATATAATAGCCAGTAAGAAGTAGTACAATTCAAGTTTTAGGTAACGATTATTGACTTTTTAGCTGGCTTTTTTGCCTTGGACATGAGCTAGGTCCTTAAGATTCTGCATGAAAGGAGGACTAGCAGCCGGTGAAAAGTGTTCATGTGTAGTAAAATCCTGAGAAATCCGTCCGTTTACGTAATTTATTATCGAATCGACTTAAAGCCAGATCGTCACATTGGCCGCTCTTCTCTCTGAAACGGTTGTACTTATCGTCTGCAAAGCTATGTCGCGTGCTGCGGTATGCGGAGACACTAAAAGCACCATAGTAGGACACAGATTAAGTTTCTAAGTTGATGTAATAGCCAGTAAGAAGTAGTACAATTCAAGTTTTAGGTATCGATTATGGACTTTTTAGCCAGCTTTGGTGCCTTGGACATGAGCTAGGACCTTAAGATTCTGCATGAAAGGAAGACTAGCAGCCGAGTTGCAAGGGTCAATGTGAAAAGTGTTCATATGTAGTAAAAACCTGAGAAATCCGACTGTTTTCGTAATTTCTTATCGAATCGACTTAAAGCAGTGCGTCACATTGGCCGCTCTACTCTCTGAAACGGTTGTACTTATCGTCTGCAAAGCTATGTCGCGTGCTGCGGTATGCGGAGACACTAAAAGCACCATAGTAGAACACAGATTAAGCTTCTAAGTTGATGTAATAGCCAGTAAGAAGTAGTACAATTCAAGTTTTAGGTATCGATTATTGACTTTTTAGCTGACTTTGGTGCCTTGGACATGAGCTAGGACCTTAAGATTCTGCATGAAAGGAGGACTAGCAGCCGCGTTGCATGGGAGGATGTGAAAAGTGTTCATATGTAGTAAAAACCTGAGAAATCTGACCGTTTTCGTAATTTATTATCGAATCGACTTAAAGCAGTGCGTCACATTGGCCGCTCTTCTCTCTGAAACGGTTGTACTTATCGTCTGCAAAGCTATGTCGCGTGCTGCGGTATGCGGAGACACTAAAAGCACTATAGTAGAACACAGATTAAGCATTTAAGTTGATGTAATAGCCAGTAAGAAGTAGTACAATTCAAGTTTTAGGTATCGATTATGGACTTTTTAGCTGGCTTTGGTGCCTTGGACATGAGCTAGGACCTTAAGATTCTGCATGAAATCAGGACTAGCAGCCGCGTTGCATGGGAGTATGTGAAAAGAGTTTATATGTAGTAAAAACCTGAGAAATCCGTCCATTTTCGTCATTTGTTATCGAATCGACTTAAAGCCAGATCGTCACATTGGCCGCTCCTCTATCTGAAACGGTTGAACTTATCGTCTGCAAAACTATGTCGCGTGCTGCGGTATGCGGAGGCACTAAAATCACCATAGTGGAACACAGATGAAGCTTCTATGTTGATATAATAGCCAGTAAGAAGTAGTACAATTCAAGTTTTAGGTAACGATTATTGACTTTTTAGCTGGCTTTTGTGCCTTGGACATGAGCTAGGTCCTTAAGATTCTGCATGAAAGGAGGACTAGCAGCCGGTGAAAAGTGTTCATGTGTAGTAAAATCCTGAGAAATCCGTCCGTTTACGTAATTTATTATCGAATCGACTTAAAGCCAGATCGTCACATTGGCCGCTCTTCTCTCTGAAACGGTTGTACTTATCGTCTGCAAAGCTATGTCGCGTGCCGGAGTCACTAAAATCACCATAGTATAACACAGATGAAGCTTCTAAGTTGATGTAATAGCCAGTAAGAAGTAGTACAATTCAAGTTTTTGGTATCGATAACTGACTTTTTAGCTGGCTTTGGTGCCTTGGACATGAGCTAGGAATTTAAGATTCTGCATGAAAGGAGGACTAGCAGCCGCGTTGCATGGGAGTATGTGAAAAGTGTTCATATGTAGTAAAAACCTGAGAAATCCGACCGTTTTCGTAATTTATTATCGAATCGACTTAAAGCAGTGCGTCACATTGGCCGCCCTTCTCTCTGAAACGGTTGTACCTATCGTCTGCAAAGCTATGTCGCGTGCTGCGGTATGCGGAGACACTAAAAGCACTATAGTAGAACACAGATTAAGCTTTTAAGTTGATGTAATAGCCAGTAAGAAGTAGTACAATTCAAGTTTTAGGTATCGATTATGGACTTTTTAGCTGGCTTTGGTGCCTTGGACATGAGCTAGGACCTTAAGATTCTGCATGAAAGGAGGACTAGCAGCCGCGTTGCATGGGAGTATGTGAAAAGAGTTTATATGTAGTAAAAACCTGAGAAATCCGTCCATTTTCGTCATTTGTTATCGAATCGACTTAAAGCCAGATCGTCACATTGGCCGCTCCTCTATCTGAAACGGTTGAACTTATCGTCTGCAAAACTATGTCGCGTGCTGCGGTATGCGGAGGCACTAAAATCACCATAGTGGAACACAGATGAAGCTTCTAAGTTGATATAATAGCCAATAAGAAGTAGTACAATTCAAGTTTTAGGTAACGATTATTGACTTTTTAGCTGGCTTTTGTGCCTTGGACATGAGCTATGTCCTTAAGATTCTGCATGAAAGGAGGACTAGCAGCCGAGTTGCATGGGAGAATGTGAAAAGTGTTCATATGTAGTAAAATCCTGAGAAATCCGTCCGTTTACGTAATTTATTATCGAATCGACTTAAAGCCAGATCGTCACATTGGCCGCTCTTCTCTCTGAAACGGTTGTACTTATCGTCTGCAAAGCTATGTCGCGTGCTTCGGTATGCGGAGACACTAAAAGCACCATAGTAGAACACAGATTAAGTTTCTAAGTTGATGTAATAGACAGTAAGAAGTAGTACAATGCAATTTTTAGGTATTGATTATTGACTTTTTAGCTGGCTTTTCTGCCTTGGACATGAGCTAGGACCTTAAGATTCTGCATGAAAGGAGGACTAGCAGCCGAGTTCCACGGCAGGATGTGAAAAGTGTTCATATGTAGGAAAAACCTGAGAAATCCGACCGTTTTCGTAATTTATTATCGAATCGACTTAAAGCAGTGCGTCACATTGGCCGCTCTTCTCTCTGAAACGGTTGTACTTATCGTCTGCAAAGCTATGTCGCGTGCTGCGGTTTGCGGAGACACTAAAAGCACTATAGTAAAACACAGATTAAGCTTTTATGTTGATGTAATAGCCAGTAAGAAGTAGTACAATTCAAGTTTTAGGTATCGATTATGGACTTTTTGCTGGCTTTGGTGCCTTGGACACGAGCTATTACCTTAAGATTCTGCATGAAAGGAGGACTAGCAGCCGAGTTGCAAGGGAGAATGTGAAAAGTGTTCATATGTAGTAAAAACGTGAGGAATCCGTCCGTTTTCGTAATTTATTATCGAATCGATTTCAAGCAGTGCGTCACATTGGCCGCTCTTCTCTCTGAAACGGTTGTACTTATCGTCTGCAAAGCTATGTCGCGTGCTGCGGTATGCGGAGACACTAAAAGCACCATAGTAGAACACAGATTAAGCTTCTAAGTTGATGTAATAGCCAGTAAGAAGTAGTACAATTCAAGTTTTAGGTATCGATTATTGACTTTTTAGCTGGCTTTGGTGCCTTGGACATGAGCTAGGACCTTAAGATTCTGCATGAAAGGAGGACTAGCAGCCGAGTTGCACGGGAGGATGTGAAAAGTGTTCATATGTAGTAAAAACCTGAGAAATCCGACCGTTTTCGTAATTTATTATCGAATCGACTTAAAGCAGTGCGTCACATTGGCCGCTCTTCTCTCTGAAACGGTTGTACTTATCATCTGCAAAGCTATGTCGAGTGCTGCGGTATGCGGAGACACTAAAAGCACTATAGTAGAACACAGATTAAGCCTTTAAGTTGATGAAATAGCCAGTAAGAAGTAGTACAATTCAAGTTTTAGGAATCGATTATGGACTTTTTGCTGGCTTTGGTGCCTTGGACACAGGCTAGGACCTTAAGATTCTGCATGAAAGGAGGACTAGCAGCCGAGTTGCAAGGGAGAATGTGAAAAGTGTTCATATGAAGTAAAAACGTGACGAATCCGTCCGTTTTCGTAATTTATTATCGAATCGACTTCAAGCAGCGCGTCACATTGGCCGCTCTTCTCTCTGAAACGGTTGTAATTATCGTCTGCAAAGCTATGTCGCGTGCTGCGGTATGCGGAGACACTAAAAGCACCATAGTAGAACACAGATTAAGCTTTTAAGTTGATGTAATAGCCAGTAAGAAGTAGTACCATTCAAGTTTTAGGTATCGATTATGGACTTTTTAGATGGCTTTGGTGCCTTGGACATGAGCTAGGACCTTAAGATTCTGCATGAAAGGAGGACTAGCAGCCGCGTTGCATGGGAGTATGTGAAAAGAGTTTATATGTAGTAAAAACCTGAGAAATCCGTCCATTTTCGTCATTTGTTATCGAATCGACTTAAAGCCAGATCGTCACATTGGCCGCTCCTCTATCTGAAACGGTTGAACTTATCGTCTGCAACACTATGTCGCGTGCTGCGGTATGCGGAGGCACTAAAATCACCATAGTGGAACACAGATGAAGCTTCTAAGTTGATATAATAGCCAGTAAGAAGTAGTACAATTCAAGTTTTAGGTAACGATTATTGACTTTTTAGCTGGCTTATGTGCCTTGGACATTAGCTAGGACCTTAAGATTCTGCATGAAAGGAGGACTAGCAGCCGAGTTGAACGGGAGAATGCGAAAAGTGTTCATGTGTAGTAAAATCCTGAGAAATCTGTCCGTTTACGTAATTTATTATCGAATCGACTTAAAGCCAGATTGTCACATTGGCCGCTCTTCTCTCAGAAACGGTTGTACTTATCGTCTGCAAAGCTATGTCGCGTGCTGCGGTATGCGGAGACACTAAACGCACCATAGTACAACACAGATTAAGCTTCTAAGTTGATGTAATAGCCAGTAAGAAGTAGTACAATTCAAGTTTTAGGTATCGATTATGGACTTTTTGCTGGCTTTGGTGCCTTGGACATGAGCTAGGACCTTAAGATTCTGCATGAAAGGAGGTCTAGCAACCGAGTTGCAAGGGACAATGTGAAAAGTGTTCATATGTAGTAAAAACCTGAGAAATCCGTTCGTTTTTGTCATTTGTTATCGAATCGACTTAAAGCCAGATCGTCACATTGGTCGCTCTTCTCTCTGAAACGGTTGTACTTATCGTCTGCTAAGCTATGTCGCGTGCTGCGGTATGCGGAGGCACTAAAATCAACATAGCGGAACACAGATGAAGCTTCTAAGTTGATGTAATATCCAGTAAGAAGTAGTACAATTCAAGTTTTAGGTATCGATTATTGACTTTTTAGCTGGCTTTGGTGACTTGGACATGAGCTATGTCTTTAAGATTCTGCATGAAAGGAGGACTAGCAGCCGAGTTGCATGGGAGAATGTGAAAAGTGTTCATATGTAGTAAAAACCTGAGAAATCCGTCCGTTTTCGTAATTTATTATCGAACCGACTTAAAGCAGTGCGTCACAGTAGCCGCTCTTCTCTCTGAAACGGTTGTACTTATCGTCTGCAAAGCTATGTCGCGTGCTGCGGTATGCGGAGACACTAAAAGCACCATAGTAGAACAAAGATGAAGCTTCTAAGTTGATGTAATAGCCAGTAAGAAGTATTACAATTCAAGTTTTAGGTATCGATTATTGACATTTTAGCTGGCTTTGGTGCCTTGGACATGAGCTAGGACCTTAAGATTCTGCATGAAATGAGGACTAGCAGTCGAGTTGAACGGGAGAATGCGAAAAGTGTTCATGTGTAGTTAAATCCTGAGAAATCCGTCCGTTTACGTAATTTATTATCGAATCGACTTAAAGCAAGATCGTCACATTGGCCGCTCTTCTCTCTGAAACGTTTGTACTTATCGTCTGCAAAGCTATGTCGCGTGTTGCGGTATGCGGAGACACTAAAATCACCATAGTGGAACACAGATGAAGCTTCTAAGTTGACGTAATAGCCAGTAAGAAGTAGTACAATTCAAGTTTTAGGTAAAGATTATTGACTTTGTAGCTGGCTTTGGTGCCTTGGACATGAGCTAGGACCATAAGACTCTGCATGAAAGGAGGACTAGCTGCCGAGTTGCACGGGAGAATGTGAAAAGTGTTCATATGTAGTAAATACCTGAGAAATCCGTCCGTTTTCGTCATTTGTTATCGAATCGACTTAAAGCCAGATCATCACATTGGCCGATCTTCTCTCTGAAATGGTTGTACTTATCGTCTGAAAGCTATGTCGCGTGCTGCGGTATGCGGAGACACTAAAAGCACCATAGCAGAACACAGATGAAGCTTCTAAGATGATGTAATAGCCAGTAAGAATTAGTACAACTCAAGTTTTAGGTATCGATTATTGACGTTTTAGCTGGCTTTGGTGCCTTGGACATGACCTAGGACCATAAGATTCTGCATGAAAGGAGGACTAGCAGCCGAGTTGCACGGGAGAATGTGAAAAGTGTTCATATGTAGTAAAAACCTGAGAAATCCGTCCGTTTTCGTCATTTGTTATCGAATCGACTTAACGCCAGATCATCACATTGGCCGCTCTTCTATATGAAACGGTAGTACTTATCGTCTGAAAGCTATGTCGCGTGCTGCGGTATGCGGAGACACTAAAAGCACCATAGTAGAACACAGATGAAGCTTCTAAGATGATGTAATAGCCAGTAAGACTTAGTACAACTCAAGTTTTAGGTATCGATTATTGACTTTTTAGCTGGCTTTGTTGCCTTGGACATGAGCTAGGACCTTAAGATTCTGCATGAAAGGAGGACTAGCAGCCGAGTTGCACGGGAGAATGTGAAAAGTGTTCATATGTAGTAAATACCTGAGAAATCCGTCCGTTTTCGTCATTTGTTATTGAATCGACGTAAAGCCAGATCGTCACATTGGCCGCTCTTCTCTCTGAAACGGTTGTACTTATCGTCTGAAAGCTATGTCGCGTGCTGCGGTATGCGGAGACACTAAAAGCACCATAGTAGAACACAGATGAAGCTTCTAAGATGATGTAATAGCCAGTAAGAATTAGTACAATACCAGTTTTAGGTATCGATTATTGACTTTTTAGCTGGCTTTGGTGCCTTGGACATGACCTAGGACCATAAGATTCTGCATGAAAGGAGGACTAGCAGCCGAGTTGCACGGGATAATGTGAAAAGTGTTCATATGTAGTAAAAACCTGAGAAATCCGTCCGTTTTCGTCATTTGTTATCGAATCGACTTAAAGCCAGATCATAACATTGGCCGCTCTTCTATATGAAACGGTTGTACTTATCGTCTGAAAGCTATGTCGCGTGCTGCGGTATGCGGAGACACTAAAAGCACCATAGTAGAACACAGATGAAGCTTCTAAGATGATGTAATAGCCAGTAAGAATTAGTACAACTCAAGTTTTAGGTATGGATTATTGACTTTTTAGCTGGCTTTGGTGCCTTGGACATGAGCTAGGACCTTAAGATTCTGCATGAAAGGAGGACTAGCAGCAGAATTGCACGGGAGAATGTGAAAAGTGTTCATATGTAGTAAAAACCTGAGAAATTCGTCCGTTTTCGTCATTTGTTATCGAATCGACTTAATGCCAGATCGTCACATTGGCCTCTCTTCTCTCTGAAACGGTTGTACTTATCGTCTGCAAAGCTATGTCGCGTGCTGCGGTATGCGGAGACACTAAAAGCACCATAGTAGAACACAGATGAAACTTCTAAGATGATGTAATAGACAGTAAGAAGTAGTACTATTCAAATTTTAGGTATCGATTACTGACTTTTTAGCTGGCTTTGGTGCATTGGACGTGAGCTAGGGCCTTAAGATTCTGCATGAAAGGAGGACTATCAGCCGAGTTGCACGGGAGAATGTGAAAAGTGTACATATGTAGTAAAAAACTGAGAAATCCTTCCGTTTTCGTCATTTGTTAACGAATCGACTTAAAGCCAGATCGTCACATTGGCCGCTCTCCTCTCTGAAACGGTTGTACTTATCGTCTGCAAAGCTATGTCGCGTGCTGCGGTATGCAGAGACACTAAATGCACCATAGTAGAACACAGATGAAGCTTCTAAGTTGATGTAATAGCCAGTAAGAAGTAGTAAAATTCAAGTTTTAGGTATCGATTATTGACTTTGTAGCAGGCTTTGGTGCCTTGGACATGAGCTAGGACCTTAAGATTCTGCATGAAAGAAGGACTAGCAGCCGAGTTGTACGGGAGAATGTGAAAAGTGTTCGTGTGTAGTAAAAACCTGAGAAATCCATACGTTTTCGACATTGGTTATCGATTTGTCTTAAAGCCAGATCGTCACATTGGCCGCTCTTCTCTCTGAAACGGTTGTACTTATCGTCTGCAAAGCTATGTCGCGTGCCGCGGTATGTGCAGACACTAAAAGCACCATAGTAGAACACAGATGAAGCTTCTAAGTTGATGTAATAGCTAGTAAGAGGTAGAACAATTCAAGTTTTAGGTATGGATTATTGACTTTTTAACTGGATTTGGTGCCTTGGACATGAGCTAGGACCTAAAGATTCTGCATGAAAGGAGGACTAGCAGCCGAGTTGCACGGGAGGATGTGAAAAGTTTTCATATGTAGTAAAACACTGAGAAATCCGTCCATTTACGTAATATGTAATCGAATCGACTTGAATCGGATCGTGACATTGGCCGCTCTTCTCTCTGAAACGGTTGTACTTATCGTCTGCAAAGCTATGTCGCGTGCTGCGGTATGCGGAGACACTAAAAGCACCATAGTAGAACACAGATGAAGCTTCTAAGATGATGTAATGGCCAGTAACAATTAGTACAATTCAAGTTTTAGGTATCGATTATTGACTTTTTAGCTGCCCTTGGTGCCTTGGACATGAGCTAGGACCTTAAGAATCTGCATGAAAGGAGGACTAGCAGCCGAGTTGAACGGGAGAATGTGAAAAGTGTTCATATGTAGTAAAAACCTGAGAAATCCGTCCGTTTTCGTCATTTGTTATCGAACCGACTTAAAGCCAGATTGTCACATTGGCCGCTCTTCTCTCTGAAACGGTTGTACTTATCGTCTGCAAAGCTATGTCGCATGCTGTGGTATGCAGAGACACTAAAAACACCATAGTAGGACACAGATAAAGCTTCTAAGTTGATGTAATAGCCAGTAAGAAGTGGTACAATTCAAGTTTTAGGTATCGATTATTGACTTTTTAGGTGGCTTTGGAGCCTTGCACATGAGCTAGGACCTTAAGATTCTGCATGAAAGGAGGGCTAGCAGCTGAGTTGCACGGGAGAATGTGAAAAGTGTTCATATGTAGTAAAAACCTGAGAAATCCGTCCGTTTTCGTCGTTTGTTATCGAATCGACTTAAAGCCTGATCGTCACATTGGGCGCCCTTCTCTCTGAAACGGTTGCACTTATCGTCTGCAAAGCTATGTTGAGTGCTGCGGTATGTGGAGACACTAAAAGCACCATAGTAGAACACAGATGAAGCTTCTAAGTTGATGTAATAGCCAGTAAGAGGTAGTACAATTCAAGTTTTAGGTATCGATTATTGACTTTTTAGCTGGCTTTGGTGCCTTGGACATGAGCTAGGACCTTAAGATGCTGCACGAAAGGAGGACTAGCAGCTGACTTGCCTGGGAGAATATGAAAAGTGTTTATATGTAGTAAAAACCTGAGAAATCCTTCCGTTTTCGTCATTTGTTATCGAATCGACCTAAAGCCAGATCGTGACATTGGCCGCTCTTCTCTCTGAAACAGTTGTACTTATCGTCTGCAAAGCTATGTCTCGTGCTGCGGTATGTGGAGACACTAAAAGCACCATAGTGGAACACAGATGAAGCTTGTAAGTTGATGTAATAGCCAGTAAGAAGTAGTACAACTCAAGTTTTAGGTATCGATTATTGACTTTTTAGCTGGCTTTGGTGCCTTGGACATGAGCTAGGACCTTAAGATTCTGCATGAAAGGAGGACTAGCAGCCGAGCTGCACGGGAGGATGTGAAAAGTTTTCATATGTAGTAAAAACCTGAGAAATCCGTCCATTTTCGTCATTTGTTATCGAATCGACTTAAAGCCGGATCGTCACATTGACCGCTCTTCGCTCTGAAACGGTTGTACTTATCGTCTGCAAAGCTATGTCGCGTGCTGCTGTATGCGGAGACACTAAAATAACCATAGTAGAACACAGATGAAGCTTCTAAGTTGATGTAATGGCCAGTAAGAAGTAGTACAATTCAAGATTTGGGCATCGATTATTGACTTTTTAGCTGGCTTTGGTGCCTTGGACATGAGCTAGGACCTTAAGATTCTGCATGAAAGCAGGACTAGCAGCCGAGTTGCACGGGAGAATGTGAAAAGTGTTCATATGTAGTAAAAACCTGAGAAATCCGTCCGTTTTCGTCATTTGTTATCGAATCGACTTAAAGCCAGATCGTCACATTGGCCGCTCTTCTCTCTGAAACGGTTGTACTTATCGTCTGCAAAGCTATGTCGCGTGCTGCGGTATGTGGAGACACTAAAAGCACCATAGTAGAACACAGATGAAGCTTCTAAGTTGATGTAATAGCTAGTAAGAAGTAGTACAGTTTAAATTTTATATAACGATTATTGACTTTTTAGCTGGCTTTGGTGCCTTGGACATGAGCTACGACCTTAAGATTCTGCATGAAAGGAGGACTAGCAGCCAAGTTGCACGGGAGGATGTGAAAAGTTTTCATATGTAGTAAAAACCTGAGAAATCCGTCCATTTTCGTCATTTGTTATCGAATCGACTTAAAACCGGATCGTGACATTGGCCGCTCTTCTCTCTGAAACGGTTGTACTTATCGTCTGCAAAGCTATGTCGCGTGCTGCGGTATGCGGAGACACTAAAAGCACCATAGTAGAACACAGATGAAGCTTCTAAGTTGACGTAATAGCTAGTATGAAGTAGTACAATTGGAATTTTAGATATCGATTATTGACTTTTTAGCTGGCTTTGGTGCCTTGGACATGAGCTAGGACCTTAAGATTCTGCATGTAAGGAGGAGTAGCAGCCTAGTTGCACGGGAGAATGTGAAAAGAGTTCATAAGTAGTAAAACCCAGAGAAATACGTCCGTTTTCGTCGTTTGTTATCGAATCGACTTAAAGCCTGATCGTCACATTGGGCGCTTTTCTCTCTGAAACGGTTGCACTTATCGTCTGCAAAGCTATGTCGCGTGCTGCAGTATGCGGAGACACTAAAAGCAGCATAGTAGAACACAGATGAAGCTTCTAAGTTGATGTAATAGCTAGTAAGAAGTAGTACAATTGAAATTTAAGATATCGATTAATGACTTTTTAGCTGGCTTTGGTGCCTTGGACATGAGCTAGGACCTTAAGATTCTGCATAAAAGGAGGACTAGCAGCCGAGTTGCACGCGAGAATGTGAAAAGTGTTCATATGTAGTAAAAACCCAAGAAATCCGTACGTTTTCGTCATTGGTTATCGAATCGTCTTAAAGCCAGGTCATCACATTGGCCGCTCTTCTCTCTGAGACAGTTGTACTTATCGTCTGCAAAGCTATGTCTCGTGCTGCGGTATGTGGAGACACTAAAAGCACCATAGTGGAACACAGATGAAGCTTCTAAGTTGATGTAATAGCCAGTAAGAAGTAGTACAACTCAAGTTTTAGGTATCGATTATTGACTTTTTAGCTGGCTTTAGTGCCTTGGACATGAGCTAGGACCTTAAGATTCTGCATGAAAGGAGGACTAGCAGCCGAGCTGCACGGGAGGATGTGAAAAGTTTTCATATGTAGTAAAAACCTGAGAAATCCGTCCATTTTCGTCATTTGTTATCGAATCGACTTAAAGCCGGATCGTCACATTGGCCGCTCTTCGCTCTGAAACGGTTGTACTTATCGTCTGCAAAGCTATGTCGCGTGCTGCTGTATGCGGAGACACTAAAATAACCATAGTAGAACACAGATGAAGCTTCTAAGTTGATGTAATGGCCAGTAAGAAGTAGTACAATTCAAGATTTGGGCATCGATTATTGACTTTTTAGCTGGCTTTGGTGCCTTGGACATGAGCTAGGACCTTAAGATTCTGCATGAAAGCAGGACTAGCAGCCGAGTTGCACGGGAGAATGTGAAAAGTGTTCATATGTAGTAAAAACCTGAGAAATCCGTCCGTTTTCGTCATTTGTTATCGAATCGACTTAAAGCCAGATCGTCACATTGGCCGCTCTTCTCTCTGAAACGGTTGTACTTATCGTCTGCAAAGCTATGTCGCGTGCTGCGGTATGTGGAGACACTAAAAGCACCATAGTAGAACACAGATGAAGCTTCTAAGTTGATGTAATAGCTAGTAAGAAGTAGTACAATTTAAATTTTATATAACGATTATTGACTTTTTAGCTGGCTTTGGTGCCTTGGACATGAGCTAGGACCTTAAGAATCTGCATGAAAGGAGGACTTGCAGCCGAGTTGCACGGGAGAATGTGAAAAGTGTTCATATGTAGTAAAAACCTGAGAAACCCGTCCGTTTTCGTCATTTGTTATCGAATCGACTTAAAGCCAGATCGTCACATTGGCAGCTCTTCTCTCTGAAACGGTTGTACTTATCGTCTGCACAGCTATGTCGCGTGCTGGGGTATGCAGAGACACTAAAAGCACCATAGTAGAACACAGATGAAGCTTCTAAGTTAATGTAATAGCCAGTAAGGTGTAGTACAATTCAAGTTTTAGGTATCGATTATTGACTTTGTAGCTGGCTTTGGTGCCTTGGACATGAGCTAGGACCTTAAGATTCTGCATGAAAGAAGGACTAGCAGCCGAGTTGTACGGGAGAATGTGAAAAGTGTTCGTATGTAGTAAAAACCTGAGAAATCCGAACGTTTTCGTCATTGGTTATCGATTCGTCTTAATGCCAGATCGTCACATTGGCTGCTCTTCTCTCTGAAACGGTTGTACTTATCGTCTGCAAAGCTTTGTCGCGTGCTGCGGTATGTGGAGACACTAAAAGCACCATAGTAGAACACAGATGAAGCTTCTAAGTTGATGTAATAGCCAGTAAGAAGTAGTACAATTCTAGTTTTAGGTATCGATTATTGACTTTTTAGCTGGCTGTGGTGCCTTGGACATGAGCTAGGACCTTAAGATTCTGCATGAAAGGAGGACTAGCAGCCGAGTTGCACGGGAGAATGTGAAAAGTGTTCATATGTAGTAAAAACCTGAGAAATACGTCTGTTTTCGTCAGTTGTTATCGAATCGACTTAAAGATAGATCGTCGCATTTGCCGCTCTTCTCTCTGAAACGGTTGTACTTATAGTCTGCAAAGCTATGTCGCGTGCTGCGGTATGCAGAGCCAGTAAAAGCACCATAGTAGAACACAGATGAAGCTTCTAAGTTGATGTAATAGCCAGTAAGATGTAGTACAATTCAAGTTTTAGGTATCGATTATTGACTTTGTAGCTGGCTTTGGTGCCTTGGACATGAGCTAGGACCTTAAGATTCTGCATGAAAGAAGGACTAGCAGCCGAGTTGTACGGGAGAATGTGAAAAGTGTTCGATTGTAGTAAAAACGTGAGAAATCCGTACGTTTTCGTCATTGGTTATCGATTCGTGTTAAAACCAGATCGTCACATTGGCTGCTCTTCTCTCTGAAACGGTTGTACTTATCGTCTGCAAAGCTATGTCGCGTGCTGCGGTATGTGGAGACACTAAAAGCACCATAGTAGAACACAGATGAAACTTCTAAGTTGATGTAATAGCCAGTAAGAAGTAGTACAATTCCAGTTTTAGGTATCGACTATTGACTTTGTAGCTGGCTTTGGTGCCTTGGACATGAGCTAGGACCTTAAGATTCTGCATGAAAGCAGTACTAGCAGCCGAGTTGCACGGGAGAATGTGAAAAGTGTTCATATGTAGTAAAAACCTGAGAAATACGTCTGTTTTCGTCATTTGTTATCGAATCGACTTAAAGCCAGATCGTCACATTGGCAGCTCTTCTCTCTGAAACGGTTGTACTTATCGTCTGAAAGCTATGTCGCGTGCTGCGGTTTGTGGAGACACTAAAAGCACCATTGCAGAACACAGATGAAGCATCTAAGTTGATGTAATAGCCAGTAAGAAGTAGTACAATTCAAGTTTTACTTATCGATTATTGACTTTTTAGCTGGCTGTGGTGCCTTGGACATGAGCTACGACCTTAAGATTCTGCATGAATGGAGGACTAGCAGCGGAGTTGCACGGGAGAATGTGAAAAGTGTTCATATGTAGTAAAAATCTGAGAAATCCGTCCGTTTTCGTCGTTTGTTATCGAATCGACTTAAAGCCTGATCGTCACATTGGGCGCCCTTCTCTCTGAAACGGTTGCACTTATCGTCTGCAAAGCTATGTCGCGTGCTGCAGTATGCGGAGACACTAAAAGCAGCATAGTAGAACACAGATGAAGCTTCTAAGTTGATGTAATAGCTAGTAAGAAGTAGTACAATTGAAATTTAAGATATCGATTAATGACTTTTTAGCTGGCTTTGGTGCCTTGGACATGAGCTAGGACCTTAAGATTCTGCATAAAAGGAGGACTAGCAGCCGAGTTGCACGGGAGAATGTGAAAAGTGTTCATATGTAATAAAAACCTGAGAAATACGTACGTTTTCGTCATTGGTTATCGAATCGTCTTAAAGCCAGGTCGTCACATTGGATGCTCTTCTCTCTGAAACGGTTGTACTTATCGTCTGCAAAACTAGGTCGAGTGCTGCGGTATGTGGAGACACTAAAAGCACCATAGTAGAACACAGATGAAGCTTCTAAGTTGATGTAATAGCCAGTAAGAGGTAGTACAATTCAAGTTTTAGGTATCGATTATTGACTTTTTAGCTGGCTTTGGTGCCTTGGACATGAGCTAGGACCTTAAGATTCTGCACGAAAGGAGGACTAGCAGCTGACTTGCCTGGGAGAATATGAAAAGTGTTTATATGTAGTAAAAACCTGAGAAATCCTTCCGTTTTCGTCATTTGTTATCGAATCGACCTAAAGCCAGATCGTGACATTGGCCGCTCTTCTCTCTGAAACAGTTGTACTTATCGTCTGCAAAGCTATGTCTCGTGCTGCGGTATGTGGAGACACTAAAAGCACCATAGTGGAACACAGATGAAGCTTCTAAGTTGATGTAATAGCCAGTAAGAAGTAGTACAACTCAAGTTTTAGGTATCGATTATTGACTTTTTAGCTGGCTTTAGTGCCTTGGACATGAGCTAGGACCTTAAGATTCTGCATGAAAGGAGGACTAGCAGCCGAGCTGCACGGGAGGATGTGAAAAGTTTTCATATGTAGTAAAAACCTGAGAAATCCGTCCATTTTCGTCATTTGTTATCGAATCGACTTAAAGCCGGATCGTCACATTGGCCGCTCTTCGCTCTGAAACGGTTGTACTTATCGTCTGCAAAGCTATGTCGCGTGCTGCTGTATGCGGAGACACTAAAATAACCATAGTAGAACACAGATGAAGCTTCTAAGTTGATGTAATGGCCAGTAAGAAGTAGTACAATTCAAGATTTGGGCATCGATTATTGACTTTTTAGCTGGCTTTGGTGCCTTGGACATGAGCTAGGACCTTAAGATTCTGCATGAAAGCAGGACTAGCAGCCGAGTTGCACGGGAGAATGTGAAAAGTGTTCATATGTAGTAAAAACCTGAGAAATCCGTCCGTTTTCGTCATTTGTTATCGAATCGACTTAAAGCCAGATCGTCACATTGGCCGCTCTTCTCTCTGAAACGGTTGTACTTATCGTCTGCAAAGCTATGTCGCGTGCTGCGGTATGTGGAGACACTAAAAGCACCATAGTAGAACACAGATGAAGCTTCTAAGTTGATGTAATAGCTAGTAAGAAGTAGTACAATTTAAATTTTATATAACGATTATTGACTTTTTAGCTGGCTTTGGTGCCTTGGACATGAGCTAGGACCTTAAGAATCTGCATGAAAGGAGGACTTGCAGCCGAGTTGCACGGGAGAATGTGAAAAGTGTTCATATGTAGTAAAAACCTGAGAAACCCGTCCGTTTTCGTCATTTGTTATCGAATCGACTTAAAGCCAGATCGTCACATTGGCAGCTCTACTCTCTGAAACGGTTGTACTTATCGTCTGAAAGCTATGTCGCGTGCTGCGGTTTGTGGAGACACTAAAAGCACCATTGTAGAACACAGATGAAGCTTCTAATTTGATGTAATAGCCAGTAAGAAGTAGTACAATTCAAGTTTTACTTATCGATTATTGACTTTTTAGCTGGCTGTGGTGCCTTGGACATGAGCTACGACCATAAGATTCTGCATGAAAGGAGGACTAGCAGCCGAGTTGCACGGGAGAATGTGAAAAGTGTTCATATGTAGTAAAAACCTGAGAAATACGTCTGTTTTCGTCAGTTGTTATCGAATCGACTTAAAGATAGATCGTCGCATTTGCCGCTCTTCTCTCTGAAACGGTTGTACTTATAGTCTGCAAAGCTATGTCGCGTGCTGCGGTATGCAGAGCCAGTAAAAGCACCATAGTAGAACACAGATGAAGCTTCTAAGTTGATGTAATAGCCAGTAAGATGTAGTACAATTCAAGTTTTAGGTATCGATTATTGACTTTGTAGCTGGCTTTGGTGCCTTGGACATGAGCTAGGACCTTAAGATTCTGCATGAAAGAAGGACTAGCAGCCGAGTTGTACGGGAGAATGTGAAAAGTGTTCGATTGTAGTAAAAACGTGAGAAATCCGTACGTTTTCGTCATTGGTTATCGATTCGTCTTAAAACCAGATCGTCACATTGGCTGCTCTTCTCTCTGAAACGGTTGTACTTATCGTCTGCAAAGCTATGTCGCGTGCTGCGGTATGTGGAGACACTAAAAGCACCATAGTAGAACACAGATGAAACTTCTAAGTTGATGTAATAGCCAGTAAGAAGTAGTACAATTCCAGTTTTAGGTATCGACTATTGACTTTGTAGCTGGCTTTGGTGCCTTGGACATGAGCTAGGACCTTAAGATTCTGCATGAAAGCAGTACTAGCAGCCGAGTTGCACGGGAGAATGTGAAAAGTGTTCATATGTAGTAAAAACCTGAGAAATCCGTCCGTTTTCGTCGTTTGTTATCGAATCGACTTAAAGCCTGATCGTCACATTGGGCGCTTTTCTCTCTGAAACGGTTGCACTTATCGTCTGCAAAGCTATGTCGCGTGCTGCAGTATGCGGAGACACTAAAAGCAGCATAGTAGAACACAGATGAAGCTTCTAAGTTGATGTAATAGCTAGTAAGAAGTAGTACAATTGAAATTTTAGATATCGATTATTGACATTTTAGCTGGCTTTGGTGCCTTGGAAATGAGCTAGGACTTTAAGATTCTGCATGAAAGGAGGACTAGCAGCCGAATTGCACGGGAGAATGTGAAAAGTGTTCATATGTAGTAAAAACCCGAGAAATCCGTACGTTTTCGTCATTGGTTATCGAATCGTCTTAAAGCCAGATCGTCACATTGGCCGCTCTTCTCTCTGAAACGGTTGTACTTATCGTCTGCAAAGCTATGTCGAGTGCTGCGGTATGTGGAGACACTAAAAGCACCATAGTAAACCACAGATGAAGCTTCTAAGTTGATGTAATAGCCAGTAAGAAGTAGTACAACTTAAGTTTTAGGTATCGATTATTGACTTTTTAGCTGGCTTTGGTGCCTTGGACATGAGCTAGGACCTTAAGAATCTGCATGAAAGGAGAACTTGCAGCCGAGTTGCACGGGAGAATGTGAAATGTGTTCATATGTAGTAAAAACCTGACAAACCCGTCCGTTTTCGTCATTTGTTATCGAATCGACTTAAAGCCAGATCGTCACATTGGCAGCTCTTCTCCCTGAAACGGTTGTAGTTATCGTCTGAAAACTATGTCGCGTGCTGCGGTTTGTGGAGACACTAAAAGCACCATTGCAGAACACAGATGAAGCTTCTAAGTTGATGTAATAGCCAGTAAGATGTAGTACAATTCAAGTTTTAGGTATCGATTATTGACTTTGTAGCTGGCTTTGGTGCCTTGGACATGATCTAGGACCTTAAGATTCTGCATGAAAGAAGGACTAGCAGCCGAGTTGTACGGGATAATGTGAAAAGTGTTCGTATGTAGTAAAAACCTGAGAAATCCGTACGTTTTCGTCATTGGTTATCGATTCGTCTTAATGCCAGATCGTCACATTGGCTGCTCTTCTCTCTGAAACGGTTCTACTTATCGTCTGCAAAGCTATGTCGCGTGCTGCGTTATGTGGAGACACTAAAAGCACCATAGTAGAACACAGATGAAGCTTCTAAGTTGATGTAATAGCTAGTAAGAGGTAGTACAATTCAAGTTTTAGGTATCGATTATTGACTTTTTAGCTGGCTTTGGTGCCTTGGACATGAGCTAGCACCTTAAGATTCTGCATGAAAGGAGGACTAGCAGCCAAGTTGCAAGGGAGGATGTGAAAAGTTTTCATATGTAGTAAAAACCTGAGAAATCGGTCCATTTTCGTCATTGGTTATCGAATCGACTTAAAACCGGATCGTGACATTGGCCGCTCTTCTCTCTGAAACGGTTGTACTTATCGTCTGCAAAGCTATGTCGCGTGCTGCGGTATGCGGAGACACTAAAAGCACCATAGTAGAACACAGATGAAGCTTCTAAGTTGATGTAATAGCTAGTATGAAGTAGTACAATTGGAATTTTAGATATCGATTATTGACTTTTTAGCTGGCTTTGGTGCCTTGGACATGAGCTAGGACCTTAAGATTCTGCAATGAAGGAGGAGTAGCAGCCTAGTTGCACGGGAGAATGTGAAAAGAGTTCATATTTAGTAAAACCCTGAGAAATACGTCCGTTTTCGTCATTTGTTATCGATTCGACTTAAAGCCAGATCGTCACATGGGCCGTTCTTCTATCTGAAACGGTTGTACTTATAGTCTGCAAAGCTATGTCGCGTGTTGCGGTATGCGGAGACACTAAAAGCACCACAGTAGAACACAGATGAAGCTTCTAAGTTGATGTAATAGCCAGTAAGAAGTAGTAAAATTCAAGTTTTAGGTATCGATTATTGACTTTTTAGCTGGCTTTGGTGCCTTGGACATGAGCTAGGACCTTAAGATTCTGCATGAAAAGAGGACTAGCAGCCGAGTTGCACGGGAGAATGTGAAAAGGGTTCATATGTAGTAAAAACCTGAGAAATCCGTTCGTTATCGTCATTTGTTATCGAATCGACTTAAAGCCAGATCGTGACGTTGGCCACTCTTCTCTCTGAAACGGTTGTACTTATCGTCTGCTAAGCTATGTCGCGTGCTGCGGTATGTGGAGACACTAAAAGCACCATAGTAGAACACAGATGAAACTTCTAAGTTGATTTAATAGCCAGTAAGAAGTAGTACAATTCCAGTTTTAGGTGTCGACTATTGACTTTGTAGCTGGCTTTGGTGCCTTGGACATGAGCTAGGACCTTAAGATTCTGCATGAAAGCAGTACTAGCAGCCGAGTTGCACGGGAGAATGTGAAAAGTGTTCATATGTAGTAAAAACCTGAGAAATCCGTCCGTTTTCGTCGTTTGTTATCGAATCGACTTAAAGCCTGATCGTCACATTGGGCGCTTTTCTCTCTGAAACGGTTGCACTTATCGTCTGCAAAGCTATGTCGCGTGCTGCAGTATGCGGAGACACTAAAATCAGCATAGTAGAACACAGATGAAGCTTCTAAGTTGATGTAATAGCTAGTAAGAAGTAGTACAATTGAAATTTTAGATATCGATTATTGACATTTTAGCTGGCTTTGGTGCCTTGGACATGAGCTAGGACTTTAAGATTCTGCATGAAAGGAGGACTAGCAGCCGAATTGCACGGGAGAATGTGAAAAGTGTTCATATGTAGTAAAAACCCGAGAAATCCGTACGTTTTCGTCATTGGTTATCGAATCGTCTTAAAGCCAGATCGTCACATTGGCCGCTCTTCTCTCTGAAACGGTTGTACTTATCGTCTGCAAAGCTATGTCGAGTGCTGCGGTATGTGGAGACACTAAAAGCACCATAGTAGACCACAGATGAAGCTTCTAAGTTGATGTAATAGCCAGTAAGAAGTAGTACAACTCAAGTTTTAGGTATCGATTATTGAATTTTTAGCTGGCTTCGGTGCCTTGGACATGAGCTAGGACCTTAAGATTCTGCATGAAAGGAGGACTAGCAGCCGAGCTGCACGGGAGGATGTGAAAAGTTTTCATATGTAGTAAAAACCTGAGAATTCCGTCCATTTTCGTCATTTGTTATCGAATCGGCTTAAAGCCGGATCGTTACATTGGCCGCTCTGCTCTCTGAAACGGTTGTACTTATCGTCTGCAAAGCTATGTCGCGTGCTGCGGTATGCGGAGACACTTAAATAACCATAGTAGAACACAGATGAAGCTTCTAAGTTGATGTAATAGCCAGTAAGAAGTAGTACAATTCAAGATTTGGGCATCGATTATTAACTTTTAGCTGGCTTTGGTGCCTTGGACATGAGCTAGGACCTTAAGATTCTGCATGAAAGGAGGACTACCAGCCGACTTGCAGGGGAGAATGTGGAAGGTGTTCATATGTAGTAAAAACCTGAGAAATCCGTCCGTTTTCGTCATTTGTTTTGGAATTGACTTAAAGCCAGATCGTCACATTGGCCGCTCTTCTCTCTGAATCGGTTGTACTTATCGTCTGCAAAGCTATGTCGCGTGCTGCGGTGTTCGGAGACACTAAAAGCACCTTAGTAGAACACAGATGAAGCTTCTAAGATGATGTAATAGCCAGTAAGAAGTAGTACAATTCAAGTTTTAGGTATCGATTATTGACTTTTTGGCTGGCTTTGGTGCCTTGGACGTGAGCTAGGACCTTAAGATTTTCCATGTAAGGAGGACTAGCAGCCGAGATGCACGGGAGAATGTGAAAAGTATTCATATGTAGTAAAAACCTGAGAAATCCGTTCGTTATCGTCATTTGTTATCGAATCGACTTCAAGCCATATCGTCACATTGGCCGCTCTTCTCTCTGAAACGGTTGTACTGATCGTCTGGAAAGCTATGTCGCGTGCTGCGGTATGTGGAGACACTAAAATCACCATAGTAGGACACAGATGAAGCTTCTTAGTTGATGTAATAGCCAGTAAGAAGTAGTACAATTCAAGTTTTAGGTATCGATTATTGACTTTTTAGCTGGCTTTGGTGCCTTGGACATGAGCTAGGACCTTAAGATTCTGCATGAAAGGAGGACTAGCAGCCGAATTGCAGGGGAGAATGTGAAAAGTGTTAATGTGTAGTATTAAACTGAGAAATCCGTCCGTTTTCGTCATTTGTTATGGAATTGACTTAAAGCCAGATCGTCACATTGGCCGCTCTTCTCTCTGAATCGGTTGTACTTATCGTCTGCAAAGCTATGTCGTGTGCTGCGGTATGCAGAGACACTAACATCACCATAGTTGGACACAGATGAAGCTTCTAAGTTGATGTAATAGCCAGTAAGAAGTAGTACAATTCAAGTTTTAGGTAGCGATTATTGACTTTTTAGCTTGCTTGGGTGCCTTGGACATGAGCTAGGACCTTACGAATCTGCATGAGAGGAGGACTAGCAGAAACGTTGCATGGGAGAATGTGAATTGTGTTAATATGTAGTATTAACCTGAGAAATCCGTCCGTTTTCGTCATTTGTTATCGAATCAACTTAAAGCCAGATCGTCACATTGGCCGCTCTTCTCTCTGAATCGGTTGTACTTATCGTCTGCAAAGCTATGTCGCGTGCTTTGGTATTCGGAGACACTAAAAGCACCATAGTAGAACACAGATGAAGCTTCTAAGATGATGTAATAGCCAGTAAGAAGTAGTACAACTCAAGTTTTAGGTATCGATTATTGACTTTTTAGCTGGCTTTGGTACCTTGGACATGAGCTAGGACCTTAAGATTGTGCATGAATGGAGGACTAGCAGCCGAGTTGAACGGGAGAATGTGAAAAGTGTTCATGTGTAGTAAAAACCTGAGAAATCCGTCCGTTTTCGTCATTTGTTATCGAATCGACTTAAAGCCAGATCGTCACATTGGCCGCTCTTCTCTCTGAATCGGTTGTACTTATCGTCTGCAAAGCTATGTCGCGTGCTTTGGTATTCGGAGACACTAAAAGCACCATAGTAGAACACAGATGAAGCTTCTAAGATGATGTAATAGCCAGTAAGAAGTAGTACAACTCAAGTTTTAGGTATCGATTATTGACTTTTTAGCTGGCTTTGGTACATTGGACATGAGCTAGGACCTTAAGATTGTGCATGAATGGAGGACTAGCAGCCGAGTTGAACGGGAGAATGTGAAAAGTGTTCATGTGTAGTAAAAACCTGAGAAATCCGTCCGTTTTCGTCATTTGTTATCGAATCGACTTAAAGCCAGATCGTCACATTGGCCGCTCTTCTCTCTGAATCGGTTGTACTTATCGTCTGCAAAGCTATGTCGCGTGCTGCGGTATGCGGAGACACTAAAATCACCATAGTAGGACACAGATGAAGCTTCTAAGTTGATGTAATAGCCAGTAAGAAGTAGTACAATTCAAGTTTTAATCATCGATTATTGACTTTTAGCTGGCTTTGGTGCCTTGGACATGAGCTAGGACCTTAAGATCCTGCATGAAAGGAGGACTAGCAGCCGAGTTGCACGGGAGAATGTGAAAAGTGTTCATATGCAGTAAAAACCTAAGAAATCCGTCCGTTTTTGTCATTTGTTATTGAATCGACTTAAAGCCAGATCGTCACATTGGCCGCTCTTCTCTCTGAAACGGTTGTACTTATCGTCTGCAAAGCTATGTCGCGTTCTGCGGTATGCCGAGACACTAAAAATACCATAGTAGAACACGGATGAAGCTTCTAAGTTGATGTAACAGCCAGTAAGAATTAGTACAATACCAGTTTTAATTATCGATTATTGACTTATAGCTGGCTTTGGTGCCTTGGACATGAGCTAGGACCTTAACATTCTGCATTAAAGGAGGAGTAGCAGCCGAGTTGCACGGGAGAATGTGAAAAGTGTTCATATGTAGTAAAACCCTGAGAAATACTTCCGTTTTCGTCATTTGTTATCGAATCGACTTAAAGCCAGATCGTGACATTGGCCACTCTTCTCTCTGAAACGGTTGTACTTATCGTCTGCTAAGCTATGTCGCGTGCTGCGGTATGTGGAGACACTAAAAGCACCATGGTAGAACACAGATGAAACTTCTAAGTTGTTGTAATAGCTAGTACGAAGTAGTACAATTGAAATTTTAGATATCGATTATTGACTTTTTAGCTGGCATTGGTGCCTTGGACATGAGCTAGGACCTTAAGATTCTGCATGAAAGGAGGACTAGTAGCCGAGTTGCACGGGAGAATGTGAAAAGTGTTCATATGTAGTAAAAACCCGAGAAATCAGTACGTTTTCGTCATTGGTTATCGTATGGTCTTAAAGCCGGTCGTCACATTGGCCGCTCTTCTCCCTGAAACGGTTGTACTTATCGTCTGCAAAGCTATGTCGCGTGCTGCGGTATGTGGAGACACTAAAATCACCATAGTAGGACACAGATGAAGCTTCTTAGTTGAGGTAATAGCCAGTAAGAAGTAGTACAATTCTAGTTTTAGCTATCGATTATTGACTTTTTAGCTGGCTTTGGTGCCTTGTACATGAGCTAGGAACTTAAGATTCTGCATGAAAGGTAGACTAGCAGCCGAATTGCAGGGCATAATGTGAAAAGTGTTCATATGTAGTAAAAACCTGAGAAATCCGTCCGTTTTCTTCATTTGTTATGGAATTGACTTAAAGCCACATCGTCACATTTGCCGCTCTTCTCTCTGAAACGGTTGTACTTATCGTCTGCAAAGCTATGTCGCGTGCTGCGGTATGCGGAGACACTAAAATAACCATATTAGAACACAGATGAAGCTTCTAAGTTGATGTAATAGCCAGTAAGAAGTAGCACAATTCAAGATTTGGGCATCGATTATTGACTTTTAGCTGGCTTTGGTGCCTTGGACATGAGCTAGGACCTTAAGATTCTGCATGAAAGGTGGACTAGCAGCCGAATTGCAGGGGAGAATGTGAAAAGTGTTCATATGTAGTAAAAACCTGAGAAATCCGTCCGTTTTCGTCATTTGTTATGGAATTGACTTAAAGCCACATCGTCACATTGGCCGCTCTTCTCTCTGAATCGGTTGTACTTATCGTCTGCAAAGCTATGTCGCGTGCTGCGGTATTCGGAGACACTAAAAGCACCATAGTTGAACACAGATGAAGCTTCTAAGTTAAAGTAATAGCCAGTAAGAGGTAGTACAATTCAAGATTTAGGTATCGATTATTGACTTTTTAGCTGGCTTTGGTGCCTTGGACATGTGCTAGGACCTTAAGATTCCGCATGAATGGAGGACTAGCAGCCGAGTTGAACGGGAGAAAGTGAAAAGTGTTCATATGCAGTATAAACCTGAGAAATCCGTCCGTTTTCGTCATTTGTTACCGAATCGACTTAAAGCCAGATCGTCACATTGGCCGCTCTTCTCTCTGAAACGGTTGTACTTATCGTCTGCAAAGCTATGTCGTGTGCTGCGGTATGCAGAGACACTAACATCACCATAGTTGGACACAGATGAAGCTTCTAAGTTGATGTAATAGCCAGTAAGAAGTAGTACAATTCAAGTTTTAGGTATCGATTATTGACTTTTTAGCTTGCTTGGGTGCCTTGGACATGAGCTAGGACCTTACGAATCTTCATGAGAGGAGGACTAGCAGAAAAGTTGCATGGGAGAATGTGAATTGTGTTAATATGTAGTATTAACCTGAGAAATCCGTCCGTTTTCGTCATTTGTTATCGAATCGACTTAAAGCCAGATCGTCACATTGGCCGCTCTTCTCTCTGAATCGGTTGTACTTATCGTCTGCAAAGCTATGTCGCGTGCTGCGGTATTCGGAGACACTAAAAGCACCATAGTAGAACACAGATGAAGCTTCTAAGATGATGTAATAGCCAGTAAGAAGTAGTACAACTCAAGTTTTAGGTATCGATTATTGACTTTTTTGCTGGCTTTGGTACCTTGGACATGAGCTAGGACCTTAAGATTGTGCATGAATGGAGGACTAGCAGCCGAGTTGAACGGGAGAATGTGAAAAGTGTTCATGTGTAGTAAAAACCTGAGAAATCCGTCCGTTTTCGTCATTTGTTATCGAATCGACTTAAAGCCAGATCGTCACATTGGCCGCTCTTCTCTCTGAATCGGTTGTACTTATCGTCTGCAAAGCTATGTCGCGTGCTGCGGTATGCGGAGACACTAAAATCACCATAGTAGGACACAGATGAAGCTTCTAAGTTGATGTAATAGCCAGTAAGAAGTAGTACAATTCAAGTTTTAATCATCGATTATTGACTTTTAGCTGGCTTTGGTGCCTTGGACATGAGCTAGGACCTTAAGATCCTGCATGAAAGGAGGACTAGCAGCCGAGTTGAACGGGAGAATGTGAAAAGTGTTCATATGCAGTAAAAACCTAAGAAATCCGTCCGTTTTTGTCATTTGTTATTGAATCGACTTAAAGCCAGATCGTCACATTGGCCGCTCTTCTCTCTGAAACGGTTGTACTTATCGTCTGCAAAGCTATGTCGCGTTCTGCGGTATTCCGAGACACTAAAAATACCATAGTAGAACACGGATGAGGCTTCTAAGTTGATGTAGTAGCCAGTAAGAATTAGTACAATACCAGTTTTAATTATCGATTATTGACTTATAGCTGGCTTATGTGCCTTGGACATGAGCTAGGACCTTAAGATTCTGCATGAAAGGAGGGTTAGCAGCTGAGTTGCACGGGAGAATGTGAAAAGTGTTCATATGTAGTAAAAACCTGAGAAATCCGTCCGTTTTCGTCATTTGTTATGGAATCGACTTAAAGCCAGATTGTCACATTGGCCGCTCTTCTTTCTGAAACGGTTGTACTTATAGTCTGCAAAGCTATGTCGCGTGCTGCGGTATGCGGTGACACTAAAAGCACCATAGTAGAACCCAGATGAAGCTTCTAAGTTAATGTAATAGCCAGTAAGAAGTAGTACAATTCAAGTTATAGGTATCGATTATTGACTTTTTAGCTGGCTTTGGTGCCTTGGACATGAGCTAGGACCTTAACATTCTGCATTAAAGGAGGAGTAGCAGCCGAGTTGCACGGGAGAATGTGAAAAGTGTTCATATGTAGTAAAAACCTGAGAAATCCGTCCGTTTTCTTCATTTGTTATGGAATTGACTTAAAGCCACATCGTCACATTTGCCGCTCTTCTCTCTGAAACGGTTGTACTTATCGTCTGCAAAGCTATGTCGCGTGCTGCGGTATGCGGAGACACTAAAATAACCATATTAGAACACAGATGAAGCTTCTAAGTTGATGTAATAGCCAGTAAGAAGTAGCACAATTCAAGATTTGGGCATCGATTATTGACTTTTAGCTGGCTTTGGTGCCTTGGACATGAGCTAGGACCTTAAGATTCTGCATGAAAGGTGGACTAGCAGCCGAATTGCAGGGGAGAATGTGAAAAGTGTTCATATGTAGTAAAAACCTGAGAAATCCGTCCGTTTTCGTCATTTGTTATGGAATTGACTTAAAGCCACATCGTCACATTGGCCGCTCTTCTCTCTGAATCGGTTGTACTTATCGTCTGCAAAGCTATGTCGCGTGCTGCGGTATTCGGAGACACTAAAAGCACCATAGTTGAACACAGATGAAGCTTCTAAGTTAAAGTAATAGCCAGTAAGAGGTAGTACAATTCAAGATTTAGGTATCGATTATTGACTTTTTAGCTGGCTTTGGTGCCTTGGACATGTGCTAGGACCTTAAGATTCCGCATGAATGGAGGACTAGCAGCCGAGTTGAACGGGAGAAAGTGAAAAGTGTTCATATGCAGTATAAACCTGAGAAATCCGTCCGTTTTCGTCATTTGTTACCGAATCGACTTAAAGCCAGATCGTCACATTGGCCGCTCTTCTCTCTGAAACGGTTGTACTTATCGTCTGCAAAGCTATGTCGTGTGCTGCGGTATGCAGAGACACTAACATCACCATAGTTGGACACAGATGAAGCTTCTAAGTTGATGTAATAGCCAGTAAGAAGTAGTACAATTCAAGTTTTAGGTATCGATTATTGACTTTTTAGCTTGCTTGGGTGCCTTGGAAATGAGCTAGGACCTTACGAATCTTCATGAGAGGAGGACTAGCAGAAAAGTTGCATGGGAGAATGTGAATTGTGTTAATATGTAGTATTAACCTGAGAAATCCGTCCGTTTTCGTCATTTGTTATCGAATCGACTTAAAGCCAGATCGTCACATTGGCCGCTCTTCTCTCTGAATCGGTTGTACTTATCGTCTGCAAAGCTATGTCGCGTGCTGCGGTATTCGGAGACACTAAAAGCACCATAGTAGAACACAGATGAAGCTTCTAAGATGATGTAATAGCCAGTAAGAAGTAGTACAACTCAAGTTTTAGGTATCGATTATTGACTTTTTTGCTGGCTTTGGTACCTTGGACATGAGCTAGGACCTTAAGATTGTGCATGAATGGAGGACTAGCAGCCGAGTTGAACGGGAGAATGTGAAAAGTGTTCATGTGTAGTAAAAACCTGAGAAATCCGTCCGTTTTCGTCATTTGTTATCGAATCGACTTAAAGCCAGATCGTCACATTGGCCGCTCTTCTCTCTGAATCGGTTGTACTTATCGTCTGCAAAGCTATGTCGCGTGCTGCGGTATGCGGAGACACTAAAATCACCATAGTAGGACACAGATGAAGCTTCTAAGTTGATGTAATAGCCAGTAAGAAGTAGTACAATTCAAGTTTTAATCATCGATTATTGACTTTTAGCTGGCTTTGGTGCCTTGGACATGAGCTAGGACCTTAAGATCCTGCATGAAAGGAGGACTAGCAGCCGAGTTGCACGGGAGAATGTGAAAAGTGTTCATATGCAGTAAAAACCTAAGAAATCCGTCCGTTTTTGTCATTTGTTATTGAATCGACTTAAAGCCAGATCGTCACATTGGCCGCTCTTCTCTCTGAAACGGTTGTACTTATCGTCTGCAAAGCTATGTCGCGTTCTGCGGTATTCCGAGACACTAAAAATACCATAGTAGAACACGGATGAGGCTTCTAAGTTGATGTAATAGCCAGTAAGAATTAGTACAATACCAGTTTTAATTATCGATTATTGACTTATAGCTGGCTTTGGTGCCTTGGACATGAGCTAGGACCTTAAGATTCTGCATGAAAGGAGGGTTAGCAGCTGAGTTGCACGGGAGAATGTGAAAAGTGTTCATATGTAGTAAAAACCTGAGAAATCCGTCCGTTTTCGTCATTTGTTATGGAATCGACTTAAAGCCAGATTGTCACATTGGCCGCTCTTCTTTCTGAAACGGTTGTACTTATAGTCTGCAAAGCTATGTCGCGTGCTGCGGTATGCGGTGACACTAAAAGCACCATAGTAGAACCCAGATGAAGCTTCTAAGTTAATGTAATAGCCAGTAAGAAGTAGTACAATTCAAGTTATAGGTATCGATTATTGACTTTTTAGCTGGCTTTGGTGCCTTGGACATGAGCTAGGACCTTAACATTCTGCATTAAAGGAGGAGTAGCAGCCGAGTTGCACGGGAGAATGTGAAAAGTGTTCATATGTAGTAAAACCCTGAGAAATACTTCCGTTTTCGTCATTTGTTATCGAATCGACTTAAAGCCAGATCGTGACATTGGCCACTCTTCTCTCTGAAACGGTTGTACTTATCGTCTGCTAAGCTATGTCGCGTGCTGCGGTATGTGGAGACACTAAAAGCACCATGGTAGAACACAGATGAAACTTCTAAGTTGATGTAATAGCTAGTACGAAGTAGTACAATTGAAATTTTAGATATCGATTATTGACTTTTTAGCTGGCTTTGGTGCCTTGGACATGAGCTAGGACCTTAATATTCTGCATGAAAGGAGGACTAGTAGCCGAGTTGCACGGGAGAATGTGAAAAGTGTTCATATGTAGTAAAAACCCGAGAAATCAGTACGTTTTCGTCATTGGTTATCGTATGGTCTTAAAGCCGGTCGTCACATTGGCCGCTCTTCTCCCTGAAACGGTTGTACTTATCGTCTGCAAAGCTATGTCGCGTGCTGCGGTATGTGGAGACACTAAAATCACCATAGTAGGACACAGATGAAGCTTCTTAGTTGAGGTAATAGCCAGTAAGAAGTAGTACAATTCTAGTTTTAGCTATCGATTATTGACTTTTTAGCTGGCTTTGGTGCCTTGTACATGAGCTAGGAACTTAAGATTCTGCATGAAAGGTGGACTAGCCGCCGAATTGCAGGGGATAATGTGAAAAGTGTTCATATGTAGTAAAAACCTGAGAAATCCGTCCGTTTTCGTCATTTGTTATGGAATTGACTTAAAGCCAGATCGTCACATTGGCCGCTCTTCTCTCTGAATCGGTTGTA